>NW_006239032.1:184985-223308 GCF_000226075.1 Solanum tuberosum | reverse complement strand
GAGAACTCAACCATAGATGAAACCATGGAAGCCATAACTGGCAACTGAGAGAAAGCAATAACAGAGAGGAAAATATGATTTGGTAAAATAAGAACTCACACCTTTCATTGATCAGTAGTGAAGTACTTATATACATGTGTGAATATACATCAACGAATTCTGCAGAAAGGAAAATATCTAACTAACTAATTAGCTCTCTAACCGACTCTGACATCACTAACTAACTGCACTAACTAACAGAAAAGATGGAATCTAACTAACTGAATGTCATAATTAATACACATTTTAATCATGATTGTTAATAGAAACATTTTTGAATTAAATTATAATTGTGGTAGAATCGAAATAAGGTAGAAAATTCAATGCAAATTCTAACAAATCTCCCTTTAGCCTGATTTTTTTGGTAAAATAATCACGATCTTTGTTTTTCACATAATCTTCATATATCACTATGATTATCATGATTAAAAGTTGATATGAGTTAAGAATTGGAGCTTTATGCGTTAAATGTAAGCACGAGTTAATAATATTAGAAAATGAGCGGAGTTGAAAATAGAGTTCATGCGTTAAAATAAGCATGGGTTGAATGTTGGAGCTCAAACGTTAACAATTACTAGGAGTTGAAATTAGTTAGAGTCCATGCACTAGTAAACAAGAGTTGAAAATTGATTTTGTTTTTAAAGATGGAACAATAGGATAATTAGAAAAATAGTTAAAGTTCCATCTCCATGTATAGTATTTCAGACTTATTTGTTTTGATAAAATAAATTCTCCATTATCGTCAAATTAATTGCAACTTCATTTGAACTAGTTTTCAACTTTGCTCGACTGTTGACTCTGATACCACTTGTTGAAATCAAATAATATGGCATCATACGAAATCTAAACAATTGCAAACCTTTAACGACAATAAAAGAAAAACACTAAAAAAGACATAAACCTATCATATCTGGGTCAATTGACCTACACGTGAAAAGCTTAATATTGTTAAAGAAAAGTATGAAACTACCGAGAAAATAATTAGCCCCCTCCCTCCTAAAAAGACATAACTTTTTAACCTTAAAAAAACTACATCGTGAAAGCTATTGTGTTCTTTATGAGAATAAAATATTTTTATTTATGAATGTTCAAGACTTTTCTCTAAAAAAAAAATAGATATAGATTGTTCTGTTCCATTGAAAATTCTTTTTGAATTAAAACACAGTTATGATAGAATCCAAATAAAGTAGAAAGTTCAAGGAAACCCCTAACATAGAGAACTAAGAGACACAACTTCATGAGTTCTGAAACTGACCTTACGTCTTGCAACTTTTTTATTTTATAAGGCATAACTTGTGGCTTTTGAACTTCTTAAGATCATAGGCGAACTCATAAGTTAAAGACAACATGTGCACCATCAACGACGACTAATGTACATTAGTTAAAGCATGTCACCCAATGTCGATTCATGTGATAATTTTGTTAAACATAAATATATAAAACTAATGTACTAACGAATAAATATGAATTAAATGACTTCAATAGATAAAGTTTGCTTTGCACGGTGATGACTTTTGAATTTCACTTTGCATCATGAGGTCGCAAGTTCGAAACTAGCCACTACCATATTATTAAACTTCTCAAATAAAAACGAAAAAAAAACAAGAAGAAGAAAAACGAGAGGGCATTTAAATCAGTGCGCTCAATCAATTTTAGTATCTTAGAGTAGCAAATAAAATATATGACGTATTGAAGAATAGGATATTCGTTCGATTGACCCTTATTAATAGATGAAAAATTTGAGTTGTTACTCGCACTACAATTTGTATCGTCTTGAAAAATCAAAATGATGCACCCAAAACAAATGGTTTTGCTTGCTTGCTTTTATATCTGTGTGGTAATATTGACATTAACCATGGCCCAAACCATCACTAATAAAACTTCCACCATCACTAAAGGTGCCAATGTCACAAAACCAGGATGCCCTAAGCAGTGTGGGAATGTAACGGTTCCTTACCCATTCGGTATTGGCTCAGGTTGTGCTTATAATTCGGAGTTTGAAATCGACTGCGACATTTATATTAATGGTTCTCAGAAAGCCTTCATAAGAAAAGACAATATTGTTGTGTACGGCATCTCGGATGCTGAATTGCGCGTCTCCTGTGACTACGGTTGGAGATGTTACAACTCCACTGAACCCAATGAGGCAATGGTTTCCATCGAATTTTCAGAATCAAGTCCGTATAGTTTCTCTGCACTGAACAAGTTTACTGTAGTTGGTTGCGATGACTACGGTTCCATCTTGGGGCCTAACAACTTTGAGTATGGCTGCAATGTCAGCTGTACAAGCAAAGAGGATGTGATGAATGGAGGAGAGTGTATGGGAAAAGGCTGTTGCCAGAAACAGATACCCAAGGGCTTGAAATACTATAGCACAACCATGTCTAGCACAAGAAACCATACCGATGTTTTGTCCTTCAATTTATGTGGGTATGCGTTTCTGGGCGAGGCAGATAGCTTCCATTTCCGGGGCTTGCCAGATCTAGGTGATGATTATACTGTTGATATTTTTTATGAGAGGTTAAAAGCCACTGTTCCCATTGTGCTGGACTGGGCTATCGGGAATCTTACTTGCACACAAGCTCTGAAAAGAGAGGATTATGCTTGCAGTAAAAATAGCGAGTGTGTTGATTCGGATACTGGTCTTGGTGGCTACCGCTGCAGCTGTAATACAGGTTATCATGGCAATCCTTATCTCAATCAAGGCTGCCAAGGTATATATATATATATATAAAGGACCATTTCCCAATGAAAGCTATTTTATGCTCCATTTGATCAACTTATCACAAGCTTTGATATAACGGTGTTCTATTTTTTTTTTTTTTTTTTTTCAGATATTGATGAATGTGCTGATCCAAGCACCAATACGTGTGAAAAGATCTGCACAAACACCCCAGGGAGTTTCTATTGTTCTTGCCCTGATGGATATACCGATGATGGCAGCAAGGATGGTCGTAGTTGTATTCCTCCCAATAATCAGTTCCCATGGATCAAGTTCTCTCTAGGTAATATCTTGGAAAACTTTCATAACCACAAATATCCATTTTACGTGATGTTGTTTGACGACCAAAAAAATCGTGGTCCAAAATATTACATTTGTGTAGCTTTAAATAATCTCATTAAGGGTAAAATGATAAATTTAAAGTTAAATTATTTTTGAATATATAATACGTCAGTCTTCATTTAGGATAACTAAAAAAAGTTATCACCGAGAATTATTGTTTTCTGTGCTAGAAATGACTTGAGTGGGGGAGCTTGGAGTTATATTTCAAACTATTTTTGCAAACTTATTTCTTTATTTAACCAAACTTCGTGGGGTAATAGGATCTTAGTATAGTATAAGTGTGTCTAAGTTGGGGGTACTTATGCATTTTCTCTTAATTAAAAGAACTCCAAATTTTGGTATTTATATGGATGATTATGGTATAAGACCAAGATCAAACTCAACTCCTTTTCTTCTGAAATCCGAACTACGTTTGAATATTACATAATGTGTTTGTGACTATAAAAGTGTTACTCCACTGATAACTGATTATTCAGGTATCGGAATCGGCTTTATCTGCCTAGTGGTTGGGGTAACCTGGCTCTATTTCATCATCAATAAAAGAAAATTGGTTAAAGGCAGAGAGAAGTTCTTCCAACAAAATGGTGGTTTATTATTGAAACACAGAATGTCTTCTAAAGAAAGCGGTGTGGAAGAAACAAAAATTTTTACAGCTGAGGAGCTCAAGAAAGCTACAAACAATTATGCCGATGATAGAATTCTTGGTCGTGGCGGCAATGGGATTGTGTATAAAGGTGTGTTAGATGATACTCGCATAGTTGCCATTAAAAAATCTAGAATTGTGGACGAGAGTCAAATAGACCAATTTATCAATGAGGTAGTCATTCTAACTCAAATCAACCATCGAAACGTGGTAAGACTCTTTGGATGTTGTTTGGAAGATGAAGTTCCTTTATTGGTTTATGAGTATGTCTCTGAAGGAAATCTTTTCGAGCACATTCACAACCAACGTGGAGCGGGTTGGTTAACTTGGCAAAACCGTTTGAGAATTGCAGCAGAGATAGCCACTACACTTGCTTATCTTCATTCATTTGCGTCCATGCCTATAATTCATAGGGATGTCAAGTCCGCCAATATATTGATAGATAATGTTTACACAGCTAAAGTGGCAGATTTTGGAGCTTCAAGATTAATTCCTTTGGATCAAACACGTGTGGCTACTTTGGTTCTAGGGACAACAGGGTACTTGGATCCTGAATATTTTCGCACAAGTCAACTGACTGAGAAAAGTGATGTTTACAGCTTTGGAGTAGTTCTGGCAGAACTTTTGACAGGGTTGAAATCTATATTTAAAGACAGAAACAATGTGCAAAAGAATTTGGCTGATTATTTTGTTTCATCTGTGAATAACAATTGCTTATTTCAAATTCTTGATCGTGTTTTGCAAGAAGAGAATCTCGAGCAACTCCAAAAGATGGCTGAGCTGGTGAAGAACTGTCTTCTGCCGCTTGGAGAAGAAAGGCCTACAATGAAGGAAGTGGCTATTGAACTTGAAGGTTTGAGGAAGTTAACTGGGATCTCTTCGTTTAATCAACAGAGGCAGGGAGATAATGATCAGGATGAACCAGTTACTTACACAGTTCCAATAGACTCCATACCCCCAAATTAGACAATTCTCACATAATGCATCCTACATATTTTCCAAGTTGATGTTATGTACACTTCTTTCCTTTTTCCTTTCAAGTTGATGTTATGTTATGTATTTGGATTGTTGGAATATAAGCAGATATCATATATATGAACTTTTGATGATAAACGTCCATTTTTATTGCCAGTAAACTTGAATAAATTGTCAGGAAAAATATCACCCTCTTAGCAGCAAATTTAAGGATCGTCTTACTCCAAGTTTCAAAGTCTTCCTTTTTTTTCCTTAAATATCGTGTTCAACACTTCCACTGCAAAGGGCAATAGATATTTTGTTTGGCACATGTACAAATTGAATAGATTGTTGACCTTGAGATATAGGTTTGTTATCTGGATCTACCAAAAGAATCTAGAGTTCACTGCAGATTCAGAAGTATTGAGCTATTGGAAATTTAATCAAATGAATATGTTACTGCGAAAACACATCATTCACGGCAATCAAAGCTGTAATCGATCAACATTCCAATCTGAATCTTAAAATCTTTCACCATCGTAATTGCAGATTCACTTATTTCACAATGCATTGAGTGAACAGGCAAAAAGTTCAAGTAAACAACTATAGAACATCAACAAACTTCACAGTGCACAATTTTCTCAGTACTGTATTTCTTATCACTTTACGTCACAGAGTAAAGCGTTAGATGACTTTTGGGAATCAGAAACCTAAAATTTCATGTCAGATTCTTCGGATTTCAGGATTATGTTAGCATGATGTACACTCCATATTTATATTAGTTGTTTGACATAGATTTTCTTCTTGATTATATCTTGTTTCCTTTATATTCTCTTTATATATTACGTGATCGCCAGAAAAAAATTTGTAGATCACTAGAAACAGATAATTGCATATGTTGCAACTGACTGACCGAAACATGAAGAACATGCTTGATCATGGAGGGCCTTACAGCCCAAAAATGTTGTACATATATAAGTCTTTACTCCTTATTACTCCCATCATTGTGTGTTGGGAAATCTGGAAAGCGAGGTGTACTATGAGATTTGAGCATAAGCAGGTCAGCACAAATAACATTTGCCACCAAGTTCTCTTTCAGGTGAAAGAATCGATGCAGAAAAAGCTTAGCAGGATGGACCAACATTGGAACTGGCCGGAAGCAACCGTTGATTTGGCATTAGATCCCGTGAATGCGAAGGTAGTGGCAGATGGACCGCAACATGATGCTCGGGGTGTTGAAACTATTGAATGGTTGGTTGACAACATGACGCAGCAGGTCGACAATGCCAATAAAAAATTGAAAGTGATGTCGGAACTAATTCAATTGCCTTGATGAATGCCAAGAGTACAGGTGAGGGAGTGGAACTGGTACATGAATCTAATTGGGATGTGGTGACGAAGAAAAAATCTCCAAGTATTGGAATTGGTTCGCCTATTAGTAACACAGTGCAACCAGTTGTAGATAGTCAAACTATTAATTCAGGTGCTCGAGAAATTGTTCCACAGGTTGTCATGTGTTTCAACACTTTTGATGCTCTTACGAATAATATTAATGTGCATGAGATCAATTCATCTCAAGTTAACTCTACAAATGAATTAGTTATTTCTAAGGAAAAACAAGGTGTGACAAGTACTCTGAGATGGATAGATATAGCAGATGAAGAGGAAGAACAAGTCACTTCTCCTCCTATGCAAAAGAAATTAAGCCCAACAGCTCCTGCTTTTGTGCCTAGTAGTGCTAAGTTAGTAACTCCCCAGCAAGGTTTGTCACCATCAACAAATGTTGCTGCAATCTTAAGTGATCATTTGGTGAGTTCTAATATTGAAAAATTGGCCTCACTTGCACCGATTAACATTAACAAACAACTTCAAGTTGGTGGTAGTAGTACTTTATCCCCAAATAAGTTTGCTAACCTAGATGATGAGGACATCTCTGAGGAGGGTGAGGAAGGTGAGGAAGAGGAAATGTTGGATTACTGTTTTGCAATTGTAGCTAGGAATGTAGATATTTCTCCTGGGCAACAACAAAACGAAGCATAGAAGAAAGCATAGTTGGGATGGTAAAGTGACTGAGGAATTTGTTCCAAGACAACTACCGATGCGACTCGCAAAGCAAAATCATATGGCAGTATCAACAACTTCAACAAGATTCAATAAAGCCAAGAAGTGATGCACTATCAACTGTTATTGGACAGATTTGAAGAAGAAGACAAGAGAAACATATTTCAGGTTCCTTTAGAAGGTCAATCTATCTTGTTTAGTTCATACATTTGTAAAAGGAAGTTTGAGGTTGATAACTCAACTTTCTCCATGGCCTTTATGATTTTTCATTACTTAAGAATCCTCACTTGTAATATCATCATAGAGTGTATTATAAACTTTGTGATGATCATAGAATATCTAGTTCCTTCTAGCTCATATTTTCTTCAGGGTTGTTAATTAGTAGAGGTTAGGTACCTCATTAGGATTGGTAAGGTAAGGCCTAGCCTCCCTTGCTTGTACTTATTCCTATTGAGAATTTTTTATGATTATTATCAATAGAAAGCCACTAGACCACTGTCTAGTGGTACAACTTTGCTTTAAAAAAAAAAAAAAAAGTGTGTCATGTAGCTAAAAATTACAAATTAATCACTATCAGCAGCTTGATGGTTTGCTAGCACAAACCTAGTTATGATGCTTGGATATTGAACACTTATGGGAGCTTCATGAAAGACCAAAACAAGGCAGGGACTGGCAGAATTGTTAGAAATAGAAATAGGGACTTAGACACTTAGTCATGGCCTTTGCTTACCCTGCTCAATTTTACACTAACAACATTAGTGAAGCCTTTGCTGCCTTAATAAGAATTTCATGGTGCTATGAAGAAAACAGCAGAAACATTGAAATGGAATTAGACTTGATGATCGTTATCAACATGATCAAAGGGGTGACTAGACCCTCTTGGAGACTGCAGAATATAATCGATGATATTTAACACAAAATGCAACAGAAGAATGCCACGATTAATCTTTGTTATAGAGAAAGTAATGGAGTTGCAGATGCTCCTGCGAAGCATATGCCACCACCCTTCAAGAAGATTAAATTTTCCTACATAAAAAAGACCTTCATAAGGAGGCTATTGGTCCCCTAAGAATGGATAAGATGCAGCTCCCGCCCTTTCGAAGACGAGCAAAAAAACACTCTTCTCGATGCTTCTCCTACTTTTGTAGATGTTAGTATGTTTAGGCTAAAGCTTCTGGTTACTTGTATGTTTATTTAGGTTTATAGCACTTCAATGTGCCAAAACTTTTAGTCTTGGACAAGATCTCTTAAGAGTATTAACTCCACTGTATACTCTTTTAGTGTCTGGAGATTAGGTTGCCATGTCCCCTCTGATTCTATAATTTTTGCTAATCTTATTTACATGACTAATTAAAAAGAAGTGTAGATGTGTAGTATGAAAAGACGTTTATTATGGAACACACAATTTTAGCCTAATGGACCAAAGTTAGCTAATAACTCTTGTATAGATTATACAAAAATGGTCTTTAGAAATGATGCTAAAACATTCACCACCCATTTTTTATCGTTGTACATGGGTTAATACTTCAGGGATGATTTTAGCTCAAAACTCATCAAAATTCATTTATACTTCAAATTAATTACTAAAGTATACATAATACAACTGCTAAATCCTATATATATATATATATATTTGCTTTGCAGTCGACTTTATGTATATATTAACTAGTTATTTACAACAAACTCCTTGAAGATGAAGAATATGTTTTATCACAGTCGATATGTATACTTCAATTTAATTATAAAAGTATACATCAACTATATATATCAATTAGATATGCAACTTCATGTGTACATAAACTGATTATCTACATCAAAATCCTTTGATACACTGAACAGTACCTAAAATTTAAATATACATATATACACCTTAAATTAGTATATGAATATTTTCATCCCACATTTTTCTCCTTAAATTAAGATAAGAATATTGTCGCCCCAATAGTTTCATGGGATAGTTTTAACTTTTAAATATATACAATTAATAAAGTAGTTAATTTACAATTAATATGATCATGTTTTATTTACATTAAAAAAATCTAAAAATCACAAAAAGTATACAATGATTATATACACATTATGTTACACTCAAAAAGTTGAATATAACTTACTTATACGTGAATTATACACTTATTACTTATGCATTATGATACATTCAAAAAGTTAAATATAGTTTAATTATATATGAAGTACTCAAAAAGTTGAATATAGTTTAACTATACATGAATTATACACCGACTATGCATGAAGGATACACGGACTATTTAATTATGACCAACTCAAAATCTCCTCTAAACGGTCTCAAATTTTAAATGTGAAATTCTCTCAATATTTTAAATTTTTTGATATATAATTTGCTCAAAACGATTCACGTGTGCGGTACATCAAATTTTAAAGAAGAAGAAGGACGAAGCAACATAGCAGAAGACGAATAAGAAGAAGATGACGAAGGAGGAGGAGGAAGACGACGCAATGGGGCATTTTCTTGGAAAAAAATAGGGTTGAATGGCCATTTTAGGTAATTTAAATAAATTGGGCTAAAAGATAGTACGTAAACGTTAAGGGATGATATTTTGCATAATTTGCTCTTAAATCCCTATAAATATGTTGATCTTTACATACGGCCCAATTCTTACCATCTTACCAGATAAGCAAATCATAATTCATAAACCGTAAGACGTCACATTAACAAATCTCATTTCTTCATATTTTTATATAAATAAATACTTGTGATTACATGCTATTATAAACTTTCAAATATACCTAATTTTACAACGATTCAATGGTCCAAAAAATCATAATTGTATTATATAATTAACTAACTAATTTTCAATTTAATCTTTCAAATGATATGAGCAATCTCTCTTCAAATTGAGCGTGAGTCTCTTTTACAAAACTTAAAATTATAGATCTTCTTCTTTGCCAAATATAGATTTATGAGCCAAGTCTTAAATTTTGAAAAAATTAAAATCAAATACTTGGAGTTGAAATCCTACCCTTTGGTAGGATTTGAAATTTAAAAATCAAATTATTAAATAAAAATTAAAAATGTGTTCAAATATCATAAATAAATATTGATTTGAAGTTGAAATTTGAACTCCAAATTATATGACCAAACACCTACAAATAAATTGTTTTTCAAGCACATAGTGGTTTAAAAAAACCTAATAAACCTTAATCATTATGAAGCGTGCATGGCCCATGTTGAACCAGTCTTATCCCATCACATTTCAAGATCAAATGGTTAGTTTTATTAATATTCAATTATCTATCTCTAGCAAAGAACATCCAATTACTATTTTAAATTTTATTAAGCAGTATAATTGTGTGCACACAAAAATAGATTATTACGTTATTAAATTTATATGTCTTTGTTGGGGTTTACCTACGATTTTATCTTCTTTTTAAAAATCTTAGAGTGTTAAGATTGAGATTTTTCAAAATATCAACCTGGATTATATTTGTGTAATTTAACTATGGATATTTATATTTATTTATTATTATTGATTTGTTTGAATCCGTCATGATAAAGCAATCAAAGAGAGTATAATAATGTTATAGTTGACATTTTTGTTGTAATACGCAAAAATCTTATGGTTGATCGAAACATTGACAAGCTAAACTACTTTCAGTGACAATTGAAATAGACTTGGCAAACAAATGTCACTATGATAAAACCAACTTTTAGTGGCAAGAAATATGCATATTAACAAAGAATGATAAAATATTAGCGGTATTAATTAATTGTCATTGAATTCAATATCGCTATAAGTTTTAACAACATTTACAAAAGAATGCTAAAATGTAATTGTCACTAGTAATTGCCTCTAAAAATATATATTTAACGGCAATTAAGCCTATTACCGTTAACTAATTACCGCTAAAAAATATTTTGTGCGTCAATTAACAATTTAAGAAAATTTATTCTTCAACGGGTAATAAGAGTTTTACCTATTCAAAGTGATTTAACAAATGAACTTAAAAATGCAACAAAACAAGGCTATTGACATCGTCCAAAGATGACCTACTAACTGGTATTTAATTCTGAAAATGTTAGCTATTAAGTGGGATTTATGTAAGTTACTCACAAGAAAATGACGAGTAATAAATAATATTTTTAAAATACAATAACAATGAGGTTGTTAGTTTTGTTCATAAATTTGATAAGAGTTATTAGTTTCATCTCTAAACTATTGACAACCTTAAAGATAGTCCTCTACTTGCCTAATTAAATTTTAGGCATGATTGACCCTAACCGTCTTTAGCTTTTTGCATTAATAATACAAGTTCTGCATAAATTGTCCCTATTTTGGGGTGGTCTTTAATTTTTACTTACTAAATTAATGATTTTAATTTTTTCCCTCATGTTTCTCATTGAATAAAAATTTGTGGGTACAGTATCTTTAATTATAAATTGTGTAGCATATAATTCGTAATACATAAGTTAGAAAATGTTTGCCTTATCAAATCAAAGTTTAGAGCGTTGGGATTAAAATAATAGAGCGTCAAAGCTAACAATTACAAATCTTTTAACAATAATGAATCGGACAATTAAAGAAAAAACTGAAAAAGGACATTAAATTTGGTATACCTTGGTCAATTGACCTACTTATAAAAGAAATCATAAAACCTATTGAGGGAATAATCTTCTTCTAAACTAAAGTCTTCCCGAATGTTATTGTGTTCTAGTATGAGAATAAAAGATCTTCTATTTATTAAAGTTCAAACTTCTTTTTCAAGAAAATAATAGATATAAAAGAGTTTTTTTCCACGAAGAAAATTTTTTGTACCAGGAAAATCTTTTCGCATTAAGACACAATTATATATGGTAGTATTCAAATAATGTAGGAAACTCGATGCAAACTCTAACAAATCTCCCTTTGACCTGAATTTTCTAGTAATATAATCATGATTTTTGTTCTTTATATAATCTTTTTATATCACTACTGTTAACGATGGTTAAAAGTTGATACACGTTAAAAATTGAAGCCATATGCATTAAATGTAAGCACGAGTTAATAATATTAGAAATTACCAGAGTTGGAAATAAAGTTCATACATTAAAAATAAGCATGGATTGAAAATTGAACTCCAAGCGTTAACGGATAGTAGGAGTTGAAATTAGTTGGAGTCCATGCACTAGTAAGCATGCGTTGAAAATTGATTTTGTTTTTAAAGATGGAACAATAAAATTGTTTAAAATATGGTTAAAATTTCATATTGACATGTAGTATTTCAGATTTATTCGTTTTGATTAAAAAATATCTTCATAAACACTAAATTGGTTGCAACTTGATTTGAACTAATTTTCGACCACACTCAACCATTGGTGTGGATACCACTTGTTTGAATAACATGGCAATAAAAGTAAAACACTAAAAAGGGCATAAAACTTAAGTATTATATTTTGGTCAATTAACCTACACAAGAAAAATTTAATATTGTAAAAGATGCATAAAACTATTGATAAAATAACTTTCCCCCTCTCTCCCAAAAAATGACATATTTTTTTTAACTCTAAATGACAACATCATGGAAGCTATTGGGTCCTCATGAGAATAAAAGATTTTTTATTTATAATAGTTCAAGATTTCTCTATGAAAAAAGATGGACATATAGAAATAAGTTTTGTTCCACCGAAAAAATCTTTTTGAATTAAAACACAATTGTAGTAGAATCCAAATAAGGTAGAAAATTACAGGCAAACCTTAGCATAGAGAACTTTATGAGTTCTGAAAATGAACTTATTTCTAGCGGATTTTTTTAATCTTATAATTAAGACATAACTTGTGTTTCGCGAATTTTTTATCTTGTAAAGCATAACTTGTGTCTTGTAAACTTATTTTGCATTGCAATTTTTTTTCAATATCAATGGTATTTTGAAAAATTTACACAAATTTCTTAGTGTTAAGATCTAATTACATTTTATCTCTACTTGTTTTCAAATTACAAAAATCCCTTAAATTTGGTGAAATTCGAATGCATCTCAAAACGTCTTGATACATCGCGTCCTAGTTTCAGATACATCGCTCAACGTCTCAATATATCGCGTCTCGATTTCGGATGCATCACTCAACGTCCCGATACATGATGTATCTGACTGATACATCACGGAAAGTGATGTATTACATGCCGATACATCACGTATAATGATGTATCTGATCGATACATCGCGTAAAGTAATGTATCCGATCGATACATCGCATAAAGTGATGTATCTGAGTAAAGGAGAGTAGAGAGTTTTGTAATTTTTTTAAATGATTGAGAATTTTAGAGAATATGGTCAAATAAGTTGTATATTTAGGTAATTCTTCCTATTTTAAACCTTTCTTCATTGCAAAGATTAGAGAAGAGTCCAAAATAGAGTATTCCTGCGAATGACCCGTATTAACATATGAAAATTTTGAGTTGTTACTCGCACTAGAATTTGCATCATCTTGGAAAGTCAAATTCATGCACCCAAAACAAATGGTTTTGCTTGCTTGTTTTTTCGCCAGTGTGGTTACATTGGCACTAACCACGGCCCAAACCAACACTAATACAACTTACACCATCTCTGAAGGTGCCATAGTCACAAAACCAGGATGCGCTAAGCAGTGTGGAAACGTTACGGTTCCATACCCATTCGGTATTGGCTCAGATTGCGTCTTTAATGTGAGGTTCGAGCTCAACTGTAACACATCTGATGATGGTTCTCAGAAACTCATCCTAGGAAGAAACATTGTGGTTTACGACATCTCCGATGCTGAATTCCGCATCTCCAATTCATTCGGTTGGAGATGTTACAACTCCAGTGGAGCTGTGATCGATGAATCACTCGCTTGGACCACACTTATAGAATCTGGTCCGTATAGTTTCTCTGCGCTGAACAGGCTTACTGTAGTTGGTTGCGATGACTATGCTTCCATCACAGGGCCTAATAACTTTGAGTATGGCTGCAATGTCAGCTGTACAAGCAGAGGGGATGTGATAGAAGGAGAGTGTATTGGAAAAGGCTGCTGCCAGAAACAGATACCCAAGGGCTTGAAATCCTATAACACAACCATGTCTAGCACAAAAAACCATACCGATGTTTGGTCGTTTAATTCATGTGGGTTCGCATTTCTGGGCGAGGCAGATCACTTTCATTTCCAGGGCTTGCCAGATCTAGGTGATGGTCTAACTGTTGATTATTTTTATGATAGGATTAAGGATAGTGTCCCCATTGTGCTGGATTGGGCCATCGGGAGTCTTACTTGCACTCAAGCTCTGAAAATCGAGAATTATGCTTGCAGTGAAAATAGCTACTGCATTGATTCCGATGCTGGTCTTGGTGGCTACCGCTGCAGCTGTAATACAGGCTATCAGGGCAATCCTTATCTCAATCAAGGCTGCCAAGGTATTCTTATAGGACCATTTCCCAATGAAAGCAGCTTTATGCTCCATTTGATCAAATCACAAGCTTTGATATAATGGTGTTCTATTTATTTGTTTTTTCCAGATATTGATGAATGTGCTGATCCAAGCACCAATTCGTGTGAAAAGAACTGCACAAACACCCTGGGGAGTTTCTATTGTTCTTGCCCCGATGGATATACCGATGATGGCAAAAAGGATGGTCGTGGTTGTATTCCTCCCGACTATGATCAAGAGTTCCCATGGATCAAGTTCTCTGTAGGTATATATCTTGGAAAACTTTCATAACCACAAATATCCATTTATGTGATAGTTATTTGACTGGGCATACTGTTTAGGAAAGGATTTTTTTTTTTAAAAGAAAAATTGTGGTTCAAATTATCTAGAAACATTTGTGTAGCTATAAATAATCTCATTAAGGGTAAAATTATAAGTTTAAAGTTAAATTATTTTGGAATATGTAAAATGTCATTCTTCTTTTAGGATGACTAAAAAAATTATCACCGAATATTATTTTCTGTGCTAGAGAATAACTGGAGTGGGGAGCTAGGAGTTATATATATTTCAAACAATTTTTGCAAACTTGTTTCTTTATTTAATCAAACTTTGAGATTTACATGTTTCTCGTATTACTTTTGCTTCCCCGTATTTCTTATAGAGAATTAAAAGAACTCCAAATTTTGGTATTTATACTGATGATTATGGTCTAAGACCAAGATCAAACTCAACTCTTTTTCTTCTGAAATCCGGACTATGTTTGAATTATACATAATATGTTTGAAGCTATGAAAGTTAAATTCCACTAATTATTCAGGTATTGGAATCGGCTTTATCTCTTTAGTGGTTGGGATAACCTGGCTCTATTTCAGCATCAAGAAAAGAAAATTGATTAGAGTCAGAGAGAAGTTCTTCCAACAAAATGGTGGTTTATTATTGAAACAGAGAATCTCCACTAAAGAGGGCGGTGTGGAAGTTACAAGAATATTTACAGCCGAGGAGCTCAAGAAAGCTACAAACAATTATGCCAATGATAGAATTCTTGGTCGTGGTGGCAATGGGATTGTATATAAAGGTGTGCTACGTGACACTCGCATAGTTGCCATTAAGAAATCTAGAATTGTGGACGAGAGTCAAATAGACCAATTTATCAATGAAGTGGTCATTCTTACTCAAATCAACCATCGAAACGTGGTAAGATTCGTTGGGTGTTGTTTGGAAGATGAAGTTCCTTTACTGGTTTATGAGTATGTCTCTGAAGGAACTCTTTACGAGCACATTCACGCCCAACGTGGAGCGGGTTGGTTAACTTGGCAAAACCGTTTGAGAATTGCAGCAGAGATAGCCACTACACTTGCTTACCTTCACTCATTTGCGTCCATGCCTATAATTCATAGGGATGTTAAGTCTGCCAACATATTGTTAGATAATGTTTACACAGCTAAAGTGGCAGATTTTGGGGCTTCAAAGTTAATTCCTCTGGATCAGTCACATGTGGCTACATCAGTTCTAGGGACATCAGGGTACTTGGATCCTGAATATTTTCGTACAAGTCAACTGACTGAGAAAAGTGATGTTTACAGCTTTGGAGTACTTCTGGCAGAACTTTTGACAGGGTTGAAACCTGTAATTAGAGATGGAAACGAGGAGCAAAAGAATTTGGCTGATTATTTTGCTTCATCCATGAATAAGAATCGCTTATTTCAAATTCTTGATCGTCGTGTTTTGCAAGAAGGGAATTTTGAGCAACTTCAAAAGATGGCTGAGCTGGTGAAGAACTGTCTTAACTTGCAAGGAGAAGATAGGCCTACAATGAAGGAAGTGGCTATTGAACTTGAAGGTTTGAGGACGTTTACTGGAATCTCTTCGTTTAATCAACATGGACAGAGAGATAATAATCAGGATGAATTATCAGATCTTTACGCAGTTCGCTTAGACTCCATACCCCCAATTTAGATAGTTCTCACACAATGCATCCTACATACAGTCCAAGTTGATGTTATGGAGGCTCCTTTCCTTTTCCCTCTCAATTTAGATTTTTCTTTAAGATACAATGTTGGAGATTTTTGCAGATATCATATATAGAACCTTTTGATGATAAGCATCCATTTTTATTGCCAGTAAAACCGATTAAATTGTTTTCGGGAAAAAAATCATTGTCCTAGCAGCAAATTTAAGGTGCATTCTCTTCTCGTAAAATATTGAAGTTTTAGCAGCAATTGTAATGGCAATTAACACTATATTTTGATATATTTTTTTCCCTTTCATCAAATTTGTCCCGCCTATTCTTTAGGATTCAAGTTTTCATAGTTAGAGAAACTTGAAACACGACTTCAGGAAGTCCCAGGACAGATTATATCAAAAGTTTATGAAGAGTGAATTAGGGGTCTGGAAAGAGGATTTCTTTTTTCGACCTATATGGTGTTGGTTCATTAAGCAAGAACCTACAATCTCTTGAGTTTGAAGTACTCAAAAACTTGATCATTTTCTGCTTAGATTTCTGATACAAGCAGATAGTTTAGATACAACACTTATAAGATAACTACCCCTAGAAACTAGGACATGACTTCTTAACATTAATGGAATGAGAAACTGCAATTTACCATCGAGAAATAACACTACTACTAGAATGAAAACTGCAAATAACTACTAGAAAGAAATAACTACAGCAAGTAAATACTACTACTACTACTACTACTGTTAACAATTGGGAGACTAAGGAGTGATAAGAATGCAGTAGTACTTGCAAGTTACAATAGAGGCTTGGATCAAGGCAGCAATGAAGAGCAAGACGTCTTCCTGTTTCCTTCCGAATAAAAGTGTAGATGAGCTTGCCTAGAGAATTCAAAGAAATCATTGTTCCAAAATTGTCCAGTAGTATAATAAATATTGACTGAAGTCCACTAACTGCTCATTCCGATATCAGGTAAACATGCATCTGAGAAATGTACCCTTTTGGACAAGCTAAAGTCAATGTTTTTCATTACCTATAGTATTTCTAATATAACTGGATTTTGTTGTTTCAGTAACTATGGTTGGTACAAATGACATAAATTTTGTTCAAGGTAACGAAATAAGTACTCAATCAATTTTTCGAGATAATCCAGAAGAAAACCTTTAATGCAGTATCAACAAGCAAATTCAAGAGAAGTGAGCATTTGTTTATAAGTTTCCATCCAAATATTGGATAATTGGAGTCTGGAATTATAATTGTTTCTCTAGTTTAGTTTGTGCTAGAGGTTTATAAAATTGAGACATGGAGCCATTAACACTTGGCTTTCACTTGGAATTATGTTTTTGGAAAATGCAAATTATGTGGAGGTTAACCACATATCTCAAACACTTCCTATAAGTACTAACCATGACTGAGGAACGATTACAAGACTTAAAAGGATTAAAAAACTTCTAGGTGCTCCTTGAGTGTAAACTCATTATCATCCCTGACAAAGAAAATATGCATATTGATTCAGAAATGCAAGCAACATACCATTAATAACTTCAGGAACTTTCTTACAGGCCTCGATATAAACTTCGAATAAGCTCCTGGGCGCATCAAAAGCAGGAAAAGATCACATTGTCACTCAACATAAACACATGGAAAGGAGGAATTAGTGTTCAACACTGCCGCTGCAAGGGCAATTGATAGGATGTGAGATAAACTAAACAGCACAAACAAGAGTCGCAATTGAAAACTCCATGCCTCATACCTCGTTTCGCACACAGATCAGAGGAATTCAACGTACTTTTCATAACAAGAGTGATTGAATTGATTGTTAACCTTGAGATATTGGTTTTTGACGCAGATTCAGAAGAAATTCGCAATTGTAATTTTAATCAAAACAATTTGTTTTTGTTAAGCACCAACAATGGTGAATGAATGAGAAAACAGTAAGCTAAGAAGAAGAGAGAAAAGTGAAGTTTCATTCAGTTCATCATGACTGCAGTAGTAGTAGTTTACAATGATACCTATACATCACTATATAAAGGTGTGAATCAACTAACTAACTAGATTAGTTAAGTTACCTAACCACAGTTAATCATAACTAACTTCTGTAACTACTTATTAACAAACTTGTAACTAACTTTTGCCCTTTACACTTTAGCTCAACACCCCTCCTCAAGCTGATGGTTGAAAGATGTCTTTCAATCCCAGCTTGGACATTAAGGGGTTGTTTGGTAGAGTGTATTAGGAAATATAATGCATGTATTAGGTGTGTGTATTAATAGTACCTTGTTTGGTACACTTTTTCATGTCATGTATAACTAATGCAAACATTAGTTATACACTCTATTGTGTATTAAGTTGTGTATTACTAATACCAAGGAATTCTAGGTATTAGTAATACATAGCATTTTAACACTTGCATTAGATTAAATAATTACAAAACTACCCTTAAAGCCTTTTCATTTTCTTTGTTGTAATAAGTTTTTGTTTTTATTTTTATTTGCTTTTTAGTGTCTTTTAATTTGTTGGTGTTTTAATAGGCTTTATGGCCTCTTAAGTATTTTTTTTTAAAAAAAATAAATCTAATTTCAATATAATTTAATCACAATTTTTACTATTGTGAGGATAAATTTGATAAAAAAATAATTCTTTGCAAACTTTTCACAAAAATATTTTGACGCAATAGTACAACTATTTAATATTATTTATGAAAAGAAGAAGAAGAAGAGTTAATGGTGTTTTAGCAAAGATTTTTTTTTTTATGTTTTAGCAAAGAACTTTGTTGCAAAGGAAGTTTACAAATAAATAAAGTATGAAGAGTAGTTTTGTAAACATATATTTTTTAATAGAAATTATGCAAGATTTGTTATTTCTAATACATCAAACCAAACAATGTATAAGAAATAATGCATGCATAACTAATGCAGGCATTACGAATGCAAGCATTACTAATGCACCATATTTTGCATTGTTCTTATACACTCTACCAAACGACCCCTAAGTGTAGATGTGGAGCTTTCCAAAGCCCTTTAGTAAGTAAGTCTGCTAGTTGATCCCTTGTTGATACATGTTGAGTCTTGATCATATGTTGTAATATCTTTTCTCTAACAAAGTAGCAATCAATATCAAAATGCTTGGTTCTTTCATGAAAAATGGGATTAGATGCAATTTGAATTCACAAAATAGATCTACTAGTTGTTTAATGTTGACTCCTAACTCCTTGTATAGCCAAATGAGCCATGTGATTTCAGCTACTGCTGATGCCATGCTCCTGAACGCAGCTTCAGCAGAACTCCTAGCAACAGTCTCTTGTTTCTTCGATTTCCAAGAGATAATAGCATCACCAAATTTTACAAGATAGCCTGTGATAGATTTCCTTGATTGCACACAAGTACCCCAATCTGAGTCACAGTAGGTAGTTAGTAATTCTGAGCTTTGTGAAGGCATAAACAGGCCTAACCCTGGAGCTGTTTTAATATATCTGACTACCCTGAGAGCTGCTTCCATGTGAGACTCTTTTAAAGCATCCATATACTGACTCAAAACTTGAACAATAAATGATATGTCTATCCTGGTCATAGTGAGATATAATAATCTCCCTACTAACCTTTGATATCTCCCAATATCCTTCAAAGACTTGTCTGCCTATATGATTCCTGAATCACCTTGCACATGTGAATCATATTCAATGGAAATCAGCCTTACATTAGGATCTAGTGGAGTGTGAACTGGTTTTGCACAACTTAATCCCATCTCAGAAATAAGTTCCAAGGCATATTTGCGCTGGTTCATAACATACCCCTCCTTGGACCTAGCAAATTCAATGCCAAGAAAGAATGTTAACTCCCCAAGATCCTTCATGTTGAACTTGAGCTGAAGATCATTCCTGGTTTGAACAATCAAGGAATCACAACTCCCAGTAACAAGAAGATCATCCACATACACTAGGACCACAACCAGGTCAGTACCAGTCTGCCTAGTGAATATAGAGTAGTCATAGTGATTCTGAACAAACCCAAGCTGAAGTAATGCTTCAGTTAACTTCAGATTTCACTGTCTATGGGCAGCTTGAGACCATACTGTGATTTGTGAAGCTTACAGACTTTAGTAGACTCCTCAAACTTAGTAAAACCAGATGGAACCACCATGTATACATCCTCAAGGAGATCACCCTGTAAGAGATCTCCTATAAGAAAGCATTATGAACATCCATTTGAAAAATAGGCTAATGTTTAGCAGCAGCAACAGCCAAAACTGATCTAATTGTGACCATTTTAGCAACAGGGGAAAAAGTTTCAGTATAGTTTATCCCCTCCTTCTAACTGAACCCCTTGGCTACTAATCTAGCCTTGTACCTCTCAACAGCTCCTGAGGCCAAATATTTGACCTTAAACACCCATTTACAACCAATAGGATGTTTGCCAGGAGGAAGGTCAACAATGCTCCATGTGTTGTTGGCCTCCAAAGCACTAATTTCAGCCTTCATGCCATCAACCCATTGAGGATGGGAAGAAGCCTCAGTAAATGATGTAGGCCCATAGACAGAGGAGTAAGCAGTAAATGCAGCATCATAGGAAGTAGAGAGAAGATCATAGGACACATGATTGGAGACAGGGTATAAACAAGCAGACCTAGACTTAGGAGTGATAAAATCAGTCATCCATGGTCTAGAGGATTTTCTAAGACCAACAGACTCAGGTGTAGGAATGGGAAGTGGAGGAAGTGGCACAGGAGAACTGGACTCAGGATTCAAAGAGAAGTCAGAAGTCTCAGTGAGAGCCTGATCACACAAAGGGATCTCTGCACAATGTAAGTCTGTGGAAGTAGAAGTGTCTCATGTAATTGGAGCACAGGAAAAAGAGGAGAACTGGAAGGACTCATATGCTGAAAAGGAAAGATGGATTCTTTAAACACAACATCTTTGCTGACAAAGAAAGTTTTGGTATGTAAACTATAAAGTTTGTAGCCCTTTTGAAGACTAGAATAACCAAGAAACACAGTTGGAACAGCTCTTGAGGCAAATTTGTCAGTCTTCTTTACCTTAGAAGCAAATGCAAGACAACCAAACACTCTAATATGATCAAGAGAAGGGAGAGTTTGATACACCAGCTCATAAGGAGTTTTACCCTTAAGAACTGTGGAGGGTATCATGTTTATTAAGTACACACTTGTGAGAACACATTCTCCCCAAAATCTGAGAGGAAGGTGAGACTGAAATCTCAAAGATCTGGCCATCTAAAGAACATGTCGATGTTTTCTCTCTACAACCCCATTTTGTTGTGGGGTAGAAGTGCAAGAACTCTGATGCAATACACCCAATGTCTTAAGTAAATCAGAAACTTGGGAGTTAAAAAACTCACAACCATTATCAGATCTCAACACTTTGATGGTGCTGGAAAAAACATTGTTAATCATTGTAAAGAAGTTCTGTAAAGCTACTATAATCTCAGATTTAGAGTTCAACAGTAACAGCCAAGTATATCTAGAGTAATCATCAACTAAGGTAAAGAAATATCTTTTGTTGGCATGAGTAGGAACTCTATAGGGACCCCACACATCAGCATGAAATGTATGAAAACAAGTTGATGTAGTGGTAGTACTTAAGGGAAAAGGTAATCTGGCTTGCTTAGCCAAGGGACACATAGTACATATATCAGTAAAGGAAGAAGACATATGTTTGCAACAACTAAGTGTTCTCAGTACACTAACATGTACATGACCCAGCCTTTGATGCCATAAAGCCAAGTTGTTAGGTCTAGTAGAAGAAACCACATTAGCAGTAGTAGCTTGATCCTGCTGAGACTTCAATTGAGTTCCCTGAGTCTTCAACTGAGTATCAACATGAACCACGTACAGATCATTCTCCAGTGTGCCAGTCCCCCTCACATTCCCACTTGAGAGGTCCTGAAAAACACAATGATCAGGATAAAAGATAGCACAAAAATTTAGTTCCCTTGTTAACTTGGATATTGATAGAAGATTATAGTGAAATTCAAGAATGTGTAGCACATTTGAGATCTCAGCTCCTCCTAAAACTCGATAAGACCCAATGTGACTGACATGTGCAAGATGTACTTTGTCACAAAGATCTCTATTTAAGGAACTATATTGTGTTAACATACTCAAACTGTGTACTATGTGTTTGGATGCTCCTGTATCAATGATCCATTTGTCAACATCAGGAATGAGAGAAGGACAAATCATCATACCCGATACATGAACAGTAGTAGTAGTATCACAATTACTCTTTGCATTATCTGGCTCTATCAGTTGCAAGAGTTGCATGTACTGCTGTGGAGAGAAATGAGGATGAAATTACTACTGTTGATGAGAGGAGACACCAGAAGATCCAGTAGTTGGAATCTAAGAGGAACTAGAATCATTAGTTGCTCCTTGACTATTCCATGTGGAGGCATTCTGATGATGCATAAGCAGTCCAGGAGCATTGTTGAATCCTGCAAGATTAGCTGAAATAGGACTAGCATTGTTTCTCCTTTTACGTTTCCAATCAGTAGGATATCCATGCAATTTGTAATAAGTAACTCTAATGTGACCCTTCCAGTTACAGTAATCACAGTAAAAAGTGCTATTGTTGTTAAATCGTTTCTGATTAGATCTAAAACCAGCTCCAATAGGAGGATTAGACGCTGACTGTGAAGTAGATCCTGATTTTGGCATGTGTCCTTTACCACTACTAAAAAAGGCCATAGCCTCGTTCATCCCACCAGCATTAGCAGAAACAGAGTGATCACTTCCTGTTGTATTAGATTTATCAAGGATTCTCTGACTTTCTTCAGCCATTACAAGAGAATAATCTTTGTTTACACCTGGTGTTGGATCAAGCATCATAATCTGACTTCTAGACTGATTATAAGATTCATTTAGTCCTAAGAGAAATTGCATCCGTCTCTGGTACTCAAGGTGCTCTACATAGGTCTTAGAACTCTCACAAGCACAACCAGGATAGGGCATCAATGAGTCATATTCCATCCACAACTCCTTGAGTCTGGAAAAATAGCTAGAAACAGACATAAGTCCTTGTTGCAGTGTGGCAATCTCTTTATGCAGATAGAAGATTCTAGAGCCATCAACTTTGTCAAATCTCTCTCTTAAATCAGTCCATACTTGTTGAGCACTGTTAGCATAGACTATTCCACTCAGTCAGGGGCGGATCTAAGGGTACGGGTGGGGGTACCACGGCACCCAGTGATTTTAGAAAAATCTTTGTATATATATGTATTTATGTATCAGATTTTAATATATATTAACTTTGTCACCCACTGAACAAAGTGATGAATGGTACAAGTGGCCAAGGGCATGATATGCCATACTCGCAATGCAAGTTCGAATCTCGCTGCTAGCATTATTTTTTTTGCTCATGCAGTGAAGCTTTAGTTTTTTTTCTTCCATTCATTCTTATTTATTTACTATACTTTATTAATTCAAATTGACTCCTTTTCACCGTAGTTATTTTATTTTTTTTAACTTTCACTAATTATTGATAAATATTATTAAGAATGTATTTAAATAGTAGTTTTAAAAAAATATAAGTTTTAAAATGATGAATATTATTACCAACATTCTTGCTAAGTAAGATGACTAGGTTGAAACTACAATTTTATTCTCTCTACTATATATCTGCAACAACACATAAAGTCAATGGAATATGAATATATGCAATTAGCACTATAAGATGGTTTATACAAGCTCAAATTTTAATGTGAAAAAAATTCTTTTTTCCTCAAAGTCTAAGTGAATAAGGCCTTTGATTCCTAAAATAAAAAAATTGAATTATTTAGTTATCTCTAATCACAGAATATCTAAAAGAAAAATATTACTAACGTTTGATCGATTTGTTTATAAAAATCAAAAAGGATAATAACCCGAATTGTAACCCAAAACTAAAACAACCGACCTGTTTATCTAACTTGAACGATGTGGCACCCAGAACCTCCAAATCCTAGATCATTATCCATGATAGCACTATAGCATTGCATTTTTCCCATAGATCATGTAGAGATACATTGAATTTATCCTTACTACATTTTCCATCAATAAATCATATCTTCCCCTTACCTAGAAGACCTATCTTCATATATCTACTCCATAATGAATAATTCTCATATCCAGACAGTTGAATAGAGACCAGAGAACTACCTGGAGTATCACACGATTGCAGGAAGAGAGGATGATGAGAATCCACCATTGTAGTTCCTCCTTGAACTGCACCACTGGTTGAAGAATCAGTCGGCATGATAAACTGCAGCTACAATTGCGATCTTCACTAGCTTCTAGGACAATACAGTACCTCGAGTCTTCTACTGCACTGAAAGCTAACACGATCAACTGAGTAACACCTTAAGTTCTGATACCATGTTAAGCACCAACAATGGTGAATGAATGAGAAAACAATAAGCTAAGAAGAAGAGAGAAAAGTGAAGTTTCATTCAGTTCATCATGACTGCAGTAGTAGTTTACAATGATACCTATACATCACTATATAAAGGTGTGAATCAACTAACTAACCAGACTAGTTAAGTTACCTAACCACAGTTAATCATAACTAACTTCTGTAACTACTTATTAACAAACTTGTAACTAACTTTTGCCCCTTACACTTTAGCTCAACAGTTTTCATGCTCTACAAAAACATACGATTCACTAAAATACTTAATGATTAAAGTTCACCTCATCCAGTTTAATATTAGTTTGACAATCACATATCCACAGCAATCAAAGCATTGGGTGAAGAGGCAAAATGTTCAAGTAAACAACTATACAACCGCAATTGATTTCACAGTGCAGAATTTTCTCATAGGAGACGCAAAATCAAACAGTTACCCAGATCTAACCCTTCCCCTGGGTCAGCAATTAGGAAGAGAAAGTAACATCACAAATCAACAGATTTTTGGCACTAAAAAAAGAAGAGAGAAGAAACTAAAACCTTCAATACTATCGCCTGCAAATAATCTTTACACAATGATGAGCTCGTGCAAAGAGAATAGCAATTGTCACGACTTCCTAAGGGTTACCATAGATAAGGAAATTTACCATTACAATATAACATACTAAGTCAATGTTCACATATAAAACCATAGCCAACCGTATACATACTCAACATATATTCATATACAACCCATGCTTAACTTTAAAGGAACACATGCCATTTCATTACCATAGGACCTCTACCTAATATAACCTTAAGACACACTTGAGTGAGACAAGAAGTGACCGCCCATACAACCTCTTCAAGCACACTTAAGTGTTCCTCAAGATTACCTTAGATAAGGACATTTCCTTTACAACATAACATCAATAGACCAACATTCTTTAAGAAACCATTTTTGGAGACATTCAAGCACATAAGGGGACTTTCACATAATAGTCGTTAGACTTAGGGAACTCACTTTAGTATCTTCAAAGCCTACTCGTGCCATGTGTAGATAGCATCCCATACTACTACCTACACGTTGTAGAACCTATCCAATAACTAGAGTGCACATCCCACATGATGGGAATAGGCATAACCGACATAGACCATACTAGCTAGGTATGGAATCCGGAGTCTATCCTACTCCGTGGAGGTTGTTCTACTTGCCAAAGGTAGAACTAGTAAGCAACCCATGTAGGCACATGGTTTAGGGGATGTCCAAGGAAGTTCATTGTGCCTAATCTCATACTCAACTAGGCCACCTTCCTAACCACATCCACTCGGTGCTAGCCTTGTTTCCCATAGAGTATTCAATCACATATGTACTTAGAGAAGGTTCCTTTTCTAGTTCAACCAACTCATAGTACCTCTTCCCAAGAAAGGCCCCATTTCTTAGTCATGGCCAATCAAGGTTCATAAGGATAGCTCATTAAATCCCCCTAGAAGGGTGCCTTAGGCCTACCGATCCAAGGTTCATCATTTCACACATGAGAAGGGCTACCACCATTAGGTCTACCGATTTCATGGTTTTACATTTACTTAGGAAAGCTAGACTTATGAAAGGGCACCATTTCTTAGTTTTGCCGATTCAAGTCTTGGCCTAGAATTCCTCTTTTAGCATTTATAGAAAGGGCACCATTTCTTAGTTTTGCCGATTCAAGTCTTGGCCTAGAATTCCTCTTTTAGCATTTATAGAAAGGGCACCATTTCTTAGTTTTGCCGATTCAAGTCTTGGCCTAGAATTCCTCTTTTAGCATTTATAGAAAGGGCACCATTTCTTAGTTTTGCCGATTCAAGTCTTGGCCTAGAATTCCTCTTTTAGCATTTATAGAAAGGGCACCATTTCTTAGTTTTGCCCATTTCACACATTCATGCATTCAAGACTTTAAGTAACAAGGAGGGACACTTTAGTCTACCAACCAAGTCACAACATTTTCATTTAAGGATACTTCATAATCCAACGTCGTTTCATACATATATCATGAGTGATCATACTTTAACTCACAATGCTATCCACTTTACATAGGATCATCACAAGATCACATAAGACTCATTCACATCATACCTTCACATATAGCTTCACATAAAACGTATTCACATCATACCTTTACATATAGCTTCACATAAAACTTATTCAGATCATACATTTACATATACATATAGCCTCATATGTGTATAATAATACAACAATATAATAACATTCATATAATGCCCTTCATGGCCTCAATTCACAATAATACAACAAATAACCACCTCCACCAAAGGTGGATCAAACCAATCAATAACAATTATATCAATACTAAGAGATTAAGCCATCTTACCATTCTCCAAAGCCATAACCAACATTATTCATAAAGTAGGTCAACTTACCATCCTTTCCAAGCCACAATCCCCATCCTTTCCAAGCCCCAATCACCATCCTTAATTCTCCATAATACCACAATAGAATAACATAGATAATAGTAGAATTTAGCTATACAATACAAGCTAAACATAATCCAATAATCAACATAAGGACCGATTTACTATTTGCCCATTCAAGGCTCAAATCTCATATCCTTCAATTCAACATCAATTCTTCACAATTCAAAATATATAATACCATATATGAACAACCCGTACCATACTAAACACAATTCTATTATCATCTACTCAAAATCAATACACCCACTTTATGGTGAAATTTAGAGAATTTGAGAAAACATGGGTTCATGGAGATTTCTTTCTAAAAACCATTAATAATCATTAATAACAATATAAATCATCATTTAAAACCTTTTTTATGCAAGAACCCATGCTAGAATCAAAATTCAGACTTTAGGATTTTTGAAGAACTTTGAAAATACTTTGAATTAGCTCTTTGATTGAAAAAGGAATCAAAGATAAAGAATCCTCATACCTTAACTAAGAATCCCCAAGTAATTTGAGAAAGAACCACCTTAAAAATCGTCAAACCCTAGCTCCTAGTTCTTGACCTTCTTCAATGGAGGATTGTAGAGAATATATTTGAAAGGAGGTGGGTTTCTTTTTAATTCTAAGAGGAGTGACTTAAATGAAAGGAATTGGGTCATAAAAAGGTCTTATAGTTGCTAGGAAAGGAAAAGAATAGCATAGGGTCAATTTTGGAAAAGGACTAAGGACCCATAAAGTCTTGACTTAAAAATTGTGCCCCTTCCCGTCTTAGTTCGCCCTTTGTTGCAGCCTGACAGTGCTTCATATTTTGGGCATAACTTTTACTCCAAGGTCGGAATTGGGCAAACTCGGTGGCGTTGGAAAGAGGACTCAGAGACCTTTAATTTGATAGGTAAAGGCCCACCTAATTCATCTTGAGCTAAAAGATATGACCATTTAAAGTTGACATTTACAACTCACTAGTTCATATGATTAGTTTCCGGACGTCACTGTCATTTCTCATAATTTCATCAAGTTCTCAACTCCAAACTCACATATGAGGCTCTAGTTTCACTAGTTCGTTTTTAGGGTCGTTACAGCAATGGTACTTCCTCCATGGATTGAGAGAGATGGGAAATTGGGAATTATAGTTTCTATTCCCTATAAAATTTCAAATGGGAACATTGAAGGAAACAAAAAATTGGAGGGAAAGATGATAAAAATTGGGTCCCCTTCATAATTATTAGCGGCAATTCAATTGCCACCCGAGATTGTTGTATTCATTTGATTATGAGAATTTTTCAATATTTGTGTTTATTTTATTTAAAAATTAGTGTTTTATTATGAAAATTTGAAATTTGAAAAACACCTAAAATCTTGTTTTCAAATCACAAGTCAACAAGGCAATATATGAACCGTGCCCCTTAGACATTATAAGTCTTGGCTTTGTTTGATTGGTAGGATAAGAATAACAATTTTAAGATAAGAAATGTGAGATTATTTTGTCTCGTATTTGATTATAGATATTAATTAGTCCGAAGATTATTATGTTTCATTATCTATACTTTCAAAATATATTTATCTACCTTAATCCGTCATATCAAACTACCCCATGAATGTCTGTATTTTGTCAATGTACGTAACTTTTATATATAGGCTAGGAACGTTAGGTCTAATCAACATGGACTTGAAGAGAATGAGGAAAAATTATTAGATCTTTCCACAGTTTTAATTAATTCAATTACTAATAATATAAGGTTGTACGTTATAATTAGTAACATAAAGTTATTCTCCCCATCCCTATGTTTCTTAACTTCATAATGGATGTATTAATTATGTAAGTTCCTTTTTTCTCAATTTTAATTTTTTCTTTTCTTTTCAGTGGTTCTCTTTATTCGTTTTCTTCCTTCTAGTGTTGGAGGCATGTAATTGTAAATTACAGTATGCTCAAAACATGAAATCCTTTCTCTTGGGCTTGGGTGAAATATGAAACTTACAAACATCCCACTAGTTTAGGAGCTAGTTACTTAGATACATTCTAGTTTGTAATATTACAAAATTTATCATATTTCGTTGCATTCAGATACATGTAACTCGGGATACATGGGTCAAAATTAGGTGTAATTTGTTATAGATACACGATATCCAAGTGAATTCGTATGTATCTAGGATACATAACAAATCTCGTTCGCCACTCTCCTAAGTATTCGGATACCAAATACATACAAATCACACCGACAGGTACATGTATCTAGTGTGATTCACATGTATCTGGGATACATAACAACTCTAGCTCGCCTCCCTCCCCATCTCACTCGCCTCTCTTCCTACTTTAGTATACCTGGTAGCAAAAACTGCATGTATCTTGGTGTATCTTTCTTAATATATGGTAGGAAACTCTTAATTAGTAGTAAGATTATGTAATGTTTTGAAAGTACAGATGATATATATATATAGTACTGGAGTATGTTTAATTATGTAGTTTCTCAAAAAAAAAACATAAATGTCCTCTATAAATTAGTTATACAGTAGACTTTATGCATACATAAATTAAGTATATATCGCAAATTCCTTCTAAATGAAAATACTCTAGCACAATCGATGTATAATTCAAATTAATTATAAAAGTATACATCTACTATATGTATATATAAATTAGCTATGCAGTTGACTTTATGTTTACATAACCTAATTATACATATCAAAAATATTTTGAATGAACACGAATCTATCATTGTCGATGTATACTTTAATCAACTATAATAGTATATACATATACTATATATGTATATAAATTAGCTATGCAGTAGACTTTATGTATACATAAAGTAATTATATACCACAAATTCCTTTTAAATGAAAGTACTCTATCACAATGATGTATACTTCAAATTAATTATAAACGTATACATCTATCAAATGTATATAGTATAAATTAGAGCTATACAGTCGAGTTTAAATATACATAACCTGGTTATACATATCTTAATCCTTTTGAATGAAGGTAATTCATCATTGTCGAAGTATACTTTAATCAATTACAATAGTATACATGGACTAAATGTATATACATAGCTCCACAATAAACTTTATGTATACTAATTAACTAATTATATACAACAAATTTATTTTGAATGCAAGTACTCTATCACAATCAATGTAAACTTCAAATTAATTGTAAAAGTTCACATCTACTAATTCTATCACGAAGAGGACATGAATTTGGTCTCTCTTTTTTTTTTGTCCATAAATAAGAGTTTTTTATTTCAAATTCTTGATCGTTGTGTTTTGATTCAAAAGATGGGTGAGCTAGTGACGAACAAATTCTGCTCGCGTGGCCTACAATGAAGGAAGTGGTTGGTGAACTTAAAGGTCTGAGAAGTTTACTAGGAACTCTTGGTCTAGTCAACGTCGAGATGAAGAGAATGAAGCTGAACCATCATACCTTTATGAGATTTCAATTAACTCTAGTTAATATAGATTCATCCATTTTGTCTAGAAAATAGAATTCGAATAGTTTCCTACCAATAGTCTAATTATGATGTAACACACCAAATATTCGGAGTATTTAAATTAGGTCCTCAAAAATTTACAAGGTTAATCTTATAACTTTACGTCACCCGTTGTTGAGATGCTGGGAGAGTAGTTGCAAATGGGTGATTGAACCAAGGAACACTTATATTAAGTCTACTAGAAGTGTTAAGACTAAAGTTAGAGGCCATGGCAGCCTAGAAACAAAAATTCTAGTTGAAATTAAAGTTTAATTACGGGAAGTATTTCTAATAATCTCTATGTTATTTGACTTGAAATGAACATATTTGCAATCTATAAAGGTCTTGGAGTTCAGATTCCAACAAAATTAACCTCTTGTCAATCTAAGTTTGGGACAAAAAATTATACTATGTTTTACCACAGACCTACGTAATACCCCAGTGCATACGTGACATAGATCCCACCGAAAAGACAAGTGATCCAGATGTACATAAACTACTATACCACCTTTATATTTTTATTCAGAATAATTTTTTCTAAACTTTATCCTAAAACTGGTTTCCAAGCAAACAGTGTTTCGAAAAGCATTTGTTCAATTTTTTATAAGCTTAAATGCCTAATGAGTTGACCCTCATTCTTTTGCTTTCCTTGTATAGGATTGGTCCGTCAATTCTTTTCTTAGACACCGTTTGACTTTGATTTAAAGTTAAAATTTCATTTGAATATGTAATTTGAATCTCAAAATTGCTTTGACCAAACGTCTACTTAATAGTTTTTCAAGCACAGACGGTGTACACGATCCATATTGAAGCGTGCATGACCTATGTTGAACCAGTCTCTTCCGATGACCTTACAAGTGCAAATGGTTAGATTATCTACGTCAATGAGTTTATGTACACGCTAGAGAATAATAGTGACAGAATTGCTTCTTATAAAGTTTTGCCCAGATGTACAAGTTAGTTTATTATTAATTTTTTTAATTTTTTTTTTTGTAAATAAATAAAATAGTTGAATGATTTTTGGGAAGAGATAAAAGTGATTTAGAACCTGTTTGGATGGACTTGTAATTTTTGTCTTTCTAACTTTAAATTAAGTGCTGAAAAATACTTTTTTATTTTATCCAAATACTATTTGTGTTGCACTTGCTACTATTTCTATTATATATATATATATATATATATATATAAACCATAAATCAAACCATTAAAGATAAAAAATCAATAATAAATAATAAATATCTTGTTGGTTTGATCATCGGTTTAGCGAGGACATAAAACTGGACCGATGCATCCCTAAATTTAACCAAAACAGTTTTAAAAATAAGCAAGAATACATGATACTTGTTCTTACCTTTGAGAATATTTTGACAGCAATCAACACCGGCTAATACTACTGTCCCTCTTGACTCTTCTGAATCATTGTTTAAGGCATTATTCATTGCCTGTTGGGCATGATTGACCCCAAATCGTTGCATTTTATTAATATGAAAAATCTTATGAGTCAGTTGTACTCTCAAACTAGAGTTTGCATCATTTTGGAAATTCTCAAAAACCATGGACCTAAAACACATGAATTTGCTTCCTTACCAAATTACTTGCTTTTACGGTTGTGTGCTGCTGCTACTACTACTACTGACATTAGCCCCAGCCCAAAACACGACTAGTAGCACCAGCATCAAAGCTGCCAATACAACAAAACCAGGATGCCGTAAGAGGTGCGGGAACGTAACAGTTCCATACCCATTTGGTATTGGCTCAGATTGCGCCATTAACTCAGGGTTCGAGGTCATCTGCAACGTTTCGACTGATGGTACTCAGAAACCTTTAATAGGAAGCATTGAGGTGTACGACATCTCTGATGCTGAATTGCGCGTCAAAAATGCCATCGCTTGGAGATGTTACAACGAAAATGGATCTATGTACAGTGAAAATCTCAATTGGATGTATTTGGGGGGCTCAATTTATCCCTATAGTTTCTCTGCAAGGAACATGTTTATCTTGGTCGGTTGTGATGACAATGCCCTCATCACGGGCCCAAACTTTGGGTATAACTGCTCCACCAGCTGTACCAGCTCGAACGACGTGATTGAAGGAAAATGCATGGGTAATGGCTGCTATCAGGTGCATTTACCCAGGGGCTTTAAAAACTTTACACCAACTATTTCTAGCACACGAAACCACACGGATGTTTGGGATTTTAATCAATGTGGGTCTGCATTTCTAGGCGAGGTAGATCGATTCCATTTCAGGGGCCTAGAGGATGTAAGTAATGTTACTACCTTTTATAAGAGTATTATGGCTAGTGTGCCCATTGTGCTCGACTGGGCCATCGGGGATTTCACATGCACACAAGCGCAAGATGGCAAGGATTATGCTTGCAAGGAAAATAGCGAGTGTGTTGATTCAGATGCTGGTTTTGGTGGCTACCGCTGCAGCTGTAAACCAGGTTTTCAGGGCAATCCATATCTCACTGCAGGCTGCCAAGGTAGGACGATTAACACAGTTTTTCAGGGCAATTCATATTTCATACATGGAAAAGATCAAGGCAAACCTTTTACACCAATGAAGTCTGCTTAATTCTCCATTTGATCAATTGAAATGCTTTGATATAAGTTATACCAGCGTTCTACTTATTTGGTTTTTCCAGATGTTGATGAATGTTCTGATCCAAGCGCCAATACGTGTGAAAAGAACTGCACAAACACCCCAGGGAGTTTCTATTGTTCTTGCCCCGATGGATATACCGATGATGGCAAAAAGGATGGTCGTAGTTGTATTCCTCCCTACACTGATCATCAGTCGCTATGGACCAAGTTCTCTCTAGGTAAATATCTTGGAAAATTTTCATAACCGCAATACTCCCTCCCTTCCATTTTATCTCATGTTGTTTGACCAGGCACAAAGTTTTGGAAAGAGACAATGTCTGGGAAGCTTGGAAGTCTATTTCAAACTATTTTTTGCTCACTGATAATTACTTTATTTATCCAAAATTTGAATAATACATTTTTCTCTTATATAACAGTAAATCATATCCGCACCACATAAGTGACAAAACAGTACTTTTGTTTTCACATATTCTTATGTATTTTTTTATTATGAATGTGGGAAAACTCCAATATTTCGTACATATGATTATTATGATCTATGACCAAGAACAACTCAATTTTATTTTTTACAGAAATCCAGATTCCAGACTATGTTTGAATAATACAGAACTTGCTTTTCATATGTTTGAAACAGCCTCTAGGAACACCAATATGTTAGCATGTAAATTCAACAGTAAAATGAAAGTGTACAATCCTGAACTTTTGTTTTAGCTCAGTTGAAATAGGCAATAAAAGTTCAACTCTACTACTTACACAGGTACTGGAGTTGGGTCAATCTCCCTAGTGGTTGTGATAACATTGCTCTACTTTTGCATCAAGAAAAGAAAGTTGATTCAAGCCAGGGAGAAGTTTTTCCAACAAAACGGTGGTTTACTATTGAAGGAAAGAATAGCCACAAAAGAGGGCGCTGTGGAAGCAACAAGAATTTTTACAGCTGAGGAGCTCAAGAAAGCTACAAACAATTATGCCAATGACAGAATTCTTGGTCATGGTGGAAATGGGATTGTATATAGAGGTGTGCTACGTGATACTCGCATAGTTGCCATTAAGAAATCTAGAACTGTGGATGAGAGTCAAATTGAGCAGTTTATCAATGAGGTGCTTATTCTCACTCAAATCAACCATCGAAACGTGGTGAAGCTCTTTGGGTGTTGTTTGGAAGATGAAGTTCCTTTATTGGTTTATGAGTATGTCTCTGAAGGAAATCTGTACGAGCACATTCACAACCAACGTGGAGTGGGTTGGTTAACTTGGCAAAACCGTTTGAGAATTGCAGCAGAGATAGCCACTACACTTGCTTATCTTCATTCATTTGCGTCCATGCCTATCATTCATAGAGACGTCAAGTCTGCCAACATATTGTTGGATAATGTTTACACAGCTAAAGTGGCAGATTTTGGAGCATCAAGGTTAATTCCTCTGGATCAAACACATGTGGCTACATTGGTTCAAGGAACATCAGGGTATTTGGATCCTGAATATTTTCGCACAAGTCAACTGACTGACAAAAGTGATGTTTACAGCTTTGGTGTAGTTCTGGCAGAACTTTTGACAGGGTTGAAACCTATTATTAGAGCTAGAAGTGAAGAGAACAAGAATTTGGCCGATTTTTTTGTGTTGTCCATGAACTCGAATAGCTTGTTTCATATTATTGATCATCGTGTTTTGCGGGAAGGGAGTCTTGAGCAACTCCAAAAGATGGCTGAGCTGGTGAAGAACTGCCTTCAGCCGCATGGAGAAGATAGGCCTACAATGAAGGATGTGTCTATTGAACTTGAAGGTTTGAGGAAGGTAACTGGAATCTCTTCGTCTAGTCAACATGAACAGGAAGAATATGATCAGGATGAAATATCAGATCTTTACACAGTTCCCATTAACTCCTATGAAAATACCCCCAATTCAGATAGTTCTCGTATAATGCATCCTACATACAGAGGAGCTCAAGAAAGCTACAAACAATTATGCCAATGACAGAATTCTTGGTCATGGTGGAAATGGGATTGTATATAGAGGTGTGCTACGTGATACTCGCATAGTTGCCATTAAGAAATCTAGAACTGTGGATGAGAGTCAAATTGAGCAGTTTATCAATGAGGTGCTTATTCTCACTCAAATCAACCATCGAAACGTGGTGAAGCTCTTTGGGTGTTGTTTGGAAGATGAAGTTCCTTTATTGGTTTATGAGTATGTCTCTGAAGGAAATCTGTACGAGCACATTCACAACCAACGTGGAGTGGGTTGGTTAACTTGGCAAAACCGTTTGAGAATTGCAGCAGAGATAGCCACTACACTTGCTTATCTTCATTCATTTGCGTCCATGCCTATCATTCATAGAGACGTCAAGTCTGCCAACATATTGTTGGATAATGTTTACACAGCTAAAGTGGCAGATTTTGGAGCATCAAGGTTAATTCCTCTGGATCAAACACATGTGGCTACATTGGTTCAAGGAACATCAGGGTATTTGGATCCTGAATATTTTCGCACAAGTCAACTGACTGACAAAAGTGATGTTTACAGCTTTGGTGTAGTTCTGGCAGAACTTTTGACAGGGTTGAAACCTATTATTAGAGCTAGAAGTGAAGAGAACAAGAATTTGGCCGATTTTTTTGTGTTGTCCATGAACTCGAATAGCTTGTTTCATATTATTGATCATCGTGTTTTGCGGGAAGGGAGTCTTGAGCAACTCCAAAAGATGGCTGAGCTGGTGAAGAACTGCCTTCAGCCGCATGGAGAAGATAGGCCTACAATGAAGGATGTGTCTATTGAACTTGAAGGTTTGAGGAAGGTAACTGGAATCTCTTCGTCTAGTCAACATGAACAGGAAGAATATGATCAGGATGAAATATCAGATCTTTACACAGTTCCCATTAACTCCTATGAAAATACCCCCAATTCAGATAGTTCTCGTATAATGCATCCTACATACAGTCCAAGTTGATCCAAAATTTGCTCGACTAATAATGGCATTAGACTGCCTCTTACTGTCCCATATCTATGTTTCTTCCATATTGAATGTTCTAATGAAAGTTGCAGTATTGGAGATCTTCACAGATTATATATAGAGGATCTTATGATGATAAGTTTTTTTTTGTTGCATATTGCATATAAACTGTGCATAAATTCTATTTCAAGCCAAACTTTCCCATTATTGATAAAAACTGCAATGTAAACAGAGATCATTGCTTATTTCATTTTTCGGTTTCCACTCTCATAATACCAAAGACCGAACCCAACAATGATGACTTAAAACGCAACTCATAACATCTTAAGGATTTGGGAATCAGTACCTAAAATTTCGAATCAGGTTCTTCAGATGTCAGGATTATATTAGCATGATTTACCCCAGTCACTCCATATTCATTGTAGGTTTTTGACAAAATTTTCTTCTTGTTTTACCAGGATTTCCTTCTTGATTATATCTAGTTTGCATTGCTGCTAAAGTTACAGGCTTTGACGGCAATTGGTTAGCCAATTACAATGGCTGAAAATGCATTCACAAAATGGCTTAGGTTTCACCTTTAGCATCCATTTTCGGTTGTCTATAAATCCAATTAAACAGCCACTCAAAGTCACAAGCTTTAACAGTTGGGGCTCGTTTGGTACGAGGAATCCAGGATTAATTTCAGAATGAGTTTATCCCATTTTTAGTTAGGATAAAATTGCGGGATAACGTAGGATGAGTTTATCTCTACCAAACACACCCATAAAGGATTAAAAAATTTCTAGGTGCTCGTTGTTGTAAACTCATTATGCATATCTATTTGTGAAATGCAAGTAAACGTACCAATATTGACTTGAGCAACTTCCTTATTGGCCTCAATGCAAACTTCCAATAAGCGCCTGCATTCATCAAACACACTCCATAAGAAGGAAGAATATCACATTATAAACACGTTGAAAAGAGGAATCAGTGTTCAACAATTGATTTAGTGTAGGATAAAATAAACAGCACTGACAAGAGGAGAAACAATTGAATCTCGTTTGGCAATTGTACAACAAAGAAAGGATTGAATTGATTGTTTACCTTGAGATGTAGGTTTGTAACTGGATGTACCAGAACAATCTAGAGTTTGCCGCATATTCAGATGAATTTAGCAATTGGAAATTTAATCAAATGAATTTGTTACTGCGAAAACACATCGTTCACGGCAATCAAAGCCGTAGTCGATCGACATTCAAATCTGAATAAAATCTTTCACAATATTAATCACAGATTCACTTATTTCACAATGCATTGAGTGAAGAGGCAAAAAGTTCAAGTAAACAACAATTAGAACAGCAACTGATTTCACAGTGCAGAATTTTCTCAAAGAAGACGCAAATTCAAACAGTTCTCCAGATCTACTCCTTCTCCAGAGAAAGTAACATCACAAATCAATATTAGCAACACAACTTTGGCACTAAGAAGAAGAGAGAAGAAACTACTTAAAACCTTGATAATATCGCGAGAAACGAGGAGGGAAGGGGAGGAGAGAGAGATGACAATGGCTAGAAATTCAAATTTTGCAAGGACAAATTATTTTATATCTATGGTAATGGGAATATGGAAGGGAACAAAAATATTGCAGGGAAAGATGATAAAAATATAAATGGGCTTCTTACGTAATGTACAGCCCGACATATCGGTTTGGATTGGTCAAAAATCAAAATCAAAACTAAAGAAATTTAATTGGAAAAATTACTTATATACACAACTTTACTTACTTTATTCTCAATTTTTCCCCACTTTTTTTAAATATTTCATAAATCCCTTTTATCACTCCTTTACACTCATCTCCCGGATACATAATCTCCTAACCCACGTCTATCTCCCCAAATTTTCACTCCTCAAATCACGCCATATCTCTCTCCCATGATCTTATCAGTTTAATTTTGAATTTGAATTTGAAGATATTTCTCTCTCCAGTCAAACGATTTCTCACTCCTTTTGGGTATTTTTTCAATTTCATTACTTTTGCTAATAGTTGTTAGGTTTTTTTGTTGATTCAAAATCCTGATACATTATGGATGATGCTCCCTCTTTCAGTATAGGTATTACCCAGATAATGTCATCTAACAATAATCGTGTGTTTGACCATGAAGACGCAGGTTGGGCTGAGAATAGATCGAAGAAATTGCATGATCCCCTTATAATGGCGAAAGTGAGTATCGAGAAAGTCAGGAAGGATGTGCCTTCTTCTTCAAAATCAAAGGTTGAAAAACCCCCTAAAAAAGGGGTAGAAAAGTATCATCTCCAATTTCCCGTCCTAATCTACCCAAGGTAATGAGTTCTGATATATTTTCCTCTTTTTTTGTTGTTCAAT
>NW_006239032.1:182793-183799 GCF_000226075.1 Solanum tuberosum | reverse complement strand
TGTTAATGAATTTAAATATCCTGATTCCACTCACAGTAGATTGATTCAAAGATATTTTCCTGATTCACAAAACGTTGTAAACAAGGGTCGTTTAGTTCAAAGATTTCGGATGGGTCAATGGGAGAATAGTCAAGATGCTCTTGAAATGGCAATCCTATATTTCATTCACACTTTTGTCTTTTCCCAGCTTGGTGATGCAAATATACCTATCCATGATTTGAGATCGCGCAACCTTGTACCCATGGATACAAACATAAATGAAATAGTGGTGCATGAAGTGTCAAAGACGCCTATTCAAAGATTGAGACTGCCATCAAAGATCTTTCAATCACCATACGTAACTATATTTGGGTCTAGCGACAAAGGCAAAGAGAAAGTTGATTCAAAGTTACACATTCGTCCAAATCACCCATTTCAAGATTGTGGTATTATTTTCCAACCTCCATCTACTTTACTTGATCAGTACCATCAGTGGTTATCAAAGGGCCTTCTTAAAACACATGACAAGAAGTAAGTTATATATCAATATATCCAAATATTGTTAGATCATTATTTGTTTGAATCTGCATTGAGTTTTAATAATTATATAGGAAACCAAAGGAGGACAAATACAAATGCAATTCAGCTTCTTTTGGATTTGAGCAAATGGACTTCGTTGTTGCATTTCCAATTAATAAAAATTGGTTCTATGCCATGTCGCAGCCAAAGAAATGTTGGACTGATGAGGTATAATAGTAAATTCAACAAAAAAATCTATCAAGATGTATCTGATACATCGTTAAAAATGTATCTGACACATCTGTATGTATCTGATACATACAGATGTATCTGATACATCTTTAAAGATGTATCTGATATAAAATTATGTTCACACCTAGACATAGCATATATGATACATCACAACATACATTTTATTTATTTTCACTAAATAATTTATTTTGCAGCACATCGATGTAGTCTTTTACTACCTTAGGAAGAAATCAAAATTGCGAAGCCTGGATCAATA
>NW_006239032.1:149700-178645 GCF_000226075.1 Solanum tuberosum | reverse complement strand
ATAATGGCTGCCTTGAGATTCATAAATGAAATTGATTGTCCAACAACAATTCCATCACTTTTGTATCCTTCATAATTAACTTCGCTAGCCCAAATTCCTGAATGCCTCAACAAAATAGATATATTCATCATGTATCGAGTTTTTTTTTGAAACTATGAATTTTTCAACCGGGTGTTAAAAAATCGTCTTCAATGAAGAAGATGAAATTTTGAAATTTGAAATCCTGAAACTGTCCCCTATTAGGATATGGAATCATGATGATCAGTTAGGCGTTAATCTAGGAAAATAATATAACAATAATAAATTTTACGTTATTTGTTCCTTTTTTAGTGCAACAACATTTTGTTACAATGTATCTTTTATAATGTATCTGTATGGTACCTATGTATCCGATTTTCTCAATTTTCAAGGGATTTTTGTAATATTGGAATTATTAGGGAGAGAATGTAATTTAGATCTTAGACTATGGGATTCCTTTAATTTTTACAATTTAATTTGATTTGATTTGGTTCTATTATTCGATAATTAATCATATACAAAAAATTAAATATACAATTCATTTAAAAGAAGGGAAAAAAAGATAACAATTCATTCAAAACGAAAATTATTAGAACGACTAACATTACAGAACTTTCGATTATTGAATTTACTATGAATAAAACTTCAAAATTCAACATGTTGGCCTAGAAGGAAGAAATAGTGACATTGCTAGTCCCACCAAAGGCAAAATTGTGATAGATAATCATATACATAAAACCAATAAGATGAATCTAGGGGTGTTCATCAATGGTTTCGGTTCGATTTATCGGTTTTCGGTTTTTAAATACACTAAATCAATAACGAACCAATAAGATAATTTTTTATCGGTTTTCGATTTATCGGTTTGGTCCTTAACAGTTCGGTTTTCGGTTTAACCAATAAGAAAATGCTTATAAAACAAATATATGACTTCTCTAATAAATTTGACACGACAAGACAATAATGTAACTTTACAAAAGCTCATAATATAGAAATAACAATAACAAACATGAAAAGAATTATACATGTGTAACACAAAGAGAAATCAAGAGGAATATGGTTCTTACTTTAGGTTTTGACGATTTGTATAATGTAAAGTTGTAAACTCAAAGTCACAGCGAAATATGAATTGATGGCTAAATGACAAAGACATAACTATAAAGATACTGAGATTAATATTTACTAATATGTATGTATATGTAAAAGTAGTAAATTACTACAGTCTTAACTTTTAATGAGTTATCGGTTTACCCAATAACCCAATATTGAAAACCAATACATAATTGATAACCCAATAAATTTTTTTTATAAAACCATTAAGAAACCGTTAACCCAATAACTCAATAGCGAAAAATCAATAACACTTTTTTCGGTTCAGTTTATTGGTCGGTTCGGTTTTTGCACACCCCTAGATGAATCTTCTCATCTTGGACATTTGCTTTTATAAATAAATAATAAAATGTATGTATATAATTTATGGATTTGGTTATTTCTTCGATTTTTCTGAACAAAATAAAAATCAAATCAAATATTATTGGTTCTTAAAAAACTAAAACCAAACTAAACTTAAACCCAAATAAAATCGATTTATTTAATTAGTTTAATTTGATTTTTCAGTTTGGATCGATTTTTATCCATACAGTAAACACTCCTATATACATGTAGTAAAAAGTGGAATAATTACGTCACGACCGTTCGGCAAACTTAATTATAAGAAGAAGAAAAAGTTTTTTTTCCTCCTCCTCCTCCTTCATCCTTCTTTTTCGTTTTCTCTTGCTTCTTCTTCTTTGTGTTCGTTTATATTATTTTGAGTAACATTCCAGCTTTAACTTGAAATTTTAATTTCCAATACACTTAAGGTAGAATTTCAAACTTTTCATATTTGAAATTGTTACTAATTTTAAATGTGTGTTATTTTAAAAGATGGGTTTATCACAAATAGTTCATAACTCGAATTTGAGGAAATTTAGTGAAGATTTAAGGTGAATTTGGTGGTTTTTCAAAGAAAAATTTAAGGTCGAAAATGAACAATTGAAGTTATCAAAATTTATCACTGTGTGTATCTCAACAAATACGAGTGTTATACACTAAAATATTGTATGTTATATTTATTTTTAATGACGGATGATTGTGTGTTGTATAGATCTAACTCTTCTTCTTCTTTGTATGTATCTTCGTTGTATATCATTGTATGAGAAAAAATAAGCAAGCACATATATCCTATATTGAATTCATGCATTGATACATTGAATTTAAGTGAATGCATACAATTTATCGTGACTGTATTCATCAAAGTTATATGTATTAATACATCTATTAAAGCGAATGAATTCACTATATTTCATTGTATGGAAAAAATACAGGTTATTTACTGTATACTACTCATGAGCAGGGGCGGACCCACGTGGGATTCAGAGGGTTCACCCGAACCCCCTCGGCAAAAAATTACATGGTATATATAAAGTAAATTTTTTGTATTTCTGTAGATATATAAATTTTGAACCCCCTTAATGACAAGGTGAAGCTAATGGTGAAGTGGCAAGTTACCTTGAAATTTACCTTCACAACACCAGTTCAAATCCCAGTGATAGCATTTTTTATTTTTTTTCTAGTTTCAGTTCTGTTTTTTTTAGTTTTTCTTTTAAATTTCAAAAACGTGCTAAAAGTGTGGTTTTAAATCCAAAAAAATTCAAGGATCCCATTTCTAAAGGCTTATTTACACGTTTATACTTTTATTTTTCGAACCCCCTAAATAAAAATTCTGGGTCCGCCACTACTGCTCATGAGTATTATTGCCAAAAAAACTAAATAAACTAAATAATGCATCCTGAACTAAATTGCTAGAATGACGAGAGGGAGTTGCTCGAATGGTAAGAACCTCTCACTTCCAACTCGAAGGTTGCGAGTTCGAGTCACAAAGGAAGCAAAAGGGGTGGGAGCTCCTAGGGAGGGATGATAAAAAAAAAAAAAAAAAACTAAATTGCTAGAATCGTGGTGGTTGCCAAATTTTTTGGGAGAAATATATGAAAATATCTATTAGTTTAGTTACAGTTAAAATCCTTAGTTTAGTTAATTCACTTCCCATCACTTATTTTAAATGAGATAATAGGAAAGGGAGAGATGCCAAGTCTACCGCTTTTCGAGTTAGTATCTCAAAAGATAACTTTAACTTTGAGAATTTATTTAGTAAAATCGATAAACTTTATTTTGTATCAATAAAATCACTCAATTTAGGTCTTTATATTAATAAAATTATTCAACTTAATTAATGAAATAAATATTATAATATTATTATGTATTTAGTCTTCCTTATAATTACGTTCGAGCTGTTGTTTTTTTTAGTGTTTGACCTTAAATCTGTAGAGTTTCCTTAGACACACGTCTTAGGTTCAATTTATTTTCTTTTGCAAATTCAATTTACTTGCCATAATTTATAGAAGTGCTCTTAAATACATTTTAAGTTATAATAAATACATAATAATATTATAATTATTTATTTCATTAATTAAGTTTATTCGTAAAACTTTCTTGATGAGTTCTTTTTTTTTAATTTGTGGAGTTCATATTTATGTGGCATAAAAATAATTTATTTTGCTATATTTTTTTTAATAATAATAATTTTAGTTGAGTAATTTCATTGATACAAAATAAAATTTAATAATTTACTAGATAAATTTTCAAAGCTAAGTAATCTTTTGAAATATTAACTTGAAACTTTCCATGATATTAATTAATATGAAAATAAGTGGTGCTATGCAGTCCTCTTGTCATTTTTAAATTTCATTTTCAAATAACAAACGATTTTAACCTCTCGTGGAATCTTCTGGAATCTGAACAATAATTAGAAAAAGAAATAGTAAAATGTCAGAAACACAATTGGAAGAAAAGAGAAAATATTTGAAGAACTTAATTGCATTGACAAATTACTACTATCAGTTATGTGTGGTTTCCATTGACCTTTCAAATGGTTAGCCGTGTCAATTGTGTTGGAAAGCTACGTAATTTCAAGGTCCGTGTGTACCAGCTCGAATGAACTGAATTGACCTTAATGAGTGCTTATTATTCTCGTGTTTCATTTTGCATGAATTAGTTTGACTTGATACGAAGTTTCAAGAAATAATTTTTTTTTTTTTTAACTTATGATTTACAATAAATGATATTTGTTTATGTCTATAAATCATTTGATTAGTCTAAGGAGAAAATGAATATTTTAAAATTTAATTATACTTAATATAAAAATGACTCATTCTTTTTTGGATTGCTTAAAATGAAAGTGACTCGTATTAAATGGGATAGAGGGAGTAGTTCATAGCCTATTATCTAATCATCCTCCTAAACCATATCTATAAGGGCTCGTTTGGTGTGTAGGATAACATCATATAGTCTTAGGATTAAGTTATAGTGTCATTTATTGTTTGGTTGAAAAGTTCGGGATACCTTATCTCGAAATTAATAACTAGTATCAGAATAAGTTATTCCTCACCTTGGGTGGTATAGTAATCCTGGAATAACTTATCTCGAGATTTTTATACATCAATTTTTTCACATTCTTGAAGGGGATTTTTGTAAACAAATAATTTGTTCTTAAAATTTATACAATGCATTTTATTTTAAATACAACAAATCAAACAGTTAATAAGAAACAATCTCAACATAATATATCACACCATAACCAATCTTGTCATAACTAGTATTAAAGTCAAAGGACTCCTAACATAAAATTATATCATTATAGGTGTTGGAATATATAGATTTTTCCATGATAATATATATGACTGTTAGGGTTTAATGCAGAAAGTACACTATGCATCTTCTAGAGGAATCAGTGTTCAACAATTGATATAGTAAAGGATAAAATAAACTTTGAATCTCGTTTGGCACTTGTACAAATCAAGTTATAAATACATAATAATATTATAATTATTTATTTCATTAATTAAGTTTATTCGTAAAACTTTCTTGATGAGTTCTTTTTATTTTTTTATTTGTGGAGTTCATATTTATGTGGCATAAAAAATAATTTATTTTGCTATATTTTTTTTAATAATAATAATTTTAGTTGAATAATTTGATTGATACAAAATAAAAATTTAATAGGGAAGTGTTAAATGGCCAGAATTATGTGACTATAATTTGGCCAGAATTATAAAAAGACTAATTTAACCTTTTTCTCTTTTAAAGTTAAGTCAAGTATTTATTACTTCTATTTTCTAAGCTTCTAAAAATACGTGTGAACAACAATTATTATGTTTAGTGAGTTAGAATTAATATTAATTGTGTGAAGGAAATTATTTAATGGACTTTATAATGTGGGATCCATTATACTCTAACTTCACCTTCTTTTAATTCTTCCTAATTCACTCTTTCTAACTTCATCTTTGTTGTCATTCTTTCTCTTTTCTTTTCCATTACATGTAAAATTAAGTTATACAAATTCTAATTTCATAAGATATTTTTGGATACAGTTTATCAATAATTTTCTAATTTTGAACTTGTAAAATAACATTTATTTATTTTTATTATATACAAATCATCCAATTCTAAAATCAAGCACACAAAAAAAAATATTCGTTAATATCTAATTTCATAACACAAAATTTGTTGGGGATAATATTACATTTGTTTTCTTTATTTTAATTTCATTATAGTATATTTAATACACTATCATCAATATTAAAAAATAATATGATTTGATTATCTTTTTTCTTCACTAATATATTCATTTGAATATTCTATTTCAAAAAAAAAAAATACTCATTTGAATATTATATTTCATAGTCATCTTTTAAAAAATAAATAAAATAATTTTTATGATAAACTTTAAAGACTATTCTTTTCAGATAATAACAAATCTTTTTAAATAAAGTTTGTACTTTTATGTGATAAATATAGAAATATAAGTTTCGTGTGATAAATTTAATAGTAAGATGAATTTTATGTATTAAAAAATAAGAAAGAAATTATTCGTGTTATAAATTCTTTTGATATTTTATAGTGAAAATATGACATAACACTATAAATAAGTTAATTACATACAAAGTAATTTTAGAAACTTCCTTTAATGTGGTACTTCTCACAAAGTTCAGTAATGTATTTGATACTTCTCACATGTGATTTTAAAAAAAAATATTTTTATTTCAATGATTAATTTCAACCTTAAACATCGTATGTATGGATTTATTTGCTTATCATTATTTGAATATTTTGTTCAGTTAATAAAAAAATATTTTTGTGTGATTTTTTTGTGTATGTGTATAGGTCATTTGATTTATTTTTAAAAATAAATATTGTTCAGTTAATAAAAAAATTTGAATTGTACCTTAAAAAAATGTTCATAAGGTATCAATGCATACTTTGAAAAATTATTTTTTAGCTTAAAATAAATCTCTTTATTAAAGAAGACAATTAAATTTCTCATTAATAATAACTACAAATGACTATCTTATCTACTGAAGATTATTCTTAATTATTTTGTAATACAAATTTAGTAAAATATAGAAATTAAGCGTAGATTAAAAAAAAATTAGTTGAATTTTTCTTTAAATATAATCAACTAAATAGATTAGTCTATATATATAATGGATGTTTTCAAGAGAAAAAAATAATGTTATTTTGGAAATTAGATAGTTCTAAAAACTAATTGATTAACATTTATAACTATGCCATGAATAACACATTAGATTTTTATATCATAATCATTCCAAACAAGAATTTAGATATATAGACATTGATGAAATTATTTTACAAATTTTAACCATGAATACAAAAAATTAAAGTACTCATATAATACTAATTAAGAGGATGTTTCAAAACAAATAAATAAAAGATCACTCAATACCTACTTATCATTTATAATACTTTAAAATAGAAGTATTTTATGTAGGATACTAAATTAAATTAGAATATATATAATATTAATACATGTAAATAAAGTATAGCATAATTAGGATATACATTTTTAAAAAATCATTTTCATTTAATATAGAATTTTCATTTAACTTAAATATATTCAATATTTAAGTTAAAGGGTAAAAATATCCCAAAATAAACTTGTTTATAGTATGAACATGTCCTTTTATAATTCTGGCCAAAAATTTTATGCCCGTAAGGGTTTTCCCATTAGGATATACATTTTGAAAAAAATACTTTCATTTAATATAGAATTTTCTATCGAAGGAGACAATTAAAATTCATGTTAATAATATAAATAAAATATGTTTTTAAATATAATTTGAAAATATTTCAATAATGATAATCAAAACTCAAAATACTTTAGAATTGATAAAAATCAGCACATTATAGAACTACGTAATTTATTTTTTTTTTAAAAACATAATAATTAAATATGTAGTTTGATTTTTTAAATATTAGTTTAATTTTTAAATATGTAGTTTTAAATACGTAATTTAATTTTTAAAACATAATATTTAAATATGTAGTTTAATTTTTTAAAGCATAATAATTAACAAATATCAAAACAACAACATTAATGTGTAATTATCTTGGGTTGTTGTGAAATAGGATTGACACTTATGAACCATATATGAGTTTTAGTATTTCTTTATCATATCAATATCTACCGTTTTAAAGTATTTTAAATTTTGACTGTTTTTATTGAACTATTTTACATTATATTTAAAAAATTATATAAAATTGAATTTAAATAGGTAATTTATTTTTTCTTAATTTAAAAGTGAGGCATGTAAGCCTCTTTTATCAAAAACACAAGTAAATGCAGCAAAGCAAAACAAACAAAATTGTGAAAAACAGAAAAAACAAAATTACAATAGGTAATTTAAATTTTTTCATATAATAAATACAATAAAATTACTTAATTTTAAAAATTCTTAATCAGTTTCAAAAGAATATTAATTTGAGGGAAAAAAATATATTGTGACTATAATTGTGTATACTTAATATTTTTAACCATATTCATTTTAATAGCAAAACATTTTTTTTTTTATAAAAACAACAAATAATACTAATAAATAAAAATATATGTGCGAAGAAACTTTGATCTAGTTCATGTTTAACAAATTTGTGTTGTCATTATCATTAGAGAATTATGAAGATGTTTGTCTTTCAATTTTTTTTATAAAAATTTATTTTGAAATCATAAAGAACTTTTCTATATCCTTTCCTAGTTATTATAGTTTTCAATGAAGCACCATCAACATTTGTGTTATAATGTGATTCATTAATTTTAATGAGTCCTTATTTGTGTATGATGTGATTCATATACGTTCGATGATATGAAAGTAATCACATAATGGAGGACACATGATGATAATTTCAGTTTTCTTCATATTTCGCTCACATACCGTCTAAGTATAATCGGATAAAATATATTTTTATCATTTAATTTTTTTCTAGAAAATTCATGCATAACAACAACTCCTTTAAATAAATAAGAGTAATTATTTTGTCAACGGTGAATTTCATATTTTTAATTTGAGTATTATAGATATAAATTTTTAATATTTAAATTTACATATAATTTATCTTTTCATGTTTAGAAATTATAAAGTAAAATAGATAGCCTACACTTTACTCTCTTGTACTTTTTTTTTATCATTAAGAAATAAGAAATGAAAAATAAATAAACAAAAGAGAATTAGTAGAAAGGAGGAAATTTAGAAATTGAAAAAGATATATATACTTTTTTGTATATTTTTACTACTGTTTAATTTCTTTTTAGATCTTGAAAATTTCAAGTAAGAAGAGTGGGTGAGACGTATGTTTTCGTTGGTGAATTTTGTGGTTCCTTTCTCATGTTTAATTATGAAAATCATCAATAATTAATCTCATTAATCATTTTCAATGTCTTGAAAACATAATTGAAGTCTGAAGAATATATTCAATATTTAAGTTAAAGGGCAAAAATATCCAAAAATAAATTAGTTTATAGTGTGAACATACTCTCTAAAAAAGTCTTCTTCTCTCTTCGATATTATATTATTATTTATCTTTTAAATCCTTTCTATCTTTTTTCCCCAAATAATCACCCTATTTAATTTACATGTAATATAAAATTTTATTTTATTTCAAATTCTTTAAATAATATAGATTTATATTTTATTCTAAATTTCTAAAGAACAACTACGAATACCTGAAAAAAGAAATCAACAAACACAACCGCAATCACAACTTCTCTGGATCATACATTAATTTTTTTTCGGAATATTGTTAAGTTTGGAAAGGACCTATGTAACGACATGTTCACATCGTTATAGAAAAGTCAATGAGAAAAAAAATTGGGCTGGAAAATTTTTTGGTATTAACTTGGAATTTCTCAATCCAATCCAAATTTGGACGAAATCGGAGACAGAGAGGTCTAGAGAAATCTGGCAACAAATGGGATATCTAATTATGAATTTGATCACATAAGTAGATAGTTGAGACGTTAAGGAACCCGTACGACTTTACAGAATTGAATTTGGCGAATAGAACTCTCGAAACTGATCTTAGCGTGAAAGGATATTTTCAGAGTGTCACGGGATCAAGATGTCTTGTGAAATGGGCGTTTGGAATTCTTAAAATAGCTCACTGTTTCCGTGCAAGCCGCCAAGGCGGAATTTTCCCGCTAAGGCGGGGCTGCTGTAGCTAGGTGAGGACCGTTGTGGCGAGACAGACGCGATTTAAGTTGGAAATAAATCCCAAAAATGTTTTATTCTGTAATTTTCAACCTTGAGAGCTAAGGATCGACCCAGAGATATTTCTTGAAGGTTTTCCATCTCTTCTAGCACCAAAAGTAAGGTTTTTACTCCTCGAATTCATGTTTCGATCCGTAGAACTTAGTTTCTTGGGTAATTATCGATGGGGGAGGGTTTTGATCTGGGAATTATGGTGGAAAAAGCCTAATTTGAGTATGGGGATCAAGGGTTTGGCCTAGGGTTGATATGATTGATTATAATCCGGCTAATTAGGTCTTGTTTATCGATCCTCGCGTTATATTAATTATTTGTAGACCAAGAACAAGCGGAAATAATCCGAAAAGGGAAGAATCAAGTTTCTTAGGGGGTTCAAGCTTTGTTCGAGGTAGTTGATGGTTGTGAGTTCATATTGATGTAATGTATGTTAGTAATTACTTCATTATAATGCATGTATGTATATGAATGTGCATTATTGATCACACTAATCGTAACTGAGGATGATTGAATAATTGTATGCCATGAATCATGACTTGATTGTATGATTATGAGAGTGTACATTGTGATTGTGATTGTGGATTGTAGAATGGATTGGGTGTTACGTTCCAACACACTAACTTGGATCGGATGCCACGTTTCGGCGCATAAATGAGACCGAGTGTCACGTCCGACACACTAACTTGGATCGGGTACCACATATCGGCACACTAACAGTTTGGATGTGGGTTTCATGAGAGGACCATTGACTTGTCATATAGATGTATTTTGAGAATGTGAAATTGTACGTTAATCCTGAAATGATGACTGATTTTGTATATGTTCGGTGTATGCATGCTTATTATTATTGTAAATCACTTATATATGTTTCACCTATTGGGATAGCCGCATGATCCTACCAGTACACGGTGGATGTGTACTGCTACTGCACTTGCTCTTTCTTTGTTGAGTACATGGCATCTTCAGGCGGCTACTGACATACCTCGTTTAGAAGACCAGTGATCGATCGAATTCAGGGGTGAGCCAGTTCTTCCGGGCAGCCATAAGTTCTCTTTTTGTTTATGTCCACATCTTCGGACATATTATGTTTAATTGGGTTGTACCCATTTCCTTTAGACTTATGATCTTTGTTAAAGTTTTGGTACATTGACTTTCAGTTTCTAGGCTTTAATTCCGCAATCGTTTGTTAGACTCGGAGTTTCTGGGAACTTCTTATTTTTCCTTTAGACATTTAAACCTGCTTTCATATCTTTAAATGCCTTAGTTTTGATTTAGTTGTGTAGTTCTTTGGTTAGTTAATTGCATTAATGGTTCTCTCACCGGAAGGTTAGTGTAGGTGCCAATCACGACGGTCTAGGTCGTGACAACCTACCGGATCATTAAATTATTATTGTGATTTTAAAAATAATTGTGTTATATATTGTGTTGTATTGTTATCTTGTATTTAAATTATATTGTTCTGTGTTGTATTTTTTTATTTAAATTTTCATTTTATCATTAAATTTTGTGAATTCTTCATAGTAAACATTAATAATAATATCAAATTATATTCACTTAAAGTGACGAAAATTTTAAAAAAAATATTTGAAATATTATTTATTCGGGTTGAAAGTAATATATACTAAATAATATATTTTTTTAAATGTTATATTACATTTTTTTAAAATTATGAATATTAGAGATTTAATTAATATCCTTATATGAAAATAACATGTTAATTACAAAATAATAGAAATAATAATACAATATTCAAAAAATGAAATAGAGAGTATGAAAAGTGAAATAGAGAGTATGGATAACTACTATTCAACTCTCTATAATTGGAGAGTAGAGGGTAAAATATAGAGTGTTTGGAAAGGATATTTTCTATTTTACTCTCTAAATATAGAGAATAGAGACTAAAATAGAGTAATGTTGGAGATGGTCTTAGATGAGACAATATTTTTGAAAAGCCCGAGCAATATGTTAGGTAAATGAAGACTATCATGCGTGTTTAATACTAAAATGACCGACTCGAATTATCTTGCTAAGTAATAAAAGATTCTTAAATACATTATTTATATGAACGAACAAACAAACTTTGCATAATTAGCTTAATGTAAAAAGAGATTACCTATTTAATGTCAATAGACTTATGACATCCATGTATTGAGTTGTCAAATGAGTCATGTTCAGAAAATCCAAGCTTATACGAATTGACTCACATGTAGAGATGAGACCGAAATTTAAAGTTTACGAATTTTGAATTTTGCAATTAAAACCCATAGCTCATTTTAATTATTGAATTTGTAATCAATGTTTATTTAGAGAAAAGACATAAAATCACCATTGAAGTTGTCCTGAATTTTCAAAAAGACACATTAACTTTGCAATCGTCCTATTAGCCCACTAAACAATTTTGAAAAGATATTATTATATCATTTTTCGTCCACCTCACATAGAGAGTGGTGTGCACTCTCTCAAAGAGAGTAAGCAACCTATAATAACTAATATAATTTTATTTTTATAAGTATTTTATTATAAAATATATTTTCTTATTTTTCTTATTATTTTAACTTTTTTTCCTTTTTATTTTTTCTCTTTCTTTCTTCTTTCTTTTCAAAAATTCATTGACATCTCCATTGAAACTTCTCATTTTCAATGTCACTATTTTACCACAACTTCACCTTCCTTTTTTTACTACTATTAGTTTTACTCTCTTTAATTTTAAAATTTTATCTAAATATTTTCTTACATTTCGAACAATTTGATAAACCCATTAGATTTCAAGATGATTAGGAAGTATCATATAGTTTTTTTATCCGATTTCAATTAAGTTCTTTCAATTTTCGGGGAATTCATTGATTCTTTTAAAATTATCATTTCTAATTTTGAAGTTATATGAAAATGAGTAGTTGATGATACCTTCAAAATTTTAAATTTTCTTAGAAAAATAACTAATTTTGTTATCAATAATTCAATAAAGTCTAAAAAAATTGTATGAATTCTGTAAAGAATTTGACCGGAGAAGAAAAAAAAAAAGGGAGTCCAATTATTTTTTTTTAACTAAAATCGCTACACGTGGAGCGATTTCCAATTATTTTTTTAAGCAGTCCTCGCCTCGAGAATTTTTAATAAAAAAAAATTATAGCAGCTATTTCTAAATTATTATTTTTTTTTTGAGAAAATCGCTGCTGGGGCAGCGATTTTTATGTTTTTTTAAAGGAGTAACGGTGTCAATTTTGTCAGAAGAAAATCACTCCGTTAGGAGCGATGTTGCCCTTTTGGTTAGGGTTAAAATAGGGGGGTGGGGGAATTTTAGTTGAAATCAGGTTAATTTAAGTTATTTGGGTTTTTCCATCTTATTGAGGACACAAATGATGAAATTAGTAACGGCATTAGTAAGAATAACTTCGTTTTAATGGTAAGGGCAGAGTCAACCAATAAAACAAAGTTGAGGGTATTTTTGACTATTTTCCCATTTAGTATTGATGGAATTATAATTAAAAGTCAATCATGTTTTAATATTTTGTCTTCAGTTCTTTGAGATGTTTTATTAAAAAATTTAAGCTCAAGCTAATTATATATATATTTTTTGGTTTTCCACCCGGTGTTCGGAGCCCACATTGGAGCTCCGACTAAATTCGGATCGCGCTCTGCAGGGCCCATTCGGGGGTGGCGCTCCCAACAGGATTTTCTTCATTCCCAGGGTTCGAACCCGAGACCTCTGGTTAAGGGTGAAGCACTCCCACCAGTGCACCACAACCCATGTTGGTCAAGCTAATTATATTTTTAAATAATTAAATTAAAAAAATTATCGTATATAACTTTGAATGTCTTCTAAAGATAGCAATCACTATAATATTTATTTTTGTTATTAAAAGTATTACAAAATATTCTATAAGAAAAAAAAAAGATATTTTAATTGGTATATTCAAATAAGTGAAGTCTTAATTTTATTTTTAAATACTTTAAGAATAATTTGATGATTTATGTAAACAATTGATTTTATTGAGAAACTTTTTAAAACTATAATCAATAAGAGGGATTTTATCATTTGTATTGTTAGGTAACGTACAATAATTTATATATGTTTATTCTTGTCTTACAAAATATATTAATAGAAATGTTATATTCTAAATTCGAAAGAAAAAATAGTATTAAATATAATCAATTACAATATATTTTTAGAATTTTTGAAAATAAATCATACTAATAAAAATTAAATAAATGTAATATTCTTTTCTAAATTTTGGCTTTAATCCCCATTTTATTGACCCTTCTATGTCTCCACTGGACATCGGATCGGAATGGGACCATCGAACCGGAATGACCCGGTACCGGATCGGACCGAGATGGTTTGAACGGATTGTTGACTGGTACCGAGATGAATCAGACTGAAATTACTGAGATTAAAATTCGGCTTCAACATGTTTCCTATATACCGGGATAGAACCGAGACGGATCGGAATGGAAGGGGATGGGATGAGATAAACATGACTGCACATATAGCTATTCAAAAATATTTCTTTAGCTTTTTAGAGTTAAAAATAAATGAATATTATATTATGAATTACGAAAATATACATAATTTTTTTCCCCAAGTTTATCAAGTATTTAAGCTTTGAAAATTTTAAATTACTTGAAGTTAAGATTTAAGTTTATCTTATTTTATTATCTAATTTTTTGGTATAAGTCAATTTTAAAGATACTTTTTCTAAACTTTTCAATTTATACTAAGTTTGTAAGTTAAGTTTTATTAAAGTTATTTTTTTCTATGTTTTTGAAGTTATGTTATAAGTTTTTAAGATCTGAATTTTTTTAAGCTTATATTAAAAATTTTAAGTTAAGTTATGACTTGTAATTTAAGTAACTTAAGTTTGATAAATCTTTTATTTAATTAAATTTATATGTTTTAAGTTTATATTATTTGAATTTTAGATATAACAATTTTAATGAATTTCTAGGAATGTATATATACAACATGTTGAAATCAGAAATTTGAAGAGAAGTTTGAAATTTTAAATCATTTCCGTTACACTTTTTGTTCAAAAACTCACTGTTTAGTCATCTACCTAGTTCTAAAATCCTACAAAGCGTCTAGATTGAAGTTGGATAGATTTAAGATTGTAGTACTTTGTACAACTATATTACTTTGTTCATTGTTTTGAATATAAATACATTAAACTATGTACACAAGAAATAATCAAAATTACAACCAAGTACAAACAAGCTTCAACTCTTATTCTATTGTTCAATATTGTATCGGAGGCCACCCCGGGCAAACCGTGATGTATTTGTATTTAATTGTTTGGATCAATTTTTAACCAAACCGTGAACACCTGTACTTCAAAGTACTAAAACCAGTTCAAAAAGAAGCCACTACACCAGCTAGCTTCTACTAACTCAGTAAAAGCTTACTTGCACTAAGTGTTTATACTAATCCATTAAATACATGATACATGCCTTCACAAACGCTCCTATCATTAAACTATAGTTAATTAATACACATTTTCATAAATCACTGACTGCGGGCTAAGGTTTTACCATTCAACTCCACCAGTAAACGCTTGGCGTAAATTTTTTCCTTCAAACCAAATGACTTACAAACTTGAGCTCTATAACAGAACGCAATTAGAAACATTTCTTCCAAGTCTGAAATCTTCCCATCAAGGAACAGTCAAGAGTCACCATCTCTTGAATTCAAGTCGAAACACTCATATATTCATTTGAAGCTAAGTGTAAATTGCAACAATTGGGTATGGCAAAAATATAATAAGAATTTGGTCAAGTTCAAAGCTCTCTTTTTCTGAATTGAACATATAATATATGGTTTCCCCAGTTTAAATGAGAACTAACATTTGCTAGCAATGAGTTCACATGTGAATATATCATCCAAGGTCAATAAAGACCTCCCGGCACCCAAGACAGGAACTATATTTAAAATAGGCTCAGCGTCTACTTTTTTTCTCCGACTCATCTGAACAAGTTCATTGAACACATCAGAGAAGATTGCAGACAATGTTCCATGAGAGATATTAAGGTTGCTCGCAAAGTAGAGCCGGAAATTCTGCAAAAAAAGGAGACAAAGTGTTAAGAGGACTGGAATATTTCATCTGGGAAAAAGAATAGCAAAGCAAGAAAAGGTCTTTTGAAGTGCAGACTATAAGAGAGAAATCCCCAGCTTTAGTGACTCAATCTTTGTCAATTCCTCCCTACCATTACTGAGAAGTAGGAGTGACAAACGAGCGAGTTGAGTAGAATATGAGTCTATCGAAAACGAGTTAAACAAAAATGGATAAATTACTCGAATAGACTCATATTTTAAATGGGTTGGGTACAAATATGAGTGGATACCCATATAAATTACCCATTCTACCACCCCTACTGAGAAGTAACCAAGCCTTTCAAACAGTTTTATTTCAATGGATTGGAAGGAAAAGAGAGTTATTTTACCACTGTTTACTTTTTTCTACCACTTTCTCATCCTTTCAGCACCTTCAGCTTAGACAGCTAATTACTCATAATAGCTATAATGTGCTCAAGGCATAATCTCTTTTCGAAAAAAATCCGTGTAGGCATCTACAGAGAACTTCCCCATATTTTCAATAACATGTCTAATGCAAAGAGCGACTAGTTATTGAAGTTCTTCCCGGATATTGCTCTTCAACCTCCGCCGCAGCCACTCCAATTTCACCTATGTAGTTCATCAACTACAAACAATTCTACCCATATTGCATAATAAGGTCAAGAAAAGACTCCTTCTTAGTCTCTTTTTCTCCCTGAGAAGTATTTATTTAATAAGTCCCCTGACAAGTATTTTTCCTGGTCATTTCTTGAAAGAAAAGTGAAAGTAATATATTTAGCTATTTAATCAAGGAGACCTTGCACAGATTTATAAGTAGAAGTACGATATCACTCCAGGAAAATTTGTGAAATAAAACAGTTGGCCAGGAAAAAGAAACTAACCATTACGTCGTCCCAAGAGAAATTCTTCTCCGAAAGGACTTTATCGAGACGAGAAATGCAAAATCTGGCGATCAATATAACTTGTTCCTTTTCAACAAGACCTTTGGACATAACATTGGCAGGACATGCAACACTAGTGAGGGAACAATTTTTTGCTGCAAGCTCTTCAGTAACTGAAAGAATTACTGTGCATATTTTGTCGTAAGCAACACATTTCTGAAGGCTAATGTCATGCCCCCAATAATCTTGTTCTGTGGATTGTGATTGCTTGGCTAAGTCAGTTGGACCCGACAAATACTCTCCCGTGTAAAACATGGGTTTTACCTCAACCAGAGCTCTACATAGAGAAAGTGCACTCAATTAATTTTTTACGAGAAAGGCAGATAAATAATAGGCCCATTTTATTCTCATGTCATACTTACTGGAGATAGACAACATATGGCATAACAAGAAACACAAATACAAAGAGAATTAAAATGATGATAGCAGATATCCAATTACACTACAGCTAACTATTCACATAACAGTTCTTGGAGGCACAAATATTAGAGTGTCATTTATACTGTGGTCAATGGAGCACTGCCGACACAAATTACCTTTTCGGCAGATCAGGAACAAAAACATATAGGAAAATTGGATCTAGGACTTTGGACTTCTTTGTGCCATCAGCATGGTTCGACTTCATTTGCTTAAGAAGTGTTTCTGTTTTCTTTTGGACAATAATTCTTTCTGATTTTTCTATAGATTCTGAACAATATATCACAAAAACCATGGCTGATGTAGATATTGAACAGTTAAAGCTTCTAGCAACTGCTTCACTGTTTTCCAGTGCCTGTTCAAGTTCCGCAACAGGACCTTCTTCACAGAGCAACATAGTTGCTGGGTCAAGCCCAGCTGTCCTGCCATGTGTAGTATCTCATTGTGCAAAGTTGCCTGCAACATAATGGTGTGGTAAATAAATCAGAAGCAAATTTTCAAGATGATTATTCTCCCGAATAGTAACAGAAGCTATAAATATCTAGTTAATTATATGCTTCATATTCAAGTCCAAAGCAAGACAGATTGAAAATGATAATCGTGCTGGTCCCAGAACAATATGAATGGTTAACTATTTAAGAAGATCAGTACCTGACTGTATGGACCAATACAGCTAGGAGCCCAGCAAGAAATACTTTGTACATGCAGGACCTTTTTAGTAGGATCATTTGCCACTAAAACTTCAATATATGCCCTCCCAAAACCAACTAGCAATAGAGGGAGCTCAATGGTGGACCGTGATGGTACACCATAACGGCACTTTTCTTGAGTAATAAATCTGACATAGGTCTCATTTGCCACAACAAACTCATCCATATCAGCAATATAAAGATGGATATACAGTACATTTTCCCAAGAGGAACCATTTTCCACGAGCAGAGCTTCAATTCTCATTAGAACAACCTCCAGATCCTCCTGCAGATCTGGCAATAACAAGGCTAAAAGCATTGAAAACAAAAGAGATCCAAAAGAGACACGAAAAATCATAGAGAAAATTTAACATATAGCAGAATATCCAATATGATTCCACTTATAACATTAACCTTCTACAGTAACTCCAATGTTTTACCTGATGAATTTTTACTGGAGTCTTGGAGCCAGCAAGAAATAGAAAAGACATTATCCTTCATTGTTTTAGAAACTTTGAGCTCCTGTTTAGTAACACCTCACCGCTCAGAGCTTTTAGCAACAAATTCACTAGCAGCTTCACCTTCTTGTTGGACATCTCCTTCCACTTCAAATACTGTATCCAAATCGCTGGCTTCGTCAATGCCGTTTGAAGATATTGACTCTACCTTATTTTCCAGATGGAATGCCAGGGGGTGGAGGATGCCAACAGGGGCTATGGAATCTGGAGAATGCAAGACGATTTGAAATTCATCCAGCACAATTCGAGCATTCTGGGAGAGTTCAGAAAATCTGGGAGAGTAGAAAAATTAGACATGATAAAGAAAGAAGAGGTGTGTAATTTTAAAGCACCAAATTTCGTTCCCTGTCTCACATCTTTTTGCTTCATTTAACTTTTGAAGGTTACAATGAGCTTTACTAAATCCATTTAGAGGACTACACTCTAATTTTTCCCACCAAAATTTAGAAAATAATTAATCCCAACAAAAATTGCAAAAATAAATGCATAAGGATGTACTATCACACCACGAAAATGCATTTTTTGAAAATGCAACATAAACAAAAATCATGGATCAGATGGATAAATATCCTCCAAAGGTGCTTGGTGATACTTCATCACAGAAGTAGTAATTAAGCTATCATACTTCTTGAGATCACATAGTACAACCATATATTCTCTATGTAGTCCATCCAAAAGGAGAGAGAGATGGAATACTTGCCTTAAATAGAGGGCAATCAAGCGTTAATGTTTCATATTCTCCACCTTCACCACAGACATTTATTCCATATAACCTGCCAAAAAGAGAAATAAAAATGCAAAAAAAGTGAAGTAAAACAAAGCCAAATTTTTTGTTAACCATATCATACTCTTTTAGCTTGTGGAGATGGGGCTCCAGGTATGCAATCTCTTTTCCCAAATGTTGTGAGGGGTTCAGTCCAACAGCAGCAACCTGAAAAGATTTCAGAAGTATAGAGTGTAGTGTTTTGAGGGGTTCTCAAGTCATCAATTGATTTCATATAGAGTGACCAAAAAAAAAAAATCACGAATCCTACATGTATAATATTTACATGTGAAATCTCAAATTAAAAGACCTCACAGATTCCTACCTTCACTGCTATTGCAATAATTCCATTCCTTATCTGCCATGGGAGTGGAGGGACAAAAGAAAAGAAGAGAACTTCAGAATAAAGTTATAATAACAATTTACATTTTCTCTATTTCTAACACAAATTTACCATTTCCTGCAGAAGAAATGATTGATCTTGCTTCCATAGGTACGCCAATGAAACGAGCCCTAACATTGAACATACACTTTCAACTCGTAATCTCTGGTAGTCAGATGCAATTGCACCAGAAGATACTGCTGTAACAGAGGGTATCTGTCTTTTTACTTCATTCAACAATATAACATATCTTCAACTTCATCACCCGGAGTCATACTGTAGCTTAGGTCATGATGCTTGCGAAATCCAACTAGAAAAGTTATAAATAGAACATTATAAATAAAAAATTGTGCTGTAGGTATGAAGCTACTTTTTTTTATCTTTGGCATATGCAAGTTAACAATTACATTAATATAACATTTTACAGAGAATATTCAGGTAGAAGTATTACGAAAACATCATTTTCCCATTCTATCTGTTTTATATATATATATATATATATATATANNNNTATATATATATATATATATAATTAAGACAACTTCACTTCTCTATCCTTCAACAAGAAATAAATGTCACCTCTCCGGTTCTTTAATAAGAACCCAGTAATAAAATTTTCAAACTTACGCAATTGACTGCAAAAAGGCTTGCCTTGTGGATCCTTGAATTCGCCTCCGGAATAATGGGAGTCCCATGCATTTAGCATAACTAACAACTATCTGGTGCCCAACCTGCAGATACAGTTACCGAACATTTTAAATGAAAACGTGGTATTAGGGAGAGGAGGAGAATATGGCTTATCTTTCTTATTAACAAAACTTATGATCAGAATTCTTGTAAATAAGAAAGGAAATTTCCACTAGTAGATGGGAGACATCAAGATGCTAGAAAATGGATCAATAAACTATAACTCAACCTGAAATTAGTTCCGGTGTGGCTATATAAATTCTCGGCATTCAGGTTCTATCATTACAATATAACTAATTTGTCTTTTACACAAATGTTGGATTCTCTATGTCAGTCTCATACTATTGCAGCAGAAACATACAAGTCTAACCAGGATAAAAGGAATCCTGAAAAACACTAGACATGCTGTTAGTGTTACACTGACCAACTCAACTATTATTATCGTCTATAGAGATAATTTACTTCACCTGCATTTTGCTTTTAGTTAGGTCCACACTGATTCTGAGATATTTGTATTTGTATTCTGAAACAATTTCCTTTTAGAATCTTCAATCATCAAATGATCGCATCAATAACCCAATGCATCTAGAGGTTTATATAGGACATGGACAAAGTCAGTAGCACTAGGGCCTTCGAGTTGGAATTTCCAACTATAAACAAGTGTAGCGAAGTCACCTCCATTCTAGATTTCTATTGCAACAGAGGGAGGTATCATAATAGAGTCAAAATCACGATTAGAGCCTGTCTAAATAAAAGGAAGAACCAAATCCCCTTCTTCCTGATCTTATTAGCCTTACATTAGGCCTAAGAGCAAGGAAATCTCAAGAAAGTGATGTCAAAGCTGGTGGATACACATCAATTGGCATTCATCAAGGGTAGGCAGATCATGGATGCCATACTTATAGCCAATGAATGTGTAGATGTGAGGAAAATAATTAAAGTTCCTGGAATTCTATGTAAATTGGACATAGAAAGGCCAATGATCACCTCAATTGGGACTTTATGTAGTAAACACGGGAGAAGATGGGTTTTGAAAATAGGTGGACAAATTGGTTGAAGTATTGTGTGAGAATAGTCAAATTCTCAGTTTTAATAAATGGTACCCCCTCTGGTTTCTTCCCTCTGAAAGAGGATTAAGGCAAGGGGATCCCCTCTCCCCCTTCCTTTTTATCCTAGCTATGGGAGGACTAAGTGACATGTTGAAAACACCACAATCAAATAGCATGATCAGAGGGTCTTGGATTAATGATAGTGACACCAGGGGCTTATCTATCTCCTATTTGTAGTATGCTGATGACACCCTAGTGTTCTGTGGTGCAGAGGAAGAACAACTAAAGCATCTAAGGATCATATTCATACTATTTGAAGCTGTCTCTGGACTACATATAAACTAGAGCAAAAGTTTTGTCCACCCCGTGAATGAAGTCCCAGAAATCAACAGACTAGCTGGCATCTTAGGAGGTAAAGCGGGAGAAATGCCTACCACTTACCTAGGGATACCTCTAGGAGCAAACAGTAAATTAAAGAACATATGGAATGCAGTGGTGGAGAAGTGTGAAAAAAAGCTGATAAATTGGAGAAGCCAATACCTATCCTTGGGTGAAAGATTGACACTAATTAATAGTGTGCTTGATGCTATGTCAACCTACATGATGTCTTTATTCCCTATGCCAGGGAGAGTTTAAAAGAAGTTAGAATCCATTAGGAGAAACTTTTTATGGCAAGGAAATGGAGAGGGGGAAAAGAAATATCACTTGGTGAAATGGGATATGGTGTTAAACAACAAAAAAGAAGGGATAAAGAATCTCAAAGTTCAAAACAAAGTCTCCACTTGAAGTTTGCTTCTGTAGAACAAGGACTGTGGAAAGATGTTATAATCTCCAGATTTGCAATGGACGACTTATGGATTACTAAGGAAGATAGAAGCCTTTATGGGGTTGGTTTATGGAGAGCAAACAGGAATTTGTGGTCTAAAATATGGGGAAATTCAAAAATTGTTGTAGGAAATAGAAGGAAGACATTTTTCTCGAATGATGTGTGGGTTGGACAACACTCCTTGAAACAACAATTGCATCCTGAAATTTATAATTTGAACCAACAGAAGGAAGCAACAGTAGCAGAAGTCAGAGACGACCAAGGATGGAACCTATCTTTTAGGAGAAGGTTGAATGATTGGGAAATAGACAAATAAGCTGATTTCTACAAATCTTTGGAGCAGGCAAAAAACCTTGACACAAATGAGGATAGTTTACAATGGTTGAGGGCCAACAATGGGAAGTTCACAATAAAATCAGCTTATAGACATCTTGACAAGCCAGTTGAAATGTTTCTACCATGGCCTTGGAAGATGATATGAAAAATTAATGTACCTCACAAGGTGGCTTGTTTCACCTGGTTGGTAGCTAGGGAAGCAGTACTAACTCCGGACAATCAAATGAAAAGGGGAAGCCACCAGTTATGCTCCAGGTGCTTTTTTTGTGAAATAAAAACAGAGACAACAAAACATCTCTTCCTCCATTGCAGAGCGACGGAAAAATTATGGCATGTCTTTTTTAATTTGAGGGGAACCAGTTGGTCCATGCCAAGACACACCTCAGATTTTCTAGCATGTTGGAATAGAGAAATGAATACATCAGGTCACAAGGAAAGATGGAAGATTGTCCTTGCTTGCATCTAGTGGACAATTTGGATAACAAGGAACCAGAGATGCTTAAAAAACAAGGGCATCCCTTTCCAGACTGCCTTATAACCTTTTATTTTTGGTGTAACCATGTCCTTCCTAGAGAGGTGGAGGCTACTACTCACTTTTTAGATAGTTTAGGAAGGGTATAGATGATAGATCTTTTGGTTTTGCTTACTGTATACTCCTGATGTAATTACTACGGAAATACACCAATGGTGCATTGTTGTCTATAAAATGTTAACTTTCTCAAAGAAAAAGAGCAAGGAAGTCTCAACTCCCCAATCCACCAGGGTGAGGAGTGAACCTTCTGACTGATTCAATCTCATCTATTGCTGCCAATCAACAACCCATTTAAGGGGACATTCTCTCATTTTATCCTCCATACAACTTTTACCCTCTATTGGATGTGATCATTTATTTCTTATCAAGCATGTATGACCGCACATCCATCTTAATATTGGAACTTCTACAACATTTTCTCTCTGTGGATGTCTTCACCTTACAAGCCCAACAATCATAATATTGATTTTCTCACAAGTCACAACTGTTTTAGCAGAAAAATACATCAAGACATTTCATAGCAGATACATAATAGAAACTTTCTAATAGCAGCTTACAACCTCAAGGTGCGCAAGACAGCCTAGACACCACCATTATCATAGAAGATAGAAAAATCAGCTTATAACTAACCAAAAGATCATATTTTTTTTCATTTTGATAAGTTTCAGTCAGATTGAGTTTTGCAAGAAGGATGTTCCCTAAAGCATTAGTGCCATTTTCACATACATATAAAATTAACTTCTCTAATTCAACACATCTTCAATAAAATAATCTAACTATGACAGATCCTCTGAATGTTATGCATATAGGAAATTCATATGTTGGGACATAGAAGCAGAGACAGAGCCAGAGACAAAATCTGAAGTTTATGTGTTTGAGATTCTAATTCTAAAGTCACAAGGTTCTAAATTACTCTCTTTGTTTTAATTTGTTTGCTGATTTTAACTTCGCACGAAGTTTAAGAAAGTAAATAAACTTTAGAATTTTGTGGTTTTAAATAGAGCTGTCAATATGGGCTAGCCCACCCCATCCGGGCTAACCCATACAGGCTTTGACATTTTACGGGCCAGGCTAGGCTAGCCCATTTTTGGTGTGGGCCACAAAACGATCGGCCCAACCCACAAGTACGTGGGCTACAGGCTTGCCGGGCCAGCCCACTTTTTAAAAGTTATATATTTTTTTATAATTATTAAATTAAATTATAAATTATAATTTAAAAATATTATCATAGATATTGATAAAACAATATTACATGGTGTTAATGTTACTACTTGTTAATCAAATCCACAAATAAAATTATCTTTATAATATTTATTAAGTTTTTTCAAGTAAAAGTATAAATATCTAAATAGAAATATTAACCTAACTGTTTTGCAATGATCACAATAAAACACAAAAAATATGACAATATTCCAACTATAAAAATGTAAAAAATAAACTCCTTAAAAAATCATGAAACTTATGGCGTATCTAACACTTCATGAAGCCTATGGCGTATCTAACACTTCATTATCATCTTCATCAAGCATATCTGAATCAACTTGTGGGAAGATTGTCTTAACATCTTCATTTTCATATGCAATTTATATGCGGTTTCAATTAGTTAAATATTAAAAATTACTAAATTGAGAATTATAATATTTAAATGTACACAAAAAAATATTACCAGTTTGAGAAAAACCATGTAACTAGTTTTGAGTAGCAACAAGTGTTTGGACATTTTCATGGTGGATGCAACTTCTATACTAGGTGATTTCCTAAAAACTTTAAATAGATTTTGAGTTTGGATCTCTTTAATTTTAAATTTTAATATTATATTATATTTTTTAATTAATTTGTATTAGCCCCCGAGCCAGCCCTACCTATATTTCTCAAGCCCCACAAATCAGCAGGCTTATTCAGGCAGAGCTAAAAAGCCCTTTTTTAAAATGGGCTCCAAAATTGTTAGCCCATCCCTATTAAATCCCGGGTTAGGCCAGACCGGCCCAACAGGCCTAGCCCATATTGACGGCTCTAGTTTTAAACAAAAGACAGGTAGAATGTACCAAAACACTCTTGACCTTGTGGTATTAAAACATGCCGCGGGCAAAGTAAGAATTTAAGAGTTGCCCAATAAAAGGGAAGAGTCATACTTTTGAAATGGAGGAAATTAAGACAAGCAAATTGAAAGTGGGAGAGATAATTTGTACATTTTCAATGAAAATTTTAATATATGGGTTTGGACCAAAGTTACTAGCTTTGGCCGAACTTATAACCAAAGGCTAGCTCCGCTCCTGCTTACAAAAGTGTCACCATATGTTCTTTCAGCATTTAAAGGGGAAAAAAAATAAGAAAAAAGCCCACTGTTTGATACAAGTAGCTATCAAGCTCATCGGTTGCATCATCAGCAGGAATCAAATTAGCCAACGCAACAATCTGAAAATTACCAGAATAAGAGCACAATAACAAGACAAAATCATCAAACACCTACGCAAATAGACAAAAATTGAGAACCTCGTGACCATATTGAATGCATTTCATCATGGCATAGCAATTATCCTTGCCACCACTGACTAAAGCAACGACTTTCATATTGTTTAACACCGCCTCCGGCCAGTAACTGTCTCCTTCTCCGACAAGATAGCGCCGGCGAAATTTGTGTGAGGCTCCACCCATTTTTTGACATGTGGATCTTGGGGCCCAAGCTATCAGTTAAGGCTGAAAAATGAAACCAAAAGGAGAGAGAATGTAAAATTTGAATGGGAATTGCGAGACAATTGTGGGATTCACATCAACTTCAATTAAATAAATTAAAATATTATATTGAAAGTGGAAAAGTACACAGTAAAAAAAGTAAGGAAGGGAATAAAAAGTCATATTATTAGCAGATCAATATTTTTATTTTCTTTGTTGTGCCGTAATTTTACTAACTTTAGAAAAATCACTTTTTGAAATATTCTAAGTATATAAACAATTTGAAAAAAATACTTAGAAAAGAGTCGCCACTTAATTTTTTGAAGAAATTAAGAAAACTTATAATTTTCAAAGATTTAAACAGAAAAAAATCATTTGAAAATACCAAAGAGGGTTCAGAGTTCAATTTACACTTCAAGAAAGGGTTTAAGCATTCGAAATGCCCGCTAACATACGGTTGACCAGCGACTTGACTAAAATATATTTGACAATTTTTAGGAAAATAATGATTTAACATAAAAAATAATAACTTACAATATTTGATTAACTTTGAGAAAATAATTAAATAAATGACACATTTTTTTATTTATTTTTTTTTATTATTTTTTTTTAGAGAAAAGAACCCAAAAAATGAAACATTTGAATTAAATTGCATGTGAATAGAATTTTAACAAAACTAGGTTAATTAGGATTTGCTTGACTCATTTTTTTTTTAATTTTTTTTTTTTAAATAATGATTTAAACTCAATTGGTAAATTTAAGCATGAAAACCATTTTTAATTAATTAAAGAATAAGAGTTTTGACTAACCTTTTTGAGAAAATGACTAAGTAAATATTCTTTAAATTAATTAAAAAAGTTTAGACTAACATTTTTAAAGTCTATTTGAGAAATTTTTTTTGACATAAAACAATTTTAAAATGAGAAAAAAAAAGTGATTTAAGTGAAGACCATTAAAGGTCATATCCCCTTTTTTTTTAAAAGAAAAATGAAGATATATAACTTAATAAAATTTGATCGGCATACTTGATATGAAATGAATGAACACAAAAAAATGTATTCAAAGTAAACCAACACAAAGAAAATAACTCATATTTTGGGGAATCTAATTAAGCTAATTAACAATTATAAAGTTAGAGTTAAAAAACAAACAATAAATTTCACAATTAAATAATTAAAGAATAAGGGAAAAAATTGAATTTGGGCCTCTTTTTGGGCCAATTTCGCTGGAAATTTTGGTCTTAACCAAATTCTCGTTTTTGTATACATCGTCTGTATATCAGTGTATATCAGTATGTATATCAGCTCTTTCCATGTATCTCCTGCTTCCGAACACCTGTATTTTACCTTATCTCTATATTTTTCACGTTTTGGGCCTGTATATCAGTGTATACAACATGTATACGACCCATTTTTCGGCTCTAAATATCACGTTTTCTGTTTTCCAGCCTTGTGTTTCGGTTTTCTTTGCCCAGCTGACTCGGACTATGAAGAAAAAAATAAAAATTGAGCCTTTATGGCTCAACTCGAGGATGCTAGGAAGAGAAGTCCACCATGGGCTCGGAAGGGATTCACATGCAATAAAAATGATGATAAGAGTTAGCATCCAATAATAATATCTCCCAACCGCCGATAAAGGAGGATTAACCGAACAACAAATAATAAATATAAAAGGAACATAACTCATCAACGTAGCAAACGGCTGGCCGTGACTATGAGTTTAGCAAATGCAAATGAAAAAAGAAGAACTAAAAGCAAGTCATAGTGATCAAAATGCTTATACTACTAAACTTCATTTTTAGCAAATGGATAAGCAAATTAAAAGGCACATAAAACCATAATCAAACAATGAGTTCATATGCCAAAACAATATAAAATAATCAACAAGTCAGTGAAGCCATTCTTGGCAACTGCAACATTAGATCACATTTAAGATTAATTAATTGCTTAGCACACGTTGGGCAACACAAAAATCAGCCAAAAAGTATATCTCTAAACGATAATAAATTAAAAATGAAACGAGCAAACTCGAACCTTTGCTAAATGTTTGACTCAACAGCCCCCACTTAAAACTAAACTTAACCCATTTAAATGAAGAAACTAACAACACAACATAGACAGTCACTTCTTACATTCTTAAGTAGCTATCACCTCGAACTTTCAGCATAACAAACAATATCAACTACTGGTGGAGGGATCAAATTCCGCATAATGAATAGGGAGAAAGAAGATTCCAAAACAGAGACACGAGTAACAGCAAAGATATACTGGCAACCGAAATAACTTAAGCAAGAAAGAATGAAACCAGCTAAATAAACACCTCAATAGAATCCATAGTATTTAACTACATGAATGCTGAAAATGTAAGCTTTGGTATCAATGTTAAAACTAGACATCGCAGTCAATACAAACTCTCATTAAGTAAACGAATATTCTAGCAGAGAAATCAGATAAAGAGACGGTCACATGATCGCCAAGTTCAACAAACTAAATGATGAAAAAGTGAGTGAAAACGACTTGGTGAAATACATTCGAATCGCAACATACGAATAATGGTAGTAACTAAAAGAAACTTATTTAGTAATATCTTGCTAACATTCGACTCACAATACTATATCACAAAGGTGTAATAAATCAACAGTGAAACTACTCCTAAACTGATGATCTTTTTGGCAGAAAACAAAATAGAACACCCATTATCCAAAAGGAAAAACGAGAGGTAGAAATAAGGATATTACCTTCTTCGGAGCAGCGAGACTAGGACGACGAGAAGAGCGATTCCACCACTCTCTTCGAATACTAACGGCAAGCTAAGAAAATCCGAACGATGATCTTCTCGGAACTTAGAATCAGCAGACTAGATAAAACAAAATTAAGTGTAGAAGTGACTATTGCTTCAGAACTAAACTCTAAAACTCTTTTGCAAACTTATTTATCGTGTATGATCTCAAAATCCAAATTTTTTTTTCTTCCTCCTTACAGTGATCAAAAGAGAACAATATATAGCTAGAAATTTAGGGGAAATCAGGTGAAATTTCGAATTTCAAATTCGAATTCATTCTGCCCCTTTTCAAGACAACCGTAGAAAGCTTTGAAAAAATCCCTAAAAATGGGGGAAAGGGGACGTGAGGGTGATGGGTCTGCAGGGTATGGGTTTTGCAGAGCAGTTGGATGAGATTTCTGGGTTCTCCGTGATTTTGGCTGAGGAAGAAAACGCGTGAAGATGATGAATGCAAGGGCGGTCGGTTTGCTGCGTTGTACTGTTACTGGCTTTGTTGGAAAAGGAATTGGGTTTTTTGGTGTTGTTATTGGATGGGCTGATTGTATTGAAGGGTTTGGTTGTAAGAATATTGGGTTGCTGATTGTTGGAAATGGGCTAGCGAAATGGAGTGGAATTTGGG
>NW_006239032.1:139042-149238 GCF_000226075.1 Solanum tuberosum | reverse complement strand
AAAAGTGACAAACTATTTAAAAATCTTGCAAACTATATAATAATTATTATTATTATTTATTTATTTTTATTATTATTATTATTCTTTTTAGAAGTTTTATAAAACTAATAATTTTAAATCGTTTGAAATTGGATAAGCTCGAAATAATTAATTTATATTGTGGAGGGTCAAAATTGGGTGTCAACAACTGTCCCTCATTTGACTTAGATTGATGAAAGAATTTGAGGCAAATGAAATTGATGAATCTAATTTTGACCGACTACATCTTCATCTATTAGACAAGGGATTTTGGTACGGACTTTAGGAATTACGGCCGGACCACGATATCGGGTTTCCTACATATCTCAGGCTATATGAGAATTCAGGGTACTTGTAGTTCGATACGTTTGATTTAACGCACGATTATGAAAGAATTCAAAAGCTATTCCGATATCGAATTATGAAAAGACCGAAATGCTAGGGAATGAGATTTAAGAGGGAATGTCGGAGTATAGCGAGTTTTCAATGCTGATCCCGCCTACATATCCTCAACTTAGGGAATCAGACTTCTTGTAGTTCGATTCGATCGGTTGAAAAGGAAATCTATTATGCTAAGATACCCTTCAGTTTTGAAAGAGTGACAAATTAGTCGAGTATGAAAAGGAGGCTTGCAACCTCTTAGCCATGAATGTGGTGCGCTTCACACCCATAATTAAGAGCTTACACGGACATAATGTCCAAAGCTCTTGGTGCATTGTCACTAGAATTGGAAAGCTGCTTCCGGTAAAGACCAAAAATTTTCGGATGCGAAATTGAAACCAGGAAACCTAAAGAAAAAGCCACATGACTTCTGATAGGGGTGTGGTTTGATTGTAGTGGAAATCGCTTCTCTGCTCGCGTCCTAAGAGTTTGACACTTCTCTTTGGACTACGTCCCAGTTCGCTGCTAAGAAAAAGTTTCATGTTGTGTTGCATCCTTTTTGATGTGGTCCGCACCTGTGGTTTGTTTTGAAAATTCATCCTCTCGGATGCTCTCAATAAAGATGGAGATAAAACTCATTAGCATAAAAATGCACTTCAAATGGAAAGATAATGTCTTTTACCGTGTTGACACTTAATTTCTCTCCTTGATCATTGACGTCAACTTCACCGAATTTGACGTAAAGCAAATAAAGCTTGTATATTATATTTGCAATATAATCTTCAATGTACTCTTCTTTTGATGTCGAAGCAATAAAGTAGGCAAATGTAATATGTTGATAGTTCTCTTGATGTCGTTGTTGCAAAGAAAAATGATGCAGTCGATGTTGATCTTCTTGTGATGGGTAAATTTTCTCTTGCGATGCATAACTCCTCCTCTTGCTATGTAAAAATTCATTTCCCGCGATGCATGAATCTTTTTCCCGCGATGCATGAATCTTCTCTTGCAATGCATAAATTTCTTTTCTCGCGATGCATGAATCTTCTCTTGCAATGCATGAATTTCTTTTCTCGCGATAGATGAATCTTTTCCCGCGATGCATGAATCTTCTCTTGCAATGCATGAATTTCTTTTCTCGCGATAGATGAATCTTTTCCCGCGATGCATGAATCTTCTCTCCCACGATGCATGAATCTTCTTTCCCGCGATGTATGACTTTCTTTCTCGCGATGTATGAATCTCGTATTGCAATGCATGAATCTTCCCTTGCAATGTATGACTTTTCTCTCTTGCTATGCATGACTTCCTTCTCTGATGATGTCATCCCCGATACCGAATGAAGATAGTGTTTCACCAAGCAACACAAGTGATCTTCTGGGTAGTTTCTGGGTGGCGATATCGTCTCAATTGACAATACAAATAAAATTGACCCTCGGAGCAGTGGTATCATCTCATTTGATGATACGATATGATTGACTCTCCGGGTAGTGGTATCGTCTCATCGACAATGCAATACCAATAACCTTCAGGGTAAGAATATTATCATATCTGATAATATAATGCAGATGAACGTCTTCCAGGTATTTTTAGTTGCTGGAAAATAATAATATTGCTCTCTTTGTGGCTTTCGTTTGTTCCATCTCCGAACATAGTTGCAATGTTCATTATGAACTTTGCTTTGCTGAGAATTTGAATAAAATAATGTTACTCATATTCCCAATTCTTGGTATAAGAAACATAAAATATTTTCTGCATCCACAGAAAAATTGTCCATTTCGGGGAGCTTTTCGCCCTTTTGATTTCTCCCTTATTAATTGAATGAAAGAATATGCTGATTTTGAGGCAACCTATAGACCTGTATCCACAGAAAAATTGTTAGTTTTAAAAATGAACTGATCTGTGTTGATCTCTTCGGTTGTCTGCTCCTTATCTTGCTATCTCCAGTTGATTTTTCTAATCTCCCGCTTCTTGATAGATAAGACAAAATATTTTTACGCAAAATGATTGATGCATGAAAGACGATTTTTAAGGGAAACATATTTTCAAAAATATAAAATTTGGAAAAGATCATTGCCAAGTGTCATGTCACGTCAAGCTTAATGAACGCCATTTAGAGGTGATGTCTCGAGATCTATCTGATTACTTGTTGGGAAGTATTCAAAGTTGTTCTAAACTGCCGATAAACCCTGTGGAAATTTTGAGGCCATCCTCAAAATTTCTGTCACAGTTAACTGTCTTGGTGTGTCTTTAACCGTTGGTGATCAAATCACGGAATTTATTAGATCCTCTCAAAAATTCTGTCCCAGTTGCAAATCTCAAAGTAACTTCAGTCTTGATTTGTGAAAAAAAAAATCTTCTCCTTGAGAATTTTTGAGTCCTTCCCAAAAATTCTGCCCTAGTTTCTATTGTAGAGGAAAATAGAAATCTTAGATATGACCGAGCCGTTATGGTTCCTACGTATCCCGTTAAGGCAGGAATCAGGTCAAACATAGTTCCCCCTCCCGAGGATTAACAAAATAAGAAATTACAAAGAAACCGACCAAGGCCGACATAGACAGCCTACGTATCTCATTCTTGAGAATTCAGGTCGAACGTAGTTCAGATACTAAGAAAACATTACAAATTGATAAAGGAGTGACCGAGGCCGACATAGGCCACCTACGTATCTCATTTTCGAGAATTCAGGTTAGACGTAGTTCATTACAAGAGGGATAAAATCTAAAACGACGCGATTACAAGCAAATAAAACGATTACAAGGAAATTACAAGAAAATACAAACTGAAGTTTCACACATAGTATCTCTTGACAACATCTGAGTTGATCGGTTTTGGCCATTCGGTGCCATCTATCTCCGACAGGACTAAGGCACCTCCGGATAACACTTTGCAAACCATGTAGGGTTCTTTGCCAATTTGGTGCAAATTTTCCTTTATATTCATCCTGGTGAGGGAAAATACGTTTGAGAACCAACTGACCAATCTCAAACATTCTGGCTCTTACTTTCTTGTGGTAAGCACGAATCATTCTCTGTTGATACAATTGACCATGACAAAAAGCAACCATTCTCTTCTCATCAATCATTGTTAACTGATCAATCCGTTTGCGAACCCATTTAGCATCACTCAATTTAGCTTCTTGGATGATTCTCAACGAAGGTATTTCAACTTCTGCAGGTATAACTGCTTCTGTTCTATATACTAGCAAATATGGAGTAGCTCCAACTGATATTCTGACAGTCGTTCGATAACTCAACAAAGCATATGGCAACATCTCATGCCAACCTCTGCGATTATCAATCATTTTCCTCAAAATCTTCTTTATGTTCTTGTTGGCAGCTTCTACTGCTCCATTCATTTGGGGACGATAGGCAGTTGAATTCCGGTGAGTAATCTTGAATAGTGCACATATCTCTTTCATCAAATGACTGTTGAGATTCACTCCATTATCAGTAATGATGGATTCCGGTACTCCAAACCTACATATCAAATTGTTGCGAACAAAATCAGCTACAACTTTCTTGGTTACCACTTGTACGAAGCTGCTTCCATCCACTTGGTGAAGTAGTCAATAACAAACAAAATGAATCTGTGTCTGTTAGAGGCGGATGGCTCTATTGGACCAATGACATCCATGCCCCACGCTACGGCCAAGGTAAACTCATAGCATTAAGTTCGTGAGGTGGCACACGAATCAAATCCCCATGCACTTGACATTTATGACACTTCTGCACAAACTTGCAACAATCATGCTCCATAGTCATAAAAAAATAACTGGCTTGGAGACTCTTTCTTGCCAAAGTGAGCCCATTCATATGAGTACCACAAACTCCGGCACGTATCTGTTCCAGAAGCTTTGCAGCTTCATTAGCATCGACGCATCTGAGAAGACCTAAATCTGGAGTCCTCTTGTAAAGGATTTCCCCAGTTGCAAAGAAATTGAGGGTCATACGGCGTATCGACTTCTTCTGGTTGAACGTTGCATTCTCAGGATAAATTCCGGTCTCTAAGTACTTCTTGATGTCAAAATACCAAGGTAAACCATCTGGCTCCGCTTCAACATGTGAACAATGGACAGGCTGCTCTTTTACCTCTATATCCAAGGGATCAATATAACTTGTATCTGGATGTTTGATCATTGAGGCAATGGTAGCAAGAGCATCGACCAACTCATTCTGTGTTCTTGGAGTGTGTTTGAACTCAATCTTGCGAAATCTCTTGCACAACTTCTGTATGTACTACACGTACGGTGTGATTTTTGGATTCTTCACGACCCATTCTCCTTGAACTTGATGAATCAGTAAGTCTGAGTCTCCAATAACTAGAAGCTCATGAACGTTCATGTTGATTGCCATCTTTAAACCGAGGATGCAAGCTTCATACTCAGCCTTGTTGTTTGTGCAATTAAATCAGAGTTTAGCCGCCATAGGATAATGCTGACCGGATTCTGAGACTAAGACTGCTCCGATACCTTTCCCTTGGTGATTTGCCGCTCCATCAAAGAATACTCTCCAACCAGGATATGCTTTAGAAATATCTTCAACCACAAATGCTATTTCTTTATCGGGAAAATAAGTGTTGAGCGGTTCATACTCTTCATCAACTGGATTCTCCGCAAGATGATCAGCCAAGGCTTGTGCTTTTATCGCCTTTTGTGTCACATACATAATGTCAAACTCACTCAAAAGCATTTGCCATTTAGCCAAATTCTCGATCGACATTGCTTTCTGGAAAATATATTTCAACGGATCCATCCTAGAGATAAGGTACGTGGTATAAGAAGACAAATAATGTCTCAACTTTTGAGAGATCCAAGTCAAAACACAACATGTTCTCTCCAAAAGAGTGTAACGATCCTTATATGGAGTGAACTTTTTACTCAAGTAATAAATGGCTTGCTCCTTCTTCCTAGTCTCATCATGTTGACCAATCACGCATCCCAATGCATTATCCGAGACCGACAAATATAGCAACGACGGACTCCCTTCTCGTGGAGGGACCAACACCGGTGGATTGGACAAATAGTTCTTGATGGCATCAAAAGCAGTTTGACATTCTCCAGTCCACTTTGGGTTGAGACATCTTTTTTCAATAACTTAAGATGGGCTCACACAGCATGGTGGATTGAGCTATGAACCGGCTGATGTAGTTCAACCTTCCTAGAAAACTCATCACCTCCTTCTTTGTCTTCGGAGGAGGTAATTCTTGGATCGCCTTGATCTTGGAAGGGTCAAGCTCAATGCCCCTCATGCTAACTATAAATCCCAAAAACTTGCCAGCTGGCATTCCAAAAGCGCATTTGGCGGGATTTAATTTCAAATTGTATCAACCCAATCGATCAAAGAATTTCCTCAGGTGAGTCAAGTGATTCGAACTCTCGCAGGACTTGATTATGACATCATCTACATACACCTTAATCTCATTGTGAATCATATCGTGAAAGATGGTCGTCATAGCCCTCATGTAAGTAGCACCAGCATTCTTGAGACCAAAGGGCATCACTTGATAATGATATACACCCCAGGGCATGATGAAAGCTGTCTTTTCTGCATCTTCTTCATCCATCAAGATTTGATGATAACTCGCATAACAATCCACAAATGACTGCATCTCATGCTTAGCACAGTTATCAATGAAGATGTGAATGTTTGGCAATGGAATATTATCTTTCAGGCTAGCTTTGTTGAAATCTCTGTAGTCAACACAAATTCTAATTTTTCCATCTTTCTTTGCAACCGGAACAACATTAGCTAACCAAGTCGGATACTGCGTCACTTCCACTACTTGGGACTCGATCTGCTTTGTAATCACCTCTTTGATCTTCAAACTCAACTCAGGCTTGAACTTTCGAGTCTTTTGTTTTACTGGACTGAAATCTCGATTAATTGGCAACTTATGGGACACCATATTCGTACTCAATCCTGGCATATCTCTATAAAACTAGGCAAACACACCAATGTATTCTCTGAGCAAACGGACCAGGTCTCTTCTTTGAGCTTCAGTCAGATGGACACTGATTCTTACTTCTTTAACACATTCCTCATCTCCGAGATTCACAGTTTCAGTTTCTTCAAGATTTGGCTTGTGTTGATTCTCGAATTATCGAAATTCTTCGGCAACATGTTTGGGTACCTCATTTTCTTCTCCGTATTCCTCGCATTCATCATCACCTGCCTCATTTTGTTCACTCGGTTCATGACATGACATGACATTGACAGGTTTTAAATTATTATTACTGAAATTATAAACAGACTAAGTTAGAAAAGTAAAATATAAACAGATAAATAAACAATTTTTTGATAAAGGAGGCTTTTATTTAAATTGAAAAAAAAACAAGCACAAACTTTGGCCATGACTAAGGGTCATTTCGCCTTTTTAAACATTACAAGGGAATTTAAAAACTTCAAACAAGTAAAACTGGATAAAGGGTGGGTCTCGGGGCCTCTTCCGGACTACCACCGATTTTGAAAATAAACAAAGCACATGTCTTTTCTACCCAGATGAGCGGGAAATGAGGAGTGGTGTGGAAGTCCAATTTTGCAATTGCTCCACAGGTTCTGCGTCTCGGATGCCTGATATCCCAACCTTTTCTTTGATGACTGCATCGATCTCCTCAAAAAGGCCCCAGATTCCTTCCCCCAAACCGTTGTCGATGGCATACTCCCGCACTGGGAACGACTGGTACAGATGAGGAATTGGTCTGGCCAATGCTTGATCAACACTTTTGCTTTTTACCCCTGCTCCATCAGCCTCTGTGGGGGATATACCCCAAACCAAACTTTACTCCTTTAGCGGGGATCTGAATAGGATTGACAATTCCTTGACAAAGTTTTCCCAACCCAAAACCCGGTTCGAAACCGTTCTGGAGCATGACAGTAGCAACCATCTTGTATACGGCAGGCATAGGGGGGTGTGGAGCCAAGTCATCACCGGTGGCATTTACCAGCTCCACCGTGTAGAAATCACAACCTCGAGAGATATCATCAATGATCGGTCCATACCCATTGGAATGGCTTCCTTCACCATAAATGACCAATTCCTGGTCCTTCCAAACAAATTTCAACAGTTGGTGAAGGGTAGACGACACAGCCCCGGCCATATGGATAAACAGTATTCCCAGAAGCAAGTTGTAACTAGTGTTGATATCCAACACTTGGAATTCCACATTAAACTCTGCAGGACCCATCTGAATTCCCAATTTTACTGCCCCTATCGTGTCTCTATGCACTCTATCGAAAGCTCTCACATTGACCTGGTTTTGTTGAACCTTTCCCAAGTCGAATTTCAGCTGCTTGAGAGTCGAAAGTGGGCAGATATTGAGACCGGACCCATCGTCGACCAAAACACGATTTATAACTTTGTCCTGGCATTTGATGGTGACGTGCAGAGCTTTGTTGTGCATCCTTTCTTTAAAGGGAAACTCTTCGTCACAAAAGCTGATTCGATGTCCCCGAATGACCTGGTTTATCATGGCTGCTAGATTGTCGCTGTTAGTACCCACAGGCACATAAGTGTCATCTAAAGCTCTCATCAAAGCCTGTCTATGCAACTGCGAACTCATCAATAAAGCCCACACAGAAATCTGATCCGGCGTCTTCTCTATATGCTTCACAATCGAATAATCTTTCGGTTGCATTTTTCTCCAGAACTCTTCAGCTTTGGCTTCACTGATCGGCCTTTTTGCTTGGTCATTCTTCTGCCCTCCTTGAGCCAACTCTTCCGGTGTGTAGCACCTGCCGGATCTGGTCATACAGGGGTAACAGTTGTTTCAATCACAAACTTTGGTTGGGCAAGAGTTTCTCGTGGCACCAAGGCAACAACCTTTTCGGGTGTCAGAATCACAAACTCTTTCTTCTCTCTAATGCTCAACGAGGCTACAACCCTTTCTAGTTCATCGGGAACAATCGGAACTATTGCCTTTGTCACGCACCAATCATCGTCTGTCTCTATCATATTGATAGTGACGCCTCCACGATTTGGCAAAGGATTACTTTTGACATTAGGCGCGACCGTCTGAAGAGAGACCACGTTCTGATCGATTAGGTCTTGGATTTTATGTTTCAGGTTGATACAGTCCTCGGTATCATGTCCAACATTGTTGGAGTGATACGCGCACCTTTAGTTGGGTCTGTAAAACTTAGAGCTAGTATCAACCGGCTTGGGGCCCACTGGATGAATATATCTTGCCGCCACTACAAAAAAAAAGCATTTAGCAACGGATTTTAGCGACAAACAATATTCTGTCACTAACTAACGACGGATTAGCTACGAAAAACTAATTTGGTTGCTAAAATATCAAAGGAAATATTGGGATCTTCAATAGTGACGGATTAGCGACGAAAATTGAAATGTGTCAGTAAAATTGGGCGCTAAAATTTGGCCCCTTAATTTGCCTACGAAAATAGCGACGCATGGCGGATGACAAAATTGATAATTTGTTAGCGACAGATTTAACGATGAAAATATTTGTCGCTAATGTTATTTTATTTCTTGCTACAAAAATTTTGGTCGTTGGCTAATTTCTTTTAAAATTATATAGAAATATTTTTGCGACAGAATGCATATCCGTCGCTAAAATCGTCACTAAATTTTACCCAAATTTTTTAGGGCTCCAATATTTCCCTCTCAACTTAACACTTTTCCCTCATTTTCACAGACAAAAACTTACCTCTCATCTCTCACAGACAAAATCTCTCATCCCTCATTTCCCACTCACCGTGAAAATGCAAAAAATTTAGTGTGTGAGAGTGAGAAACATGCCTCACACAGATAGTGCTGGGCAAAATATGGTTTAAACCAAAAAAATCGACCGAACCAATTTTTTTTAAATTTTGGTTTTCGCTTTTTAGCTTAAAAAATCCGGTTAATCGAAAAAACCAAAATTATATGTACCCCTTAGTTAAATGTTAGCCCATGCCCAGCCGGCCTATATTCAAATTAGGCCCAAATTCCTATCAGAAATCCCTAAATTGATTTTCCTAACACAGACCACCATAAAACTCTCAACTCTCGTTTCAGACTTACGTCGCAGCTTGTCTCTCAACTCTCATCTCTCAGCTCGTCGTCCGTCGTCTCTTAAGCCTCCGGCCAGCAGCCGCTTCCTCCTTACAGTGATCAAAAGAGAGCAATATATAGCTGGAAATTCAGGGGAAATTGGGTGAAATTTCAAATTTGAAATTCGAATTCATTCTGCCCCTTTTCAAGACAACCGTAGAAAACTTTGAAAAAATCCCTAAAAATGGGGGAAAGGGGACGTGAGGGTGATGGGTCTGCAGGGTATGGGTTTTGCAGAGCAGTTGGACGAGATTTCTGGGTTCTCCGTGATTTTGGCTGAGGAAGAAAACGCGTGAAGATGATGAATGCAAGGGCGGTCGATTTGCTGCGTTGTACTGTTACTGGCTTTGTTGGAAAAGGAATTGGGTTTTTTGGTGTTGTTATTGGATGGGCTGATTGTATTGAAGGGTTTGGTTGTAAGAATATTGGGTTGCTGATTGTTGGAAATGGGCTAGCGAAATGGAGTGGAATTTGGGCCAAATTTGATCTTAAATTTGGCCCAATCAAGGAGCAAAGTTTGGTTATATTTGGATTTTAAGAAATAAACAAATGGATCTCAAACTTAGCCAATGGGAATTAAGTAGTTAGCCAAATCAAATTTAATTGGTGAATTCGGTTAAAACTAAATAAGGTGAATTAGCATAAATTAATTAATGAGCTTCTTAATCTTAACGAAGTAAAAAAAATAATGAACTTAATTATAAACTAATTAATTCAATTACAAAACTAATTAACTCGAAATTATA
>NW_006239032.1:135839-138460 GCF_000226075.1 Solanum tuberosum | reverse complement strand
TTATCTTATCTTGTAATATAGAACTATTTTTAAAAGTAACGCGAGTTTAAAGAAAAATAGAGTGTAAACAAATTTATATTTAAAAATAGAGTGTAAACAAATTTCAATATAAGAATAATATTTTTTAATAGATATTCAACTCACACATTAAATAAATGTTAAATAGAGTTCAACATGGGTGTTTTTAATAAATAATAACACCCATTGTTTATATTTTGGATTGAGTTTCAGTCGTGGTTCTTTGTATAAAACTTATATAGTTATATATATATATATTATACAATTTTCATTTAGGCTTGTTATCCGATGTGACTTTCAATTACAAGTATTAATAATACTTTTTCATATAAAAATTAATGATATTTTTCTTTTGTTTTTTTTCCCTTTTAAATTCATATTAATTATATCTGTTGTCATGCGTTTTCATAAAATGATTATACAAAATTACGGATACTTTTAATAGTTTTTAGAATCTGGAAATATAAATCATATTTCTTTAAAAAGTTGAATATTTGTCTCAAAATCTATGATAAAACATATGATGAAACTTCACGCAATAATAACTTGACAAAAGTATTTGAAAATCTATAGTCAACCACTAGCTTAGTAATAGAGTATGACATATATATAAATTATTATTATTTCTTAAAAAACTTGCAAAGTTTATTATAATCAAATAAAGTAGTGGTCAATTGAAATTGTATCTAAACCATAACTTTTATTTTTATAAAATAGAAAATAAAAATATTAATCAACTAATAATATGACTTTTTATTCCCTTCCTTACCTTTTTACCGTGCACTTTTCCACTTTTAATATAATATTTTAATTTATTTAATTGAAGTTGACGTGGACCCCACAATTGTCTTGCTATTCCCACTCAAACTTTACATTCTCTTTCCTTTTGGTTTCATTTTTCAGCCTTAACTGATAGCTTGGGCCCCACGATCCACATGTCAAAAAATGGGTGGAGCCTCACACAACTTTGGTTGATTGGGCCTCTCCCATAATAAAATTTTTCGAGTTTATGCTACTTATTTTTGTCTTTCTTTGTTTGACTAAAAGTGAGTAAAAGTTGTTGCGTAAATTTTCTTGGGTTTTGTGACGTCTTCGTTTCCTGAGTCAATCAACCAAGCCTGCCAAGCGTGCGAGTAATTCAACTAATTATAATGACATCAACTTGACATACGGTCCAATAAGATGATTAGGCGGCTGTTTGGAAAGTGTTAAATGGCCAGAATTATGTGGCCATAATTTGGTCAGAACTATAAAAAGACTTATTTAATCTTTTTCTCTTTTAAAGTAAAATCAAGTCTTTATTACTACTATTTTCTAAGCTTCTAAATATACGTGTGAACAATAATTATTATGTTTAGTGAGTTAGAATTATTATTAATTGTGTAAAGGAAATCATTTAATGGACTTTATAATGTGGGATCCATTACAATCTAACTTCACTTTTTTTAATTCTTCCTAATTCATTCTTTCTAACTTCATCATTTTTGTCATCCTTTCTCCTTTCTTTTCCATTACATGTAAAATTAAATTATACAAATTCTAATTCCATAAGATATTTTTGGATACAGTTTATCAATGATTTTCTAATTTTGAACTTGTAAAATAATATTTATTTATTTTTATTATATACAAATCATCCAATTCTACAATCAAGCACACACAAAAAATATTCGTTAATATCTAATGTCATAACACAAAATTTGTTGGGGATAATATTACATTTGTTTTCTTTATTTTAATTTCATTATAGTATATTTAATACACTATCATCAATATTAAAAAATAATATGATTTGATTATCTTTTTTCTTCACTAATATATTCATTTGAATATTCTATTTCAAAAAAAAGATACCCATTTGAATATTATATTTCATAATCATCTTTTAAAAAATAAATAAAATATTTTTTTTATGATAAACTTTAAAGACTATTCTTTTCAGATATTAAAAAATCTTTTTTAATAAAGTTTGTACTTTTATGTGATAAATATAAAAAGATAAGTTTCGTGTGATAAATTTAATAGTAAGATGAATTTTATGTATTAAAAAATAAGAAAGTAATTATTCATGTAATAAATTCTTTTGATATTTTATAGTGAAAATATGACACAACACTATAAATAAGTTAATTACATACAGGGTAATTTTAGAAACTTCCTTAAATGTGATACTTCTCACAAAGTTCAGTAATATATTTGATACTTCTCACATTTGATTTTTTTTAAAAATCTTTTTATTTCAATGATTAATTTCAGCCTTAAACATCGTATGTGTGGATTTATTTGCTTATCATTATCTGAATATTTTGTTCAGTTAATAAAAAAAATTGTTTGATTTTTTTTGTGTATGTGTATAGTTCATTTGATTTATTTTTAAAATAAATATTGTTCAGTTAATAAAAAAAAATGAATTGTACCTTAAAAAATGTTCATAAGGTATCAATGCATACCTTTGAAAAATTATTTTTTCGCTTAAAATAAATCTCTTTATTAAAGAAGACAATTAAATTTCTCATTAATAATAACTACAAATGACTATCTTATCTACTTTAGATTATACTTAATTATTTTGTAATACAAATTTAGTAAAATATAGTAATTAA
>NW_006239032.1:135606-135787 GCF_000226075.1 Solanum tuberosum | reverse complement strand
GTAATTAAGCGTAGATTCAAAAAAAATTAGTTGAATTTTTCTTTAAATATAATCAACTAAGTAGATTAGTCTATATATATAATGGATGTTTTCAAAATAAAAAAATAATGTTATTTTGGAAAATAGATAGTTCTAAAAAATAATTGATGATAAGACATTTATAACTATGCCATGAATAACA
>NW_006239032.1:120036-135403 GCF_000226075.1 Solanum tuberosum | reverse complement strand
TTTCAAAACAAATAAATAAAAGATCACTCAATACCTACTTATCAATTATAATACTTTAAAATAGATGTATTTTATGTAGGATACTATATTAAATTAGAATATATTTAATATTAATATATGTAAATAAAGTATAACATAATTAGGATATACATTTTTTAAAAATTATTTTCATTTATTATAGAATTTTCTATCGAAGGAGATATTAAAATTCATGTTAATAGTATAAATAAAAATATGTTTTTAAATATAATTTGAAAAATATTTCAATAATGATAATCAAAACACAAAATACTTTAGAATTGATAAAAATCAACATTATAGAACTACGTAATTTAAATTTTTTAAAACATAATAATTAAATATGTAGTTTGATATTTTAAATATTAGTTTAATTTTTAAATATGTAGTTTTAAATACGTAATTTAATTTTTTAAAACATAATATTTAAATATGTAGTTTAATTTTTTAAAGAATAATAATTAACAAATATCAAAAAAACAACATTAATGTGTAACTATCTTGGGTTGTTGTGAAATAGGATCGACACTTATGAACCATATGAGTTTTAGTATTTCTTTATTATATCAATATCTACCGATTTTAAAGTATTTTGAATTTTGACTGTTATTAATTGAACTATTATACATTATATTTAAAAAATTATATAAAATTGAATTTAAATAATTATTTAAAAGGTAATTTATTTTTTCTTAATTTAAAAGTGAGGCATGTAAGCCTCTTTTATAAAAAACACAAGTAAATGCAGCAAAGCAAAACAAACAAAATGGTGAAAAACAGAAAAAACAAAATTACAATAGGTAATTTAAATTTATTCATATAATAAATACAATAAAATTACTTAATTTTAATAATTTTTAATCAGTTTAAAAAGAATATTAATTTGAGAGGAAAAATATATATTGTGACTATAATTGTGTATACTTAATATTTTAACATATCATTTAATAGCAAACATTTTTTTTTATAAAATAACAAATAATACTAATAAAGAAAAATATATGTGCGGAGAAACTTTGATTGTCACGACCCAAAAATAGACGTGATGACACTCGTCTTATCCCACCAAGACAAGTCAGCCTAACACTCACCCATTACAATAAAATACGGAAATTTCATAATTAACTTAAAAATACCCCAAAAATCTGGTTGTCACGTGTACAAGCGTCTAAAGTATTACAATAGATTTGAAAGAAAACGTAAGTCTCAAAAGATGTTGTCTCTAAAATAGAACAATATCATAAATAGGAGTAAGAAGGTCCGCTGAGATGATAAACAACTACCTCACAAATCTCCAAGAAGCCTCAAAAAATAAGAGAATGGAAAGTATCACAAAATCCAGGCTCGCAACCTACAAAAGATTGTAGAAGCAAGGGGTGAGTACCAAATCATACGATACTCAACAACTACACCTCTAAACACAAGCTAAGGGAATAGAATACGGGTACTCCTTACATCCCAACCGAACCTCCACAACTACAACCTACATAAAACCAGTCCAACCTAACAGTTCACAGTTTACATAGCACCCAGCTCAACAACAATCACTGTAACAAATTACATATCCTCAACAACAAAACTCAATAATCATCAATCACAACTTTCACAAAAAGGCACTCACAAATAGCAACAACACACAAGATCAGTTCATCAAATAGAGGTAATCAAACATCAAGTACTTTCCAACCATCAATAAAACACATAATCATCAAGAATGAAGGATGTCACGGGATGCAATGCAATATGACACCATGAAATGATATGCCTCAGAATACCAAGTACTCTCTCAACTGTATATACATGATACTCCTCGGAAATACATCGAGAGTTCATGACACATGGGGGACTCGCGAGGTCCATTACCGACATGGACGATCTCCACGTTTTTGTGCGGTCGATCTCAACGCAATATCATAAATCAAATAAATTTCTCACGGACGATCTCCACGTGCCCAAATTATAATTTTAACATCTCACCACCAGCACGGACAATCTCCACGTGCCCAACTTATACTCAATCTCATGTCAATACATGTGCACAATATGATTTCAATAAAAGGGATGATGCATCTCAATCAAATATCAATATGATATGTAATTACCTTAGCTATCACCAGTATACGGGTTCAATAAAGAACACAATCACACATAATAAATCAAGTTAATAATATATCAGCTAATGCCCATATGCTTTGGCATTCTCGAATTACAATCCGCAAACTATAGTAATAAACTTTCCCTTTATAACACTGGTACTCGTACCAATGCATGTCACAAACAATTCTCAACACAGCACACACAAACAATTAATCACATTGCCTTTTATTACCCCTTTTCCATTATTAGAATTAATCAATGTGGACAAGTCAACCCATCACCAAGTCTCATTACCTCCAAACACATGTTACAAGGAAATACACGAATTCCATACACTTAACAAGGGTTTAGAAATTCACTTGCCTCAAATAGTCGAACAATCACTCCGGGACTTGAGTCTTCCCCTTACACTGGGCACCTCATTAATTAACAATCGAGGACAATACTTTCTCTTCCCCCACTGTAACATGTTGCCCAACATCCAATTCCTTACCTCCTGACCTACCTCACATGAATACCCCACTAAAACTTGTACCCCAAACCCACGTACAACAACATTAATTGAAAGAACAATACATTCTAAAAACCAATATAATACTCCTTCCCCTCCAAGTGACAACACATTCATTAATTCATGAATATACAATTTATTATGGGATTAAACAGTTCAAATTTGAGGTTCTTACCTGAATATTGTCACTCTCGTGGGACGCCGCAACTCGCAGGTAAGTTCTCGCCCAAACCCTTTCTTTTTTTCTATTTTTTCCCTCTGCGCGAACTGTTGTTGTTCACAACAGCCAGCAATATTTACCCTTTTATTTCTCTTTAAATTTTTTTATTTTATTTTTCTTTTCTATTATTATTAACAACAAAATAATCTTTTATTAAATCTGACAATCATATCACTCATTCTTATAAGTCATATAAATTATTTGTAAAAGCTACTAAAAAGGGTTAATATAAAAATAATGATTAAAATTCATAAAACGACTAAGAGGGTCGTTACATTATCCACCACTAAAAATCATGTTCATCCTCGAACATAAAGACGGAGAAGGAAGAATAACCGATGTTACCAAAAGCCTGAGAAATGATCTTTTAGACTCGGTGCTCATCTCTCCTAGTGAGCTCCTCCTTAAGACCATCCTATCAAGATCAACTACTAATTACTGAACTTTGTAATCAAATTTGACAAATTTACAAATCACGATTGATTACTAACCCACAGACTAATCTATGAACCAAAGCTAAACTGAAGCCCTCTGGACCATAACACAAACATCATGACGAATCTTTTCTCACATAACCAAGAAAACCTTCTGAATCAATACTGACTACAACTAGAAGCGAGCCTGAATCAACCACCAGACACTCATAATGCACATACCATCACATATATTATCACGATTCCCTTTTCACAACACCATCTTTTCACAAGCTTAAGTTATAAAAATCTGATCTTTAGACATCGGGTACCCATCAAGGGAGAATCAAACATATCTAATCCAAAGAAGAACAAGATCAAGTAAGCACCTAACAAGTGGTACAGTCTAGGATGTAGAACCTTTAACAACACTGTCAGATAACTGTAACTATTCACGAAATCTCTTATATAAGTTCTCATAAGGAAGATCGTGCATATAGAAACAATGGTATACTTCTACTTTTCCAGACAACACCAAATATGCCGCAACTGAAGTGAACAAGTCTAGCCAAGGATGCCACCCCACCAAGAGGACAATTACAGGATCGGTACACCCGATCCACCACTAGGAATTCACCCATAGAAATGAAAACATGTGTGGGTATAGGTAGCAAATCACACTCCAAACCATATCCAAAACGAAGTAGATGGTCATATAAGAATATATAGAATCAAAGTCGAATAACACTAGAGACTTCTTCCATAGTGCCCATATCAAACATTTTCATCCATCTAACTCCATCTCCTTGATTTTTAGCCACCCACAATCAATTAGTCTAGTCTTCATTACAATCGTAAACATTACTCGATTCATTGAATCCCACATGATCTCACAATACTTCATTAAAGTCAACACTCCTAATATTAACAATTCATCATAACCACATTAATCATTTACCTTACTCTCAAACTGTTACTAGTATCAAAGTCTTTTAACAAACACATTATCACCTCCAAAATTTTCAAACTATGGCACTCTCTCTTTCCAAATAAGCATTTTATGATAAATACGAGTTCCACACAAGGCTGATAACACTAATTTCAAATTTGATAGTACCTTTCCATCAAGATAAAACTATTAAATCACACCCAAATTCAACTCCATACAATCTTTCACATACCAAGTTTCAATTACCATTCAACCTATCATATACCTCATGTTAAAACTTAGAGAAATTCTTGGTCACTCTAATAATTCGGTATACTATAAGCTCATAACCTTTACTCACTATCAAATGCCTATGTAGCACATCATAACTGTTTGTGTCGTCCCATCAACAAAGTAGTTTCAATCCCCTCGAAATCCTCATTAATCATATAAAACTGTAGGTCCACACCGTTGATCATCAATAAGTTACCTATCATAATTTAAACAATCTAGCTTGACATAACCACATAGAATCTTCCACACATCATTGCTTATCACCAAACAAAAACTCAATCTTTAGAAAAGTCGAAGATAAATTCCTAGTAAGTCTGTACCAAACTAGTTCACATCTCACAGTTATATCTAAACTAATAGGCTACAAACCATTGGCTTATACGAGATGTTTTATTCCTTCATTTTTCTTAAATCTTTCGCATGACATAAAAGTCTAAATATCTTGAACTTTTCAATACACCAGACACTTGTTCATTTTGTTGTCTCGCTCACCAATCTTATTCTTTGGCCAACAACCCTTGACATTTTTACCTTATCCTCTAAATAAAAACATTAAATGAAATCTTTTCTTAGGTCCATTGAAAAAACCAAAATAACACACTTTATGACTCAAATCATGTACAAGTCCTTCCAAATGTTCAATATTCAAAGCGATCGATCATTTCTTACCTTATCTATCCATACCTTGACAAAACATACTATCACGAACATAAACTCACCATGAAAAACTTGAACTTTTGAATCCAACTATGTAACACAATCCCATTATCTATCAACATTAGCTCATACCTTGAAGATCTTTATGAATTCACGTATCTTAGCCTATAATTGATCGCCTCTCCATTGATCTTACCGTAACCTTCGTTAAAATTCAATTGTACCAATTATCAAACTCAAAAAAATAAAGCACTTATCATCACCCTCGAGTCAAACGTCTATAGACTTCTTTCTCAAATCTTATCCAACAACTTTTAACTGATATGAATGGCACGTAACACTATCACCATAACCATAGTAAAATAGATGGAACCACATGTCTTTATACCTCAATTCTCAATTCCTTTGAAGATACCTCTTTAGCCCTTGCAATAAGAGAAAATATTGTTGTCCTCACCTCTTTCCAAAGGCTACACTACATCCCACTATTTTTTCATTATGACTCTAGTACATTTCAATTCTATTCGAGTGGTGTCTCAGCACCTCTTATAACTTTCCATGCAACCACGTTACTCATCAAATAGTAGAAAACCACAACATTAGGTACTTGCAAGTCGTCATTACCATACAAAATCCATTTAACCAACAATCATTATTATATAGTTGCATCTTAATCACAATCCATCACGAACTCTTACTACAATTATGCTCAGGCAACCATCAACATCACCACAAAGTCAACATTATCATCGATATGACACCTCAAACCTAGTTATACCAATCAAATCCAAAGGACTAACTCAATTTTATACACAATTTCTTACTAAAATTCTCAATTACCTTCACGCAAGTATACTCGTTGGGACTTCCTTTACCCATAAGCTTGTCATTCTAATATCGATCCACTTCCATGGAGCTTACAATGAAATCACCACTCATTTAAAATTCCCGAGATACATTCTACAACCTGAATGCATTAATATTGTACCCAACGATTCACCACTAAAAGCTTTCTTATAAATAATGCTTAACCCATTCGTTCGCAGTAACAAGCTAGTTGGTTTCTCAAATATGAATGCAACATCAAATCTTATTATATGAGCATGTGATACAATTGATAACTCTTTAAGTAGTTAGTATTCACACTTGACAATCGATGTATCCATTTTCATATACCACTGTATCACATAATGAAAGTCCATTAGATCAATCACTAGAACACATCATACCTATCGAGAAGATTGTACCCAAATAGCCCACACATTTCTATCTATTGAATATCTACAAAACATTCTTAAATCTATTCAGTCTCTATCCCAAGAGATATGCATTATTTCTTAGATCAGGTTGGTAGTAGAAGTAACACATTCCGTAATTCTAACCAAGTAAACATCGACACTATTGTAGTAGTCCGATCATGACCTCCTTTGATACACATTCAATCTATAAAATCGCAGTAGAGGTTCTGACCACAATTGGTGCAACATCTTTCTCATGATTCGCTAAGAAATTCATACATGTTATAACCACTTTAGTAACTGTATTTTGCGAAGTTACAATGTTCCTTATCTAGCCATCATTTTAATCATCCACTTTCAATTGTCAAACCACTCCAAATATTGCCTATACCACACAAGTATTGATCCCACTACTAGATGACTAGCCCAAAAAAAGTATACGCTCATGAAGTCCCTAAAACCACTGTTCAATCTAGCCATCCAAATATCCTCAAAATGTTTCGTCAAGTCATAACTTAACTCAATCTATTCGAATCGTTGAACATTCTAAATCTGACAACACATCTTTCCCATAAGTCTATCACTTCCATATTTGTAACAAATCTAACATCCAAGACAAATACAACACACCAAATACTCACATGAGGAATTACGCATGAGTCATCACATAAATGAGTGAGAATGAAGTGAAGTGATAAGGATCAAATCGGACCAAGGATGCACGATAGAGATTCAAAAAGTGAAGATTTTTCCTAAAAGTCACTATAGCCTCTCAAAGATAAGTACTGACGTCTCCGTACCGATCTTCGAGACTCTACTTAGACTCAGCTTGTCCACACCCTAACACTCACCCATTACATTAAAATACAGAAATTTCATAATTAACTCAAAAATACCCCAAAAATCTGGTTGTCACGTGTACAAGCCTCTAAAGTATTACAATAGATTTGAAAGAAAACGTAAGTCTCAAATGATGTTGTCTCTAAAATAGAACAATATCATAAATAAGGAGTAAGAAGGTCCACTGAGATGATAAACAACTACTTCACAAATCTCCAAAAAGCCTCGGAAAATAGGAGAATGGAAAGTATCACAAAATCCAGGCTCGTAACCTACAAAAAATTGTAGAAGCAAGGGGTGAGTACCAAACCACACGATACTCAGCAAGTACATCTCTAAACACAAGCTAAGGGAATAGAATACGGGTACTCATTACACCCCAACCGAACCTCTACAACTACAACCTGCATAAAACCAGTCCAACCTAACAGTTCACAATTTACATAACACTCAGCTCAACAACAATCACTTTAACAAATTACATATCCTCAACAACAAACTCAATATTCATCAATCACAACTTTCACAAAAAGGCACTCACAAATATCAACAACACATAAGATCAAATTCATCAAATAGAGGTAATCAAACATCAGGTACTTTCCAACCATCAATAAAATATATAATCATCAAGAATGAAGGACGTCATGGGATGCAATGCAATATGACACCATGAAATGATATGCCTCAGAATACCAAGTACTCTCTCAACCGTATATACATGATACTCCTCGGAAATACATCGAGAGTTCATGACGCATGGGGGACTCGCGAGGTCCATATACCGACACAGACGATCTTTACGTGTTTGTGCGGACGGTCTCAACGCACTATCATGAATCAAACAAATTTCACACGAACGATCTCCACGTGCCAAATTATAATTTTAACATCTTACCATCCCTAGCACGGACGATCTCCACGTGCCCAACTTATACTCAATCTCATGTCAATACATGTGCACAATATGATTTCAATAAAAGGAATGATGTATCTTAATCAAATATCAATATGATATGCAATTACCTCAGCTATCACCAGTATACGGGTTTAATAAAGAACACAATCACACATAATAAATCAAGTCAATAATATATCAGCTAATGCCCATATGCTTTGACATTCTCGGATTACAATCTGTATTCTATAGTAATAAACTTTCCCTTTATAACACCGATATTCGTACCAATGCCCGTCACAAACAATTCTCAACACATCACACACAAATAATTAATCACATTGCCTTTTATTACCCCTTTTCCATTATTAGAATTAATCAATGTGGACAAGTCAACCCATCACCAAGTCTCATTACCTCCAAACACATGTTACAAGGAAATACACGAATTCCATACACTTAACAAGGGTTTAGAAATTCACTTGCCTCAAATAGTCGAACAATCACTCCGGGACTTGAGTCTTCCCCTTACACTGGGCACCAAATCAATACAATCTATCCAAACAAATTCCTACCATAAGATTTTGAAATTAACAACACCCACATTACTATGTGTTTAGCCTTGAACCAACAATTCACCCAAATTTATAATCCAGTTCGTAAATCTTGATGTCAATCAACATTTCAACTATCATATTTTCCAAGTTTCAAGTCTAGGGTTAAGTCCCAATTTTCCCAATATCATAATTCGAATGGTATTCACGTAATACCATACTTCTAATATTTAACTACCTACTCAAGATATTAAAACGTGAGTCATAATATGATAACTAAAGAAAATCTCAAACAACGGAGCCACATAAAAATGTCGGTGGTGTCAATTTATGGTTAGAAATATACAGAAATTATGCCTTCTCTGAAATAGTAATCATTAGCACCTCATTAATTAACAATCGAGGACAATACTTTCTCTTCCCCCACTGTAACATGTTGCCCAACATCCAATTCCTTACCTCCTGACCTACCTCACATGAATACCCCACTAAAACTTGTACCCCAAATTCCCAAATCCACGTACAACAACATTAATTGAAAGAATAATGCATTCTAAAAACCAATATAATACTCCTTCCCCTCCAAGTGACAACACATTCATTAATTCATGAATATACAATTTATTATGGGATTAAAGAGTTCAAATTTGAGGTTCTTACCTGAATATGGTCACTCTCGTGGGACGCCGCAACTCACAGTTAAGTTCTTGCCCAAACCCTTTCTTTTTTTCTATTTTTTCCCTTTGCGCGAACTGCTGTTGTTCACAATAGCCAGCAATATTTGCCCTTTTATTTCTCTTTTAATTTATTTATTTATTTTCCTTTGCTATTATTATTAGTAACAAAATAATCTTTTATTAAATCTGAAAATCATATCACTCATTCTTATAAATCATATAAATTATTTAGGGATAAGGGTATGAAAAATACCCCAACTTTGGTCGAATTTGCTGTTGCGATTACAAAACTTTCATAAGGACCTATAACCTCCCTAGACTATTTAATATCGTATTTTAAACATATTTGCCCACGTGGACATAAAAAATAATGCAAAATTATAAATAGTAATGTGTCCACGTGGGCACATATATACCTTTAAAATACACTATTAAATAGTTAATGGGGTAAAAAATATGGTATTAAATAGTCTAGGAAGGTAATAGGTCCTTATGAAAGTTTAATATCGCAACAGCAAATCCGATCAAAGTTGGAGTATTTTTCAGACCTTATCCCTTAATAAAAGCTACTAAAAAGGGTTAATATAAAAATAATGATTAAAATTCATAAAACGACTAAGAGGGTCGTTACATTGATCTAGTTGATGTTTTACAAATTTTTGTTGTCATCATTATCATAAGAGAATTATGAAGATGTTTGTCTTTCAATTTTTTTTATAAAAAATTATTTTGAAATCATAAAGAACTTTCTATATCCTTTCCTAGTTATTATAATTTTCAATGAAGCACCATCAACATTTGTGTTATAATGTGATTCATTAATTTTAATGAGTCTTTATTTGTGTATGATGTGATTCATATACGTACGTTCGAGGATATGAAAGTAATCACATAATGGAGGACACATGATGATAATTTCAATTTTCTTCATATTTCGCTCACATACCGTCTAAGTATAATCGGATAAAATATATTTTTATCATTTAACTTTTTTCTAGAAAATTCATGCATAACAACAAGTCAACAACTCCTTTAAATAAATAAGAGTAATTGTTTTGTCAACTTGTTGAATTTCATATTTTTAATTTGAGTATTATAGATATAAATTTTTATTATTTAAATTTAGATATAATTATCTTTTCATGTTTAGAAATTATAAAGTAAAATAGAGAGCCTACACTTTACTCCTCTTTTGTACTTTTTTTTTTTTTTATCATTAAGAAATAAGAAATGAAAAATAAATAAACAAAAAGAATAAGTAGAAAGGAGGAAATTTAGAAATTGAAAAAGATATATAATATATATATATATATTATATTTTTACTACTACTGTTTAATTTTTTTTAGATCTTGAAAATTTCAAGTAAGAAGAGTGGGTGAGACGTATGTTTTCTTTGGTGAATTTTGTGGTTCCTTTCACATGTTTAATATTGAAAATCATCAATAATTAATCTCATTAATTATTTTCAAAGTCTTGGAAACATAATTGAAGAATATATTCAATACTTAAGTTAAAGGGCCAAAATATCCAAAAATAAACTAGTTTATAGTGTGAACATACCTTTTTACTAGCCAAATTTTGTTTTCCATTAATTAATATAAAAATAATTGCATTGACAAATTACTACTATGAGTTATGTGTCGTTTTTCCATTGACCTTTCAAATGGTTAGCCGTGTCAATTGTGTTGGAAATAGCTAGGTAATTTCAAAATCCGTGTGTACCAGCTCGAATGAACTGAATTGATCTTAATGAGTGCTTATTATTTTCATGTTTCATTTTATATGAATTAGTTTGATTTGATACGAAGTTTCAAGAAATAAAGTTTTTTGTTTTAACTTATGATCTAATATAAATGCTAGTTGTTTATGTGGCTATAAATCATTTCGGGTAATAACTACTATTAGAATAAGTTATCCCTCACCTTGGGTGGTATAATAATCCTGAAATAACTTATCTCGAGATTTTTACACATCAATTTTTTCACATTCTTGAAGGGAATTTTTGTAAATAAATAACTTGTTCTTAAAATTTATGCAATGCATTTTATTTAAATACAACAAATCAAACACTTAATAAGAAACAATCTCAACATAATTTATCACACCATAACTAATCTTATCCTAACTTGTATTAAAATCAAAGGACTCCAAACATAAAATTATATCATTATAGGTGTTGGAGTATATAGATTTTTCCATGATAATATATATGACTCTAGGGTTTAATGCAGAAAGTACACTATGCATCTTCTAGAGGATATCTTCATCCGTTTTGTGAGGATTCCCGAAAATTGGTGATTTGCAAGTTGTGGTTGAGTTAAATTAGGTCTTAGGCTAACTCATATCCCAAAAGCTAGCGTAAAAGAAAGATGATTGCCCCAAGTCTTATAAGGAGTCCACTCATTTCATTAACTATCAATGTGGGACTTTTATCATTCTTTAACACCTCACCTCATGCTTAGTGTGTGCAATTTTTGATTTTTGGGGGCTCCAACATTGGGTGAGATGGACCTTGTCTGATATCATGTGAAATTAGGTCTTGGACCTAACTCACACCCCAAAAGTTAACTCAAAGGAAAAAGGATTGTCTAAGCCTTATAAAGAGGTCACTCATCTCATTAATTATCAATGTGAGACTTTTGTCATTAACATGTTGCTACAAATCCGGCTCTACTTGAGAGAAACTCGTAAGCTAATATTATTACACCCCTTACTTGATATGATATTTAGTACGTGTAAATGACTATTATTCGGTACACAACTCACAAGTCAGTCCTCTTTGAAGTAGTCAACCAGGGAATAGTTACTACTAACTAGCTAGTCTTTTTTCTAAAATTTTATGTCCAATATTTGTGGAGATGATGATTTCGTTTTTTTTTTCATGCAAAACTTATTACTCCTATTGTCTCAATTCATGTGGTATTTTTCATTTTTTGATTGTTTGATTCGAAATTTACGCATGAAATCTTTCTTTGTGCAATGTGACAGATTTGTAAGACTTGTGTTTAATTTAGTCAACGTCATCCCTCTTGAGTCTTCTGAACCCAGTGGTGAACCTGGTCCCTTAGGCATGGTTGACCCCAAGTCTTCGCATTTTTTTAATTAATATGAGAGTAAGAGAATCATAGTACTATGTCTATATATTAATTATAGTAAGTTGTTGGTTGAATTACTAGTTTGCATCATTTTGGAAATTGTCAAAAACGATGGAACTAAAACAAATGATTTTGCTTTCTTACCAAATTGCTTGTTTCTACGTTTGTGTGCTAATACTAACATTAGCCACAGCCCAAAACACAACTAAAGGTGCCAATGTCATAAAACCAGGATGCACTAACCAGTGTGGAAACGTTACGGTTCCATACCCATTCGGTATTGGCTCAGGCTGTGCTTTTGATTCGGGGTTTGAGATCCACTGCAACAATTCTGAGAAACCCCTCATAGGAAACCATCTGACGGTGTATGACATCTCGGATGCTGAATTGCGCATCTCCAATGTCTTCGGTTGGAGATGTTACAACTCCACTGGAGCTGTGATCAATGAGGATATGGTATCCAGAAATTTTTTGGAATCAAGTCCGTATAGTTTCTCTGCGCTGAACAGGTTTATTGTAGTTGGTTGCGATGACTACGGTGCAATCTCGGGGCCTAACAACTTTGAGTATGGCTGCAGTGTCAGCTGTACAAGCAGAGAGGATGTGATGAAAGGAGGAGAGTGTATGGGAAAAGGCTGCTGCCAGAAACAGATACCCAAGGGCTTGAAATACTATAGCACAACCATGTCTAGCACTAGAAACCATACCGACGTTTGGTCCTTTAATTCATGTGGCTATGCATTTCTGGGCGAGGCAGATCGCTTTCATTTCCAGGGCTTGCCAGATCTAGGTGATGATCTAACTGTTGATTATTTTTATGAGAGGTTAAAGGCCACTGTGCCCATTGTCCTGGAATGGGCCATCGGTAATCTTAGTTGTGTGCAAGCTCTGGAAAGACTAGACGATTATGCTTGTAGAGAAAATAGCCACTGTGTTGATTCAGATACTGGTGTTGGTGGCTACCGCTGCAGCTGTAATACAGGCTATCATGGCAATCCTTATCTCAATCAAGGCTGCCAAGGTATATATAGGAACAAATTTGACACCTTAACCTTTATGCTGCATATTTGATCAACTCATGTGGTTTGATATAACAGTATTCTATTTATTTGGTGTTGCCAGATATTGATGAATGTGCTGATCCAAGCACCAATTCGTAGTGAAAGGATATGCATAACATCCCAGGGAGTTATAATTGCTCTTGTCCTGATGGATATACCGATGATGGCAAAAAGGATGGTCGTAGCTGTATTGCTGCCTACTCTGAATTCCCCTGGATCAAGTTCTCTCTAGGTAAATATATCTTGGAAAACTTTCATAACAAAAGATATCCATTTTACATGATGTTGTTTGACTGGACATGATGTTTAGGAAAAATCCAAACTATCTCTAGACATTTGTGTAGCTATATATACTCTCATTAACATAAGTTTAAATTATTTTTGAATATATAAATGTCGTTCTTTTGTTTAGAATGACTACAAAATTACCAGAGTATTATTTTTTATGCTAGAAAATGACTGGAGTAGGGAGCTTGGAGTTACTTATATTTCAAACTACTTTTGTAAATTTATTTCTTTACGCCTAACCTATTCTTTTTTTTTTTAGTTTCATCCCTAAACTATTGAGAGTGTGAATTTCATATCTAAACTATCACTTATTAGTTTGAGAAACACACATTGGTGTGTGTAATACACTCTCTTTTATTTTAAAAAATTATCACATCACACTCCACATGGACAAAACAAACTACTTTGACAAAAATTAAAAAATTATTAGTATTAGTTAAAATTAAAGATTAAAAAATTGTTATCCCAAAAAAATATTGTTTATAAAATAAAATGTAAAATATTTTTTTAGCTAGACTCCTTCACTTCCTCTGAACCCCCCCCCCCCCCCAGTTTTTTTTGTTTAAATTTCTTTTATAAAAGTATTGAATTTTTTTTATTTTATCTCCCCTCTCCCCTACAAATACTAATTTAGATATTATTTTATTTAAAAAAATAATAATTCTACCCACTCCACCTAAACCTCCGCTTGTCACGCCCCGAGCCTACACCTTGGGCGGGACTGACACTCAAGAACCATTGCTGGCCCAAGCGAACCCTTGGCCTGACTTACTTACTCAACGGAAGACTTAAACTCAACAAAAATAAGTTTATATAGTAAACTAGAATGCTATAAAAGAACATTCAACTGGCCATTAAGGCAAACTCAAGTCTCAACAGGGGATAATGACAATGAAAAGACTAAAGAACTAACATCTGACTGTCTATGAAGCCTCTAAAACAACTGAGATGGATGTCGGGATAGGACCCCCGATCATCCTAACAAATGAAATACTGCAAAGAACTAAAAGCAATACAGGAGTCCTTCGGAATGCAAGGAGGCTCACCACTGACTCTGAAGTGCTCAACTGGATCAACGGTGCGCCGGATGCCGATCCTAGTTACCTGAATCTGCATCATAAGACGATGCAGGCCAACTGGCATCAGTACATTGAATGTATGAGTATGCCAGTTGGAATGCTAAACAACATAGGCTTGAAAAGGATCTGAAAGGAACTGAAGAACTTACCTGGCTCAACTCAACTCAACATAACTGAACTCATTTCAACATAAAGCAGTTTAAAACAAGTTCAATATAAAGAAAAATTGTTTAAAACATGATGTCAACTCTGTGTGTATGCAAAGATACAAATAACTCTGAGATGTATGTAAAAATACAAAGTACTGCTATGGGAGTTTCTCTAACCAGCAACCATCACATAAGAACTATTGTGATGATACATCGATCTCCCTCACACTGCCAGCGCAACCTATACCTTGCCAAAGGAATAGGACCTGAACTACTAAGTGCATCCACTAGTATATGTGAAATTGATTCATCTAAAAAGTATGACCCTTTTCTACCCAGGATGGCTACA
>NW_006239032.1:118010-119870 GCF_000226075.1 Solanum tuberosum | reverse complement strand
TTAGCTCAAAGGCTATCTTGGAAATCAAAGTTTCCTCTCATGCTTCGTTTAGAAAGCGATTACTCTTTTATGAAAACTAGCCCGAAGGCTCTTTGGAAATCTCAGTTTCCGTTCTTATTTAAATGTGAAAGCATGTTAAATCTCTTTGGGAATACTTAGTCCCCATATACTTTTTGAAGAAAAGAATTTCAACTTTAATCTTTACTGAACTCAAAACTCAAGTCTTAAAACAAAGTTAAAACGTTTGCAAAAGACTTTTGGAAAACTTTATGAACTTCTCTTAACTGGACTCTTGCCTTCTCATGACTTTGATCTTAACTGCTATTGACTTGACTCTTAACTGGTCCTTGACTTGAACTATGGATGCAAGGATTGTGATTTGTGATTGGAAAGATATCATGATGTTTAGGAATGATTTAGATAGCTAAACATGAGAAAAACCGAAAATCAATATTTGAGGGTGGGTCCGCGATGTGGAGACATATTTAATTTTTGGTTTCAAAAATGACTTTTGAGGCAGGATGGTCCGTGACCGTTCCGCGACGTGAAACGAATTTTCCCAAATCTGGGAGGTAGCTCCGCGACGCGGAGGTAGTGCCAAATTTCGACCGACAAAATTTCTTCTTCGTTTTTTAGCTCTAAACCCTCTAAACTCCGTGGGTTCTTTTACCCAACACTTAGAATCGATTAAATGTTCAAATTACATCAGATTCTACTAAAAAATGAACCTAAAATACCATATTAGGATCAATCAATTCCTCAACGAATTCAACGAAACAAGAATCTAATGAACCTTCAACAAACCCATTCAAGAACTTAATTTCTAAGCTTTCAAGAACTTAAATTCACTAAAGTAAATCATGATTGACACGTGGGCAAATTAACCCAACGCTATGTGATCTCACATACCTTGTAGGGATCACCCCTGACGAAATCCACAAGCTAACCTCGGCGAATCTTAAACGAATCTTGAACGTTCTTGCTTTCCCTTCTCCTTTCTCTTTTCTCCAAGCCCTAACGTGAAATTCACTTTTTTCTAAAACTGACTAAAATCTGACTTTACCCAATCAAACTCCTAAAAACAAATTAAGTAAGTTGGGTAAGGAAAAGACCAAACTACCCTTCTAAAATTCGGATTGGACTTTCCTTATTCGAACAACCCAACTTCCGAAGAGTATAACTTACTAATACAAACTCGAAATCTCGCAAACTCAGCGGCGTTGGAAAGATCATTCCAAGAGCTTCCAACCATATCTGGAAGTACACCTAACTCATCATGAGCTAGAAGTTATGGCCGTTTGAAGTTGACCAAAAACTCACTTTAACACCTTTACCAAATTTCCAGATTTTTAAATTATTCCCAAAAATAACTATTTCTATTTTTTAAACTTCCTTCTAGTTCTTTCTAGTTGCGAGGTGTTACAATATCCCCCCCCTCCCTTGGGAACATTCGTACTCGAATGAGATTACTCTTACTAGGCTTAGGGTGTAACATCAAATTCAAACACCCAACAAGCAAATGCAAACAAACAACATGCTCACTCATAATTTAAAGAGCACTAAGAAGAAAATTAGTACCTTGATTTGCACTTCCTTCGGATTCAAACAGATGTGGATATCTCTTCTTCATATCCTCTTCAGCTTCCCAAGTAGCTTCCTCAACAAATTGGTTCCTCCAAAAGACTTTGACTGATGCTACCTCCTTTGTCCTTCAACTTGCGAACTTGGCGATCTAGAATCTGAACAGGAATCTTCTCTATAAGATAAGCTATCCTTGATCCCAATATTTTCAGTTGGTATGATCAATGACGGACCGCCTATGCACTTCTTCAACATAGAGATGTGAAACACCGGATGAAC
>NW_006239032.1:85945-117878 GCF_000226075.1 Solanum tuberosum | reverse complement strand
ACTAAGTTTCCCCTTTTTACCAAACCTCATAACCCCCTTCATGGGTGAAACTTTGAGATATACCCAATCATCTACCTCGAACTCTAACGCCGTTCTCCTAACATCAGTGTAGGATTTCTGACGACTCTGTGTCATTTTCAACCTTTCTTGAATCACTTTCACCTTCACCATAGCTTGGTGAATTAAATTTGGTCCTATCAACCCAGCTTCACCAACTTCAAACCATCTAATTGTAGATCTGCATCTTCTCCCATATAGAGATTCATAAGGAGCCATTTGTATGCTAGAGTGGTAACTGTTGTTGTAAGCAAACTCAATGAGAGGTAGGTGATGGTCCCAATTCCCCTTGAAATCAATCACACAAGCCCTCAACATATCTTCTAAAGTTTGAATAGTGCGCTCTGCTTGCCCATCAGTCTGAGGATGAAAGGCAGTACTTAAGTTCACCTTTGAACCCAAGAATTTTTGGAATGACTTCCAAAATTGTGCACCCCTATATGATATAATCAAAACAGGGACTCCATAAAGTCTTACCACCTCCTGAATATATAACCTAGCATAATCCTCTGCTGAATGGGTAGTCTTTACCGGCAAAAAATGGGTTGATTTTGTCATTCTGTTGACAATCACCCAAATAGAATCATGTTGTCTGCGAAACCTTGGTAAACCTGTGATAAAATCCATATTGATAATCTCCCACTTCCATTTCGGAAGTTCTATATTCTAAGCCAAACCATCGGGCCTTTGGTGCTCTACTTTCACTTGTTGGCAATTTGGACACTTAGCGACAAATTTTGCAATGCCCTTCTTCATGCTATTCCACCAATAAACCTCTCTCAAGTCATGATACATCTTTGTGGAACCCGGATGAATGGAATATCTAGTGATATGGGCTTCCTCCATGATCCTTTCTTGGAGTCTATCCACCATAGGTACACACAATTTACCTTGATATATCAATACACCATCTCCCTCTTATTCAAAAGCTAATACTTTTTGCTTATGAACATTTGCCTTCAATTCAGGCAAAATGGGATCTTAGTCTTGCTTTTCTTTCACTTTTGACACTAATGAAGATTCAACCCCATTCAACACCACTACTTCTCATTCAGTGGAATCCATTAGTCAGACTCCTCAGCGTGTTAGTCTATGCACATGTTTCGCTAACTCTATCTCTTTTTTTCCTCAACGTGGGCAGTACTATCCATAGACAACCTGCTCAAGGCATCAACAACAACATTAGCCTTACCTAGGTGATAAAGAATACTCATGTCATAATCCTTGAGTAATTCTAACTAACTCATTTGTCTGAGATTAAGCTCTTTCTGAGTGAACAAATATTGAAGACTCTTGTGATCAGTGAATACATCAACATGCACACCATACAAGTAATGATGCCATATCTTCAAAGTGAATACTACAACAGCCAACTCTAAGTCATGGGTTGGGTAGTTATTCTCATGAACTTTCAACTGTCTGGAGGTATAAGTTATAACGTTGCCATTCTGCATTAAGACACAACCCAAACTAACTTTAGATGCATCACAGTACACCACAAAACCTTGAGTACACTCTGGTAAGGTTAAAATTGGGGTAGTAGTCAACCTTTTTTTCAATTCCTGAAAGCTTTTCTTACAAGCTTCAGACCATTGAAATTTCATTGTCTTCTGAGTTAACTTGAACAAAGGGGATGAAATAGATGAGAGCCCCACTACAAACCTTCTATAATAGCTAGCCAAACCCAAGAAACTCCTAATATCAGTTGAAGATGTGGGTCTAGGCCAATTCTGCACTGCCTCAATTTTTTGAGTATCAACTTTAATTCCCTCTCCTAACACAATATGACCTAAGAATGTCACAAACTCAAGCTAAAATTCACACTTAGAGAATTTAGCATATAACTCATTTTCTCTCAAAGTTTGAAGAACTATTCTGAGATGACTAGCATGATCTTCTTTATTCCTTGAATATATTAGTATGTCATTCAATTGAAGACGATAAAAAAACGTATACTAAATAAGGTTTGAATACTCTATTCATAAGGTCCATGAATGTTGTAGGTGCGTTGGTTAAACCGACGACATGACCATAAACTCATAATGACCATAATGGATCCTGAAAGCTGTCTTTGGAATATCACATTCCCTTACTCTCAACTGATGGTAACCTGATCTAAGGTCGATTTTTGAGAAACAAGAAGAACCTTGAAGCTGATCGAAAAGATCATCAATTCTTGGAAGAGGATACTTGTTCTTGATGGTAACCTTGTTCAACTGACGGTAATCTATGCACATCCTAAGGGAATCATCTTTCTTTCTCAAGAATAAGACCGGAGCGCCCCAAGGTGACACACTTGGTCGAATAAAGCCCTTATCTAAGAGATCATTTAACTGCTCTTTAAGCTCTTTCAACTCTGCTGGTGCCATTCTATATGGCGGAATAGATATCAGACGAGTATCTGGAAGAAGATCTATACCGAAGTCTATCTCTTTCTCAGGAAGGACTCCGGGAAAAGCATCTGGAAACTTTTTTACTACTGGAACTGACTGAATAGGAGGTACCTCAACACTTGAGTCATTAACTCGGACTAAGTGATAGACACACCCCTTAGAAGCGAACTTTCTTACCTTAAGGTACGAAATGAAACGACCCTTAGGCACTGCTGAACTCCTTTTCCACTCTAAGGCTGGCTCATTTGGAAACTGAAACTTGACTACTTGCGTTCTACAATCAACTGAGGCATAGCAGGCATGAAGCCAGTCCATACCAAGAATGACATCAAAATCTATCATGTCTAACTCAATTAAATCAGCTATGGTACTCTTGTGATTGACGAAAATAGGACAATCACGATAGACTCTCTCTGCTAGAATAGACTCACCAACAAGCGTAGAGACACTACATGGTTCACTAAGTTGCTCAGGAATAACATCAAAGTTCATAGCAACATATGGAATTACAAAAGATAAACTCGCTCCTAGATATAGCAAAGCATAAACAGTAAAGTCAAAGACTTGAATCATACCAGTGACAACATCTGGTGAATCCTTTTTCTCTTGGCGACTGTTGATAGCATATAAGCGGTTTGTTCCTCCACCAGTACCGAAAGTAGCCCATCTAGGTGTAATTCTATCTGGTGGAGCAACTGAAGAAGACTGGGCTCTATTGCCCTCATTACCATTTCCCTGCTTGTTCTTTGGACACTCTCGCATGAAATTCCCAGTCTGACCACACTTGAAACAACTAGTGGAGCCCTCACGAAAAATATTTGAGTGGTTCCTACCACACTTGGCGCAGGCAGGAGGCTTACTACCCCCTTGCGCCACACTACCTTGAGAATAGGCAGGCTTAGTTCTGGAATTCTGACCATTGTACTCACCTTTGTTCCTAGGTGCAGGTGCACTAGCAGATGATGGAGCAGGTCCCTTCTGTTTCTATTAGAAGGATGAACTGTTGGCATTACTCTTCTGTTGCCCGGACTTATTCTCTGTCTTAGCCCTCTTGTTTTTGAATTCCTCTCTACCCCTCAGCTTCTCTTTCTCTACTTGCTGCACATAGACTCTCAACCTCGAAATGTCCATGTCCCCAATAAGCATTGTTGCCCGGCCCTCTTTGCTTGATAGACAGGACAACCCAACAACAAACATACTCATCCTACTCCTCATGTCTACAACCATTTCCGGAGCATAGCGAGACAGTAGGGTGAACTTCAACCCATACTCATGAACACTTAGCGACTCCTGTTTAAGGGTAAGAAATTCTCGTACCTTAGCCTCTTTCAGTTCTCGGGGAAAGAAACGCCCCAAGAAAGCCTCCTCAAAATAAGCCCAACTCGCAGGTGGTGCATTATCAGGTCTACCCTCCTTCCATTGGTCAAACCAAGTCCTAGCAACATTATTCAGTTGATATGTAGCTAGTTCAACTCGCTCAGTATCAGCAACATGCATGACCTCAAATACCTTCTTCAACTCCTCAATGAAGTTTTCCGCATCCTCAGTAGTGCTCGAACCCGTGAAACTTAGAGGGTTCATCCTCAAGAACTCACGAATCCTTGAAATGTCAGCTCCTTTCTGTCGAGCTCCCTTTTGCTGACCAGCCTGATTAGTCACAACTTGACTCAACATCCTAATTGCCTCTCTGAACTCAGCATTAGTAACTTCTCCTTGAGGTTGCACCTCGGGTGCATTAGGTACCCCTTGCTCCTCAACATTTTGCCTAGCAGGGCGACCTCTGACAACTCTTCGTGGAGGCATGATTATCTGAAAATACGCGCAAGCACGAATTAGAAGGAAACTTTTTAGAGATCAACTCTAACGCACGAAATGAGTGTGAAGAAGTGGATAGTTCCTAAATGTTGCAGCCTTCTAATTATAGATGTGACGTGCTTCACACCGATAAGTAAGACTCTATAGACATGGCTTCATAGACTCTCTAGGACTCTTGAACTCTGTGCTCTGATACCAAGTTTTCATGCCCCGAGCCTACACCTTGGGTGGGACTGGCACTCGAGAACCATTGTTAGCCTAAGCGAACCCCTGGCCTAGCTTATTTACTCAGCGGAAGACTTAAACTCAACAAAAATAAGCTTATATAGTAAACTAGAATGTTATAAAAGAACATTTAACTGGCCATTAAGGCAAACTCAAGTCTCAATAGGGGATAATGACAATGAAAAAACTATAGAACTAACGTCTGACAGTCTATGAATTCTCTAAAACAACTGAGATGGATGTCGGGACAGGACCCCGATCATCCTAACAAATGAAATACTGCAAAGAACTAAAAACAATAAAGGAGTCCTTCGGAATGCAAGGAGGCTCACCACTGACTCTGAAGTGCTCAAATGGATCAACGGTGCGTCGAATGCCGATCCTAGTTACCTGAATCTGCATCATAAGACGATGCATGCCAACTGGCATCAGTACATTGAATGTACGAGTATGCGAGTTGGAATGCTAAACAACATAGGCTTGAAAATGATCTTAAAGGAACTGAAGAACTTACCTAGCTCAACTCAACTCAACATAACGAAACTCATTTCAATATAAAGCAGTTTAAAACAAGTGCAATATAAAGAAAAATTGTTTAAAACATGATATCAACTCTGTGTGTATGCAAAGATACAAATAACTCTGAGATGTATGTAAAAATACAAAGTACTGCTATGGGAGTTTCTCTAACCGACAACCATCATATAAGAGCTATTGTGATGATACAACGATCTCCCTCACGCTGCCAGCGCATCCTATACCTTGCCAAAGGAATAGATCTTGAACTACTAAGTGGATCCACTAGTCTATGCGAAAAGGATTCATCTAAAAGTATGACCCTTTTCTACCCATGATGGCTACATGGTTTATGGGGCTGTGAGTTGTTTGAACTCTCCCCCATATCGGTACTCAATACTACTCCCAAAATATACTAGCTCTTTATGTTTTAAAAACATACTTCTTTCTGTGATTTGAGATTAGTGCTCAAAATCTTAGCTCAAAGGCTATTTTGAAAATCAAAGTTTCCCCTCTTGCTTCATTTAGAAAGTGATTTACTCTTTTCTGAAAACTAGCCCGAAGGCTCTTTGGGGATACTTAGTCCCCATATACTTTTTGAAGAAAATAACTTCAACTTTACTCTTTACTGAACTCAAAACTTAAGTCTTAAAACAAAGTTAAAACGCTTCCCAAAGACTTTCGAAAAACTTTTTGAACTTGTCTTAACTTGACTCTTGACTTCTCATGACTTTGATCTTAACTGCACTTGACTTGACTCTTAACTGGTTCTTGAATTGAATTATGGATTCAAGGATTGTGATTTGTGATTGGAAAGATCTCATGATGTTTAGGAATGATTTAGATAGCTAAACATGAGAAAAGATCGAAAATCAATATTTGAGGGTGGGTCCGTGACGCAGAGACATATTTAATTTTTGGTTTCAAAAATTACTTTTGAGGCAGAACGGTCCGTGACCGCTCCGCGACGCAAAACGAATTTTCCCAAATCTGGGAGGTAGCTCCGCGATGCGGAGGTAGTGCCAAATTTCGACCGACGAAATTTCTTTTTCGTTTTTCAGCTCTAAACCCTCTAAACTCCGTGGGTTCTTTTACCCAACATTTAGAATCGATTAAATGTTCAAAGTACATCAGATTCTACTAAAAAATAAACCTAAAATCACATATTAGGATGAACCAGCTCTACAACGAATTCAACGAAACAATAATCTAATGAAACTTCAACAAACCCATTCAAGAACTCAATTTCTAAGCTTTCAAGAACTTAAATTGGCTGAAATAAATCATGATTGGCGCGTGGGCGAATTAGTCCAACGCTATGTGATCTCACATACCTTGTAGGGACCACCTCCGACGAAATCCACAAGCTAACCTCGGCGAATCTTGAACGTTCTTGCTTCCCCTTCTCTTTTCTCTTTTCTCCTAGCCCTAGCGTAAAATTCATTTTTTTCTAAAACTGATTAAAATCAGACTTTACCCAATCAAGCTCCTAAAAACAAATTAATTAAGTTGGGTAAGGAAAAGACCAAACTACCCTTCTAAAATTCGGATTGGACTTTCCTTATTTGAACAACCCAACTTCTGAAGAGTATAACTTACTCATACGAACTCGGAATTGCGCAAACTCAGTGGCGTTGGAAAGATCATTCCAAGAGCTTTCCAACCATATCTGGAAGTATACCTAAATCATTTTGAGCTAGGAGTTATGGCCGTTTGAAGTTGACCAAAAACTCACTTTAACACCTTTACCAAATTTCCAGATTTTTAAATTTTTCCCAAAAATAACTATTTCCAGATTTTAAACTTCCTCCTAGTTCTTTCTAGTTGCGAGGTGTTACACCGCTTCCAATTCTTTTTCTCGTTTTGTATTAAATAGATACATATCAAAAATATGTTTTACTTGTCGCTGCAATACGTTTTTTAAAATTAAATTTTTACTTATGTTATATTCGGTACACAAGCAAAAAAAAGTTCCTAAAAATATTGGTACATATCTAACACAAAACGAGATCTTTTTTAGGTGAAGTATGAATTTTTTAAACATATTTTATAAAAGAAATCTTTTTTTAAAAAAAAGCACGGGGAATTTTTGAGGGGGGAGGGGGGAGGGAGAGGGTGAAGGGGAGGAGGCGGTGGAGTGGAATAAGAAAAATAATTTAAATTTTATTTTTTAAGAAAATATTTTTTGGGGGATAGTAATAATTTAATCTTTAACTTTTAATGTATATTACTCCCTCCGTCCCATTTTATGTGGCAACATTTGACCGGGCACGGAGTTTAAGAAATAGATAAAGACTTTGAAATGTTTACCAAATTGCCCTTAAAAAAATAGACTTATTTTTCTCTCTCCTAATAAATGTATTGGAGTACTCTTGTCAAGATTAAGTGGGACCAACAAGGATAAAAGAGAAATTGTACCTTTAAATACTTACCAAATAAGGAAATGTGACATTCTTTTTGGGACTGACCAAAAAGGAAATGTTGCCACATAAAATGGGACGGAGGGAGTAATAGTTTATTATTCAATTTTTGTCAAGGTGAAATATTTTATTCATGTGGAATGCTATGTATCAAGGTTTTTTCAAATAAAAGAGAGAGTGTATTATTGACCATTGAGGTGTGTTTCTCAAACTAATAAGTGATAATTTAAGTATAAAATTTAAACTTATTAGTTTAGGTATGAAATTCAAAAAATGGATAGTTTAGGTCTGTTTTTTGACACTTTTATCTTTTTATTTAAACCAACTTTGAGATTTACATGTTTCTCTTATATGATAGTTCATCATACAGGTACCACATATGGCAAAGCCGCAAAGTATTACTTTTGTTTTCCCATATTCTTTTGTATTTCTTACTATGAATTAAAAGAACTCCACATTTGGTATTTATGATGATTATGATATAAGACCAAGATCAACTCAATTATTTTTCTAAAATCCGGACTATGTTTGAATAATACATAATGTGTTTGAAACAATAAAAGTTAAATTTAATGAATTATTCAGGTATCGGAATCGGCTTTATCTCCCTAGTGGTTGGGATATCCTGGCTCTATTTCAGCATCAAGAAAAGAAAATTGATTAAAGTCAGAGAGAAGTTCTTCCAACAAAATGGTGGTTTATTATTGAAACATAGAATCTCCACTAAAGAGGGTGGTGTTGAAGCAACAAGAATATTTACAGCTGAGGAGCTCAAGAAAAGCTACAAACAATTATGCCAATGATAGAATTCTTGGTCGTGGTGGCAATGGGATTGTATATAGAGGTGTGCTACGTGATACTCGCATAGTTGCCATTAAAAAATCTAGAATTGTGGATGAGAGTCAAATTGAGCAGTTTATTAATGAGGTGGTCATTCTAACTCAAATCAACCATCGAAATGTGGTAAGACTCTTTGGATGTTGTTTGGAAGATGAAGTTCCTTCATTGGTTTATGAGTATGTCTCTGAAGGAAATCTTTATGAGCACATTCACAACCAACGTGAAGGGAGTTGGTTAACTTGGCAAAACCGTTTCAGAATTGCAGCCGAGATAGCCACTACACTTGCTTACCTTCATTCATTTGCGTCCATACCTATAATTCATAGGGATGTTAAGTCTGCCAACATATTGTTAGATAATGCTTACACAGCTAAAGTGGCAGATTTTGGAGCTTCAAAGTTAATTCCTCTGGATCAAACACATGTGGTTACATTGGTTTTAGGAACATCAGGGTACTTGGATCCTGAATATTTTCAGACAAGTGAACTGACGGAGAAAAGTGATGTTTACAGCTTTGGAGTAGTTCTGGCAGAACTTTTGACAGGGTTGAAACCTATAATTAGAGATAGAAACGATGAACAAAAGAATTTGGCTGATTATTTTGTTTCATCCGTGAATAACAACCACTTATTTCAAATTCTTGATCGTCGTGTTTTGCGAGAAGGGAATCTTGAGCAACTCCAAAAGACAGCTGAGCTGGTGAAGAACTGTCTTCAATTGCACAGAGAAGATAGGCCTACAATAAAGGAAGTGGCTATTGAACTTGAAGGTTTGAGGAAGTTAACTGGAATATCTTCGTCTAATCAACATGGACTCGGAGAGAATAATCAGGATGAATTATCAGATCTTTACACAGTTCCCATGAGCTCCTATGGAAATACCCCCAATTCAGATAGTGCTCGTATAATGCATGGTAGATACAGTCCAATCTGATCTAAAATCTGGTCCACTAATAATGGCATTAGATTGCCTCTTCCATGTTGAGTGTTCTATTGGAGGTTCCTTTCCTTTTTCCTCTCAATTTAGTGTTGGATATCTTTGCAGATTATATATATATATAGCGGACATAAGACTTTCTTTTTCTTTGTTGCTTATAGACAAACAAATTCCAGAAGTCAAATCATTTGAAACAAATTGTGCATATATTTTATACAAAACCAACCCACGCATTATTTAACCCCAAATTCCTAGTCCCAAAGGTAATTTGCTATCTCCTCAAAATGGTTTTATAACACTCCTGGACGCATCGAACACACTCCATAAGAGGAAGAAAATCACACTATCACACACCATAAACCAGGAACTAATGTTCAACCCGCTGCAAGGGCAATTGATAGAGATCTAGTAGAATAAACAACGCAAACTATTTCATAGGCGAAGGCGGAAAGTTCAAGTAAATACTGATTTCACAGTTGTTATTTGTAGATTTGATGATCTGACAAACAAAGGACTTTGTAAAGGGACCTGGTCCTTGTCATTCCCTCCGTACAATTGACAGTTGAAAAAAGTACACAAGGTTGGTGCACGGTCTCCAAGTGCAGCAGAAACCTCGGCCAATGGCAGGGCCTTGAAGGTTGTGTCTATTCTCATAAGGACATCCTCCCACAGACACAACCTCACCTTTTGCAAAACAAGATTTACTAGAGCAAAGGCAAAGAACCACTCCTCTCAAGAAGAAAATACCAAAGAGCAACAGGGACCAGATCGAGTAGCTTGTGTCTTAGTTGTCTTAGGTTTTTACTTCAGCGCTTATCATTGTAAATCTAATCCTAAACTATAAAGGATTTAGATCTTTTGTTTGTCCAGTCAAAAAGCTTAAATCAGTTGAGTCTAACTGGTTTAGTGGGCAGCATTGTTAGCTGCTTAGTCAAATCCTAAGTCATCTAGTGTTAGGTGGGTTAGTGGGCAATTGTGGGTTGCTTAGTGAATTCTAACTTACTTTGTGTCGGGTAGCTTAGTGGGCAATAGTGATATTGCTTAGTTGCTCTATTTGTAGTGGGAATACTAGATTTAGGTGAAAGAGATTTAGAGGTAGATTGCTAGGTTGCAAACTATTGTAATCTGAATCGGTGCTCTATTTGGAAGAAATGAAGTTTGGTTTGCATTATTGTTCTTACCGTGCCAAGGGACCTGGTCCATTGATATTTAGTGGACGCCTATATTTTAACAACAGTATTCTCAGAGAAGACACAAATTCAGCTAATTTTCCGCTGGGACTTCATTAAGCAAATAGGAAGAGAAAGTAACATCACAACTCACAAATCGAACAGATTTTTGGCACTAAGAAGGAGAGAGAAGAAACTAAAACCTTCAATAATATCGACTGCAAATAATCTTTACACAGCGATGGATCTTAATACATTGAAGCAGGGAACGATAGTGAGATGACAACGGCAATTGGCATCCATGGTCGAGGGACATGTCAATTAGAGTTTCTGTTTGTAAAAAAATCAACTTTTGTATGGACAAATAATTTTATTTTGAATGAATAGGATAAAAATAGGTAAATAGGTAAATAAAAAACTGATCCAACCCAACCTAATCCAAAACTCAAATTCGATGGATAATAATATTTTACTTTTTATTTAATTTTGATGTTTAGCTATGTAATTAATACTTATTAGCATATTTATTTTGGCACAATATAATATTTTTCGATTATGATTATTTTCGTTATGACTTTCTCATTAACAATTTATTTTATACGATTTCATTATTTTGTTAAATATTTTATCACAATATCATTACTCGTCTCATATTTTGTGTTTTTTTTTGTTGCCGTCATCTTGGGGTAAAGGAGGGTTTCACAGTGATTCTCACTTTGTAAATTAAAATTCAAAAGGTGAATACATTTAGAAGGGAATATAAAAACCTAACTTTCTTGAATATATTAATGAATATAGATATACCTAGGGGTGGCAAAATCAAATCCAATCCGTTTAAGTTTGAGCGGGTTATTGATCTGTCCATTCATTAGTTCAACCCATTAAAAAATTGGTTAATATGTAACTCGAACTGACTCATGAGAAATTTTGTCAAAATATTTTTAAAAAACTTTTTTTTTTCAATTTGATATGTTATATATAACATAATTACGAAAAATAATAATTTATTAGGTACTAAAATAGTTTAAAAGAACAAATAAAACAATTAAGTTTAATAAAAATTAGCCTGAGTTGGATTGGATCTTGACCCGTTATATAACCATGATATAACCCATTTTGACCCAAGAAAATATGGATTGGATTAGGTCTTGACTCGATCGTTGTCTTAACCATCATGACCCGTCCAAATTTAACCCACCCGCCCAATTACCACCCTACATATGCCCATATCCTGACAAATTCAGACTCTATTGCTAAATTTGTGGTTTGTGTATTATTTTGTTAAGGAACACCTTAAATAATTATATCTTATTAGAATTTTAAAAAATAATGAAATACATGTGTTTTATATGAAGATTTTATCGAAAAAAACTCGAGGTTGAAAATCCCAACTTTACAAATTTGATTTAATTTATAGAATAAAAAACATGGCACAATCAATTTTGTATGGTATTTGAAAATTTTGAATCACTGTACACCTCTACTTGTGACCCACCATGGTCTTAAATTTGTTGACTGGGTCTTAAACACTTTAATTACGGTTGACTCTCTCAGCTCTACGCTGTGTGCATAATAAAGCACTAGTCTTGCCTTCAATGCATTGGTTTCAAGCTAAGTTGTTCGGACTATTCACTTTTGGTGCTGCATCCGTGTACATGGATATGGATGTGGGATTCATGTTCGATTTGGTCAATGAATTTTAGGTACTTTGACCAAAATCGATAGGGAAAATCTAAACAATTTTAATGATTCCTATTATCAATACAAAAGCTAAGGTGAAATTGAAGGCGATGGAATACATTTTATATAGAAATTTCTATGTCACTCTTTTTTCTTTAATCTCCTTCTAGAATTCTCCTCAATTTCTCCACATAATATCTCATAAATCATAATCTCGGTTTTATAACTCTATTTTTTGATATTTTAATTATTTTTAGGTGAACCCCGCACCTGTATCCATATCTCCAAATCTTAAGAAATACATATGAAGGGTCCAACCTCTAGATTCGCACCCATATCGAACACTCGCACCCGAGTCCGAACAGTTTCAAGTTCTTCTTATCCACACATACGCAAGCTGGGTCGTCGCCCCCTAGACTCTTTTGAACTAGTCGTTAGCATTAAAATGAACCGTGCCCCATTAGCATGATTGACCTCAAGTCTTTTCATCTTATTATTAACTAGATTAGATGTGTCAACTGCTCTCTACACATAGAGTGGAAGTATTCAAGCACAACAGTTCTTTTAGGCATAATAGTAACCTTTAACCTGGACTTAGCTGACATTTATATCCTCTAATTTTAGACGTGTACAAGTAGCAAGTATACATATAAACTTGTATACAATTGAACAGGTAGATACACATGTTATATATATATGTTGTCGGCTATCCCATGCAACAATTCACGTAAAATACACTCGAACTAATTTGTAGGATGTCACGTAGAACGCGTACGTGTATTTACTTGTCCAGGTTTATACAAGTTTAAATGATTTTTTTGTGTACATCAAAGTTGGAGTACATAAATATCAGTTAAGGGCAAGTTAGAGTACATTTATGCATTATGCTAAAAAAAATTATGTGCACTTGCAAAAAATTAGAAGCGGCAACACAATAAACTTGAATGAAAAGTAAATATAGCATCCAGAATAGGTCATATGTGCAACCAATGAAAAAGCACAAGTTGGAGCAGGACCACCCCAAAGCTACTCAGTTTGTGGCTTCTATATAAGAGAAATAAAAGTTATTACTCGAACTAGAGTTGACATCATCTTGGAAACTCAAAATTAAACCATATGGAGCTAAAACAAATGAGTTTGCTTCCTTACCTCATTGCTTGTCATGTGCTAATACTAACATTAGCCACTGCCCAAAACAGTACCACTAATAGCACCAGCATCACTATAACAAAACCAGGATGCCCTAAGCAGTGTGGGAACGTAACAGTTCCGTACCCATTTGGTATTGGCTCAGGTTGCGCTTTTGATTCAGGGTTCGAGCTCAACTGTAGCACATCGGATGATGGTTCTCAGAAACTTCTCATAGGAAGTAACATTGTGGTGTACAACATCTCCGATGCTGAATTCCGCATCTCCAATTCAATCGGTTGGGGATGTTACAACTCCAGTGGAGCTGTGCTAGACGAATCACTCGCTTGGACCACATTTTTAGAAACAACGCCGTATAGTTTCTCTGCGCGGAACAGGTTTACTTTAGTTGGTTGCGATGACTATGCTTCCATCACAGGGCCTAATAACTTTGAGTATGGCTGCAATGTGAGCTGTACAAGCAGAGGGGATGTGATAGAAGGAGAGTGTATGGGAAAAGGCTGCTGCCAGAAACAGATACCCAAGGGCTTGAAATACTATAACACAACCATGTCTAGCACACAAAACCATACCGACGTTTGGTCCTTTAATTCATGTGGGTATGCATTTCTGGGTGAGGCAGATCACTTTCGTTTCCAGGGCTTGCCAGATCTCGGTGATGATCTAAATGTTAATTATTTTTATGAGAGGATTAAGGCTAGTGTCCCCATTGTACTGGATTGGGCCATCGGGAGTCTTACTTGCACACAAGCTCTGAAAATCGAGAATTATGCTTGCAGTGCAAATAGCTACTGCATTGATTCAGATACTGGTCTTGGTGGATACCGCTGCAGCTGTAATACAGGTTATCAGGGCAATCCTTATCTCAATCAAGGCTGCAAAGGTATAAGTAATGTTTCAATTCTTTGTGAAGAACTTAACTTTCATGCATTAATTTGATGGTGTTATATTGATTTGATCTTTTTTCAGATGTTGATGAATGTGCTGATCACCCAAATAACAGTTTGTGTGAAAAGATGTGCATAAATACCCCAGGAAGTTACAATTGTTCTTGTCCCCAAGGATATACTGGTGACGGCAAAAAGGATGGTCGTGGTTGTATAGCTCCCTACCATGATGAGTTCCCATGGATCAAGTACTCCGCAGGTAAATATCTCACTATACGTGGGCGACTCAATAAAATTAGTGGCCTAAAACTAACTTTAACGGGAGGCCTTATTTTCCATATCAATATTTTTCAAAGCCAGCTTTAAGTGGCTACTGGCTTGGTAGTTGGTCCTTCTGGCCGAACCTGCTTTCATAACCACAAATACTATTTCCTTCTTTCCAGAAGTATTGATAGATTTCTATATTAAAAAACAATTAACTTTACACTTCTCATTTGATCCTTAATGAGAAGCTTTTATGGTCACACACATGCTATGAATACACACAATTTAGTTTAGTTTTGTAAATTTAGGTTGGTGACCCTGTCTTTGTCCATTCAACTAATGGTAATTACAGAAAGATAAACAATTCTTTTATCTGTGTTTGAAACAGCAACTTGGAATACAAACTCGTTAGCAGATATGTGTACAATTAATCCTGTACTTTTGATCTAGTTGAAATAGAGAATAAAAGTTCAATTCCACTAATTACACAGGTATAGGAGCTGGTGCCTTTATATTCCTACTGGTTGGAATAATTTGGTTCTGTTTCAGAATCAGGGAAAGGAAATTGATTGAAGTTAGGGAGAAATTCTTCCAACAAAATGGTGGCTTATTATTGAAACACAGAATCTCCACTAACGACCGTGGTGTTAAAGCAACAAAAGTATTCACAGCGGAGGAGCTCAAGAAAGCTACAAACAATTATGCCAATGACAAAATTCTTGGTCGCGGTGGCCATGCGATTGTATATAGAGGTGTGCTAAGTGATAACCACATAGTCGCAATTAAAAAATACAGAATTGTGGATGAGAGTCAAATTGAGCAGTTTATCAATGAGGTGCTTATTCTCACTCAAATCAACCATCGAAACGTGGTGAGACTGTTTGGGTGTTGTTTGGAAGATGAAGTTCCTTTATTGGTTTATGAGTATGTCTCTGAAGGAACTCTTTACGAGCACATTCACAATCAACGTGGAGGGGGTTGGTTAAATTGGCAAAATCGGTTGAGAATTGCCATAGAGACAGCCACTGCACTTGCTTACCTTCATTCATTTGCCTCGATGCCTATAATTCATCGCGATGTCAAGTCTTCCAACATATTGTTAGATGAATTTTCCACAGCTAAAGTGGCTGATTTTGGAGCTTCAAGGCTCATCCCTTTGGATCAAACACGTGTGGCTACATTAGTTCAAGGTACATTTGGGTACTTGGATCCTGAATATTTTTTCAAAAGTCAATTGACGGATAAAAGTGATGTTTACAGCTTTGGAGTAGTTCTGGCAGAACTTCTAACAGGGTTAAAGCCAGTTTCTGGAGATAGAAATGACGAGCAAAAGAATTTGGCTGATTACTTTGTTTCGTCTGTGGATAACAATAGCTTATTTCAAATTCTTGATCGTCGTGTTTTGCGAGAAGGGAATCTTGAGCAACTTCAACAGATGGCTGAGCTAGTGAAGAACTGTCTTCAGTTGCACGGAGAAGATAGGCCTACAATGAAGGAAGTGACTATTCAACTTGAGGGTTTGAGGAAGGTAACTGGAGTCTCTTGGTCTAATCAACACCTACACGAAGAGAATGATTTATCAGATCTTTACACAGTTCCAATAGACGCCTATGGAAAAAACCCCAATTCAGATAGTTCTCGTATCATGCATCCTGCATACAATCCAAGTTGATCCAAAATCCAGGCTACTAATAATGGCATTAGATTGCCTCTTACTGTACTATCCCTATGTTTTCTTGCATATTTAATGTTCTAATGTAGGTTCCTTTTCCTTTTCTTTTCAAAGCGGAATGGCTTGGGAGACCCTTGTACTTGTCCCGGATTGTTATCCCCTCTTTTTATATTATGTTTGATTGAGTATTAGCATTTTAATATTCTTTTAAAAAGCTAGTGAATTTGTCCGCGCTTCGCGCGGTTAAAAAAAGAAAGATAAGATACTAATAATTTTATTAAATAATAGATGAAAGATATATTTTATAATATCATTGTAATGATCTTAATCGTTAAAAGTCTTACAATGTCTTTATTTATAGGACTACAATATGTAATATCAAATAATATGATATACTCCTTATTAATTATTTTAGAAGTTATAAACAAAAAAAGTTGTTAAAAGTAATGAAAATAAAATTATAAGATTTGATTTCTATGTATCGGATAGTGTATATAATATTTTAACTCTTTTTTTTTTGCTTTGTTAGAATATAATTTGATTGCTTTCATAATTTTATCCTTGTAAAAAATATTTTAAAAAGAAAAAAAACAATGTAAAGAAAAGGTCTAAAAAATTTCTAGCTTTTATACTTTTTTATTTGTTTATTTTCCTTAGAAAAGGGATGACTATATTTCACTTATGATTCACACGTGATACATTTGTAAGCAATATATTGTTAATAGTAATTTGTAAGTAATTTTCTTATTAAAAAAGCATAGTTTTTTTGAAGTTGCGAGTTCCACCATTCGCATGTTTCAGATAATAAAGTTGATATTCTTATGCATGTGAGATAAAAAGTATAATGAAATTTCTCTAAAAATTGTTAAAATACTTACATTTTTACTAACATGCTATCTCCATGTTGTCAATATTTGCTACAAAATAATCACTATTTACATATTTCAGATAATAAATTTAAATAATATTCTTAAGTGAAATTAAAGAGTAAGATATAATTTTGGACAATAGCATAAAACAATGTCAAAATTTTGGAATCACTTTATCAAGAGAAAATCTTTTTATGTGTGGAGGAGTTTCATCTACATGTTAAATTAATGTTTTATTATTGATCAAAAATATGATATCATTGTTATTAGCTTGTTCCTTGCAGGCTGCAACAATTATTGAGATTGTTGATGAATTTTTCTTGCCTAAGATAAGGATGAAATACATATAAATATTTATCGATATAATTTTTTTCTTTCGTTACTTAAATGATAATTGTCATTGTATGACTTATATTATTTCATTAGAACATGTCATTTTAAAGCATAGTAATTATAGAAAGCTAAATTAGAACTATAATATGCTATGTTATTTTTCGATTAGCGAAAATCCATCACTATATTCGCCTTATTTTGAAAAATGAAATTAGATACCTTGTGAATATTTTCAAGTATTCCAAATTCTTGATTCATATTAAAAATTATAATATAATACATGAAGTCTTCAGAAGGTTAAAATCACAATAAATCAAGAAAAAGAAAAAAATAAGAAGGCATAAACAATATAACAATGAAAAAGAGGTAATACACCTTTAAATCTTGCTTCCTTGAAAAATTTAGCACACCACTTTTCTTCATTTTTATCACAAGAAAACTCAAACTCCCTCAACTAAAAAGGAACTACAACATGCTATTTTTGGTTGTCACCATATATGCCTCTTTTTCAAAAATGAAATTGATTACCTAATAATTTTTTTCAAGTATTCCATAATCTTGATTCATATTAAAATATTCTACATAAATACATAAAGTCTTCAAATGGTTAAAATCACAATAAAGTAAAATAATAAAAAATAAGGTTACAAATAGTCATTTGAACATTGGCTTCCTTGAAAAATGTAACACACCATTTTCCTTCAATTTTATTACAAGAAAATGAAGCTCCTACGGCTCAAAAGAAATTAAATGAGGAACTACAAATTAAGGATCTATGTTCCAAAATCTTGATTCATATTAAAATATCTACTGCAATACGTGAAGTCTTCAAAGGGTTAAAATCACAATAAAACAAACAAAAAAAAAGCATAAATAATATAAAGAAACACAAAAATAGGTTACGAATACCCCTTTGAACATTGGCTTCCTTGAAAAATGTAGCACGCCACTTTTCTTCATTTTTATCACAAGGAAACTCAAGTTCCTACAGTTCAAAAGAAACTAAGTGAAGAACTACAAAATTAAGGAACTACATATTCCAAAATCTTGATTCATATTAAAATATTATATTGAAATACATGAAGTCTTCAAAAGGTTAAAATTACAATAAAATTAAAACATAAAATAAAAAAGAATAAATAATATAATAATAATTATAGACATTAAAAGGTAAAATGAAGAATTTAAGGAAAAGCAATAAATTATAATAATAGTGAAGAGAGATGGAAAGTAATAAATTGTAGTGAATAATGATGAGGAGAGATAAATAAGTTATTTTAAATATTTTTTTTCCTTCTTTTAGCAGATTTTTGAGATTTAAAAAATTTTAAAAATTGATAAAAAATATAAATGGCAATCCTGGCCAAAGAGAGGTGTCACATCACACTTTTATTATCCAGATTTATATATATATATATATAGACTAATACGTATAACTAAATAATAAAAAGGTGATTGAAATTTATAAAAATATAAGAAATGTTTTGATTTAAATGAATGAAAGAAATATGTGAGAAGGAAGAGGAAAGGTTTTAGGAAATTAATTAATAGTATTAGTAATGAAATTATAAAAAGATAAAAAAGAAGATTAATTTTCTGATTTTTTATGACAATACATTAAATGAGATTGATTGATATAAAAGTTTATGAAAAAAAAACCGTATATGGTAGTAGGAAAAATGTTTTTTTTTATAGAAAATTATTATAGACATAAAAGGTGAAATGAAGAATTTAAGGAAAAACAATAAATTATAATAATAGTGATGAGAGATGAAAATAATATATTGTAGTGAATAATGACGAGGAGAGATAAATAAGTTATTTTAAATATTTTTTTTCCTTCTTTTAACAGATTTTTGAGATTTAAATTTTTTTTAAATAGACAAAAAAAAAAAACAAATGGCAAGAATCCTGGCCAAAGAGAGGTGCCACATCACTGTTTTACTTAAAAATATATGTAAAAGGAAAATGACTGAGTTTTCGAAAAATCGATTAAACTTATGGTTTAAGAGAAATCGAATTTCCAAAAAGGACAGAGTCGCCACTTAATTTTTAGTAAAAATCAAGAAAAAAGAAGATTTTTCAAAAGACTTAAACAGATAGAATCAATTGAAAAAGAGTTCGAGTTCAAATGTACATTCTGAGAAGGTGTTAGGCCCTCGGAATGCCCGCTAACTTGCGGTTGACCGACGATTTGACCAAAATGATTTTGACTAATTTTAAAATTTTAACTTAAGTAAAAGAATTCATTTATTTTAACTAATATTTAAAATTTAAAAAAAAATAAAAAATTTAACTAAGTAAAGAACTCACGACTTTGACTAATTTTGAAAGTTTAACGAAGTAAAAGAACTCATTTGTTTTAACTAATTATTTTTAAAATTTAACTTAGTAAACAGACTCATTTATTTTAACTTATTTATAATTATTACTATTATTATTATTTTCACTTTATTTATCTTAAGGGGGAATGAACTAAAGGGGAATTTTCTAAAGGGGAATGGTTCATAAAATGTCAACAAGACTAATATTAAAATAAAAACTAACTAATAAAATATATATACTTTAATTCGAAAATAAAATGAAATGATCATTCTTGAGAAATTTAATTAAGTTAAATCATAAGATAATCAAAGCGTTAGTCCAATATAATAAAATAATAAAGTGGGAAAGGAAATAATTAGAGTTGGATTTTGACCCAAATCCAATTAAATTGGGCTTTTGGCCCACCTGTCCTAAGTCTACCACTTTGCCCACCATCATGGGCCAGCCATAAATAATGGGTTTCAACCCATTGACTTCCTGGACCTGTTGTGCAAAGAAAATTGGGCTTTGGCCCATTTTCGTTCCTGTGGCTCCCTGTATACATTAGGTGTATATTGTCATATATAGGCAACGTTTTGACCCTTTTTTTGTATATTGAACCGTATACCAACTGCATACGACCCTCTTTGATGCCTCCAACCTGTATTTCAAATTTAAGCCTAGTATTTCCGCATTTTGAACTGTATATCAATGTATACTTAGTGTATACAAGTTGTATATCAGCCTGCTTTCAGAACTTGTACATTAGCTTCCGGGACTATATTTTAGCTTCCTTAATTTGATCTTTTTCCAAGGCCAACTCAGGAGAATGTTGGGTTGATTAACCCAACACGATGCAAAAGGGGGAGTCCGATGGACTCATACAAAATAATTGCACATGAAAAAAGAAAACACAAGGATTAGGGGGAAATAAACATAAACCAACACTGCTATGATATAAAGAGAAGAAAATAAAATAAAAATAAAATAAAATATATACACCAAAGACCTTAACATAGAGAAATATTATCAAAGCAAATTACTATAGTGTTTGGACCGAATCAAACCCTTTATGTTTCACAAAGTGCACAATGGACTTAACATCACAGATGGCCACAAATTTAACAAATTTAGGAATCCTTTTAGAGTAAGCAAAATTAACTAGACATTAATTATTAAAGAGTGATAAAAGAACTTAGAGAAAAAATAAATAAATAAATAACTCAATATTAGGTAAAAGAACTTTTTAAAGAAACAACACAAGTATACCATTTGCATAAATTAAATACTCTCAACTTGGATAAGGAATGCTATGATAGTTACACTACTGGCAGACCTATTCACAAACAAAAAAAAAGAACAAAAAAATAAAAAAATAAAAATCTTTAGCCATATCTTTGGAACCTTGATACCTATGGAAGGTCTAAAGAACAAAGAAACAATGACTTAAAAAAAATGACTCTAAAAGTCATGATTGACTATGGATGAGCGGTCTCTAGATTCAAGTTAAGAAATAACCCACTCAACGGAGATAGACACACGCGGGACAAGAGTGAAAGAAGAAAAATCGAACTCTAAATTCCATGACCCGACTCACATTTCGGGTTCTTAAAAAAAAGTAGCTTAAGAATAGGAAACTAGAACCACAAAAAAAAATGAAATTAGTTTTCGACTAACTGCCAACACTCTCAAAATATACATGGCCTGATTAACAGTAAGCAAATGACAGCCAAATACATCCATACCATCATCTAGAATTAAGCTTATTTCAATGAAAGAGACGGGAGCTCAAACAAGAAACTCACACACTAAAGAACCAAGATTACGATAAATAGGACTGAGGGAAAAATTAAAAGAATGCGTCTCAAGTCATCAAATGTCAACGTCATGCCGGGAATATAACAAACCCAAGTATCCAAACCACATTAAAAGGTACGACAAGCTATAAATCCACACATGAAATTTCAAAGAAAATAGTTATCGGACAGTAATAAACAACACACGATTTGCTAAGACGGAATAAGAGATAAGAATGGGATTGTTACCTATTTGGGGGCAGCGACTAGAACAGGGCGAGTTGGAACGATGACCTTCACCACGCGAAATCCAAACACGAACAATAGCCAAGAAGTTTGGGCAAGAATGTCAAACCCAAAACACCAAAAAAAAGGATCCCTCCTCTGTTTTCCTTGAAATATATTTAGTAGGTATTAATTATTTTTTGATGCCCTTGGTAAAAATTTCCCAACTCCAAAAAAATACTCCCCTCTCTACAATGAATAAGGGGAAATATATAGCCGAACTAGGGTTTGAAATGGGAGGAAAAAGGATGAAAAATTCGAATTCCAAAACCCATTTTCGAAGTTCAAAACTCCAAACCTTTCACTCTTCCGGCTAAACACTCTTTTATGAGGTTTTCAACCCATTCCGAAAAAGGAAAGGGGGACAGACGCGTGCCTCTTTCTTGCTGTTGCAACATTAATGGGGATAGGGACGTTGGCTTTCCGCTTGGTTGCTGCTGTCGCGTGGATTTTGAAGGGAAAAAGGGATGGGTCGGCTGGTACTGCTGTTGTACATATTGTTTGCTGGGTTTTCTTTTGTGATTAGAAAAGGTGGGCTGGACTGGGTCAGGGGATTGGGTTTGGTTTAGGAATGGGCTAGGATTAATTGGAGAGAAAGGAAAATTGAAAATGGGCTGCTGGAAACATGGCAAATAAATGGCCCAATTTTTTTGTCTTAAAAAAAAGTCCAAGGTAGGGAATGACTATATTTGCAATTGAATTACAGTTGTAACCAATTTTTAAGTCGAAACTATAGACAAAAATAAGACGAAATAATATAATTAATTTATGAGCTTCTTAATCTTAGCAAAATAAAATAATTGGTTCAAATCTAAGATAATTAAACTAATTAACTAAAAATTACTATAATTCAAACTAAACTAAATTAATAAAATATTTAGTTTAAAATGTAAAAATCTCTTGACATGACTTTCAAATATTTATAAAGTATACTATATATATATATATATATATATATATATAATATGAAACACGTATATTTTAAAAATTATAAAAGTGACGAAACTATTTAAAATAATTTGCAAATTATTTTATTTTTCTTAAGCTTGTATAACACTAATTATTTTAAATTGCTTGAAATTTAAGAAGCTCGATAATTAATGTATATTGTGGAGGTGCAAAATTGGGTGTCAACAACTGTCCCTCGTTTTGCTCGAATTGATGCAAGAAATTCGAGGAAAATGAAATTGACTAATCCAATTTTGATCGATCACGTCTTTATCTTTGGGAAAGGGATTTGGTACGGATTTTAAGAATTATGGTCGAACCCCGGAAATGGGTTTCCTACATATCTTAGGTTATATGAGAATTCAAGTCACTTGTAGTTCGATACGTTTGATTTGACGCACGATTTTGAAAGAGCTCAAAAGTCATCCCGGTACCGAATTATGAAAGGCACAGAATGCTCGAGAATAAGATTTAAGAGCGAATGATGGAATACAACCGAGTTTTCAACATTGATCTCGCCTACATATCCCCTAACATAGGGAATCAGACTGCTTGTAGTTCAACTCAATCGGTTGAAAAGGAAATCTATTATGCAAGATAACCTTCGGTTCAGGAAGAGTGACAAAATAAGTCGAGTTATGAAAAAGAGGCTTGCACCTCTTAGCCATGAATGTGGCATGCTTCACACCCATAAATAAGAACTTACACGGACATAATTTCCAAAGCTATTGGTGCATTGTCACTCAGATTGGAAAGTTGCTTCCGGCGAACCCAAAATTTTCCTGATGCGAAACCAGAACTGATAAACTAAGAAAAACCCACATGCCTTCTGATAGGGATGTGGTTTGATTGTGGTGGAACTCGCTCTTCTGCTCGCGTCCTAAGAGTTTGATACTCCTCTTTGGACTATGTCCCAGTTCGCTGCTAAGAAAAAGTTTCACGTTGTGCTGCATCCTTTTTTATGTCGTCCGCACCTGTGATTTGTTTTGGAGAATTCATCATTTTGGATGCTCTCGACAAAGACTGAGATAAAACTCATTAGCATACAAAATGCAATTCAAATGGGAGATAGTGTCTTTTACCGTGTTGACACATAATTGCTCTCCTTGAATATTTGACGTCAACTCTATCGGGTTTGACATAAAACAAATAAGGCTTGTGTCTCATATTTGCAATATAATCTTCAATGTACTCTTTCTTTGATGTCAAAGTAATAAAATAGGCTGATGTAATATGTTGACGGTTCTCTTGATGTCGTTGTTGATGATTCTCTTAAAATATTCTTGCAAATGACAATGATGCAGTCGATGTTGCTTTTCTCGCGATGGGTAAATCTTTCTCTTGCGATGCATAACTTCTTCTCTTGCTATGCATGACTTTCTTTCCTGTGATGCATGGCTTCTTTCTCGCGATACATGAGTTTTTCCTCCGCGATGCATGACTTTCTTTCCCGTGATGCATGGATTTTTCCCGCAATGCATGAATCTCATCTTGCAATGCATGAATCTTCCCTTGCGATGTATGACTTTTCTCTTGCGATGCATGAGTTTTTTCTCCGCGATGCATGACTTTCTTTCTCGCAATGCATGAATCTCATCTTGCAATGCATGAATCTTTCCTTGCGATATATGACTTTTCTCTTGCTATGCATGGTTTTCTTCTTGCTATGCATGATTTCCTTCTCTTGCTATGCATGACTTCTCCGCGATGCATGACTTCTTTCTCTTGCAATGCATTATTTCTCTGCGATGCATGACTTCTTTCTCTTGCAATGCATTATTTCTCTGCGATGCATGACTTCTTTCTCTTGCAATGCATTATTTCTCTGCGATGCATGACTTCTTTCTCTTGCAATGCATTATTTCTCTGCGATGCATGACTTCTTTCTCTTGCAATGCATTATTTCTCTGCGATGCATGACTTCTTTCTCTTGCAATGCATTATTTCTCTGCGATGCATGACTTCTTTCTCTTGCAATGCATTATTTCTCTGCGATGCATGACTTCTTTCTCTTGCAATGCATGATTTCCTTCTCTTCTGATGATGCCATCCTTGATACCGAACGAAGATAATGCTTCACCGAGCAACATAGGTGATCTTCTGGGTATCTTTTGGATGGCGATATCGTCTCAATCGACAATAAATAAAAATGACCCTCGGAGTAGTGGTATCATCTCATTTGACGATATGGTATAAATGACTCTCCGGATAGTGGCATCGTCTTATTCAACAATGCAATATAAATAACCTTTAGGGTAAGAATATTATCATATCTGATAATATAATGTAGATAAACGTCTTCCAAATATCTTTAGTTGCTGAAAAAATAAAAATATTGCTCTCTTCGTGGTTTTCGTTTGTGCCATCCCTGAACATAATTGTATGTTCATTATGGACTTCGCCTTGGTGGGGAATTCGAATGAAATGATATTCATATTCCCAAATCTTTGGTATAAGAAGCATAACATATTTCCTGCATCCATAGAAAAATTGTCAATCTTAGGGAGCTCTTTGCCCTTTTGACTTCTCCACACTCATTGAATGGTGGAATATGTTGATTTTGGGGTAAACCTATAGACCTGCATCCACAGAAAAATCGTTAGTTTTAAAAACGAACTGATCTGTGTCGATTTCTTCGGTTATCTACTCCTTGTCTTGCTGTCTCCGGTTGATTTCTCCGATCTCCCGCCTCTTGATAGGTAAGACAAAATAATTTTATGCAAAATGATTGAAGCATGAAAGAAGGTTTTTTAAGGAAAATAAATTTCAAAAATATAAAATTTGGAAAAGATCACTGCCAAGTGTCATGTCACGTCAAGCTTAATGAACGCCATTTGGAGGTGATATCTCGAGATCTATCTGATTACTTGCTGGGGAAGTATTCAAAAGTTTGCTCTAAATTGGCGATAAACCCTGTTGAAATTTTGAGGTCATCCTCAAAATTTCTGTCCCAGTTAACTGTCTTGGCTTATCTCGAAACGGTTGGCGAGGCAAATCATGGAATTTTTTGAGAGTACTTCTCGAAAAAAATTTATAATTCCCCAGTTGCAAATCTCAAAGTAACTTCAGTCTCGATTTGTTGAAAAGATCTTTCTTTTGAGAATTTTTGAGTTCCTGTCCCAGTTTCTATTGTAAAGAGAAAATAGAAACCTTACGGGAGGTATGACCGAGCCCTTGTGGTGCCCACGTATCCCGTTGAGGCAGGAATCTAGAACGATTACAAGGAAATAACAGAAATACAAACTGAAGCTTCATACGTAGTATCGCTTGACAACATCTGAGTTGATTGGTTTCGGCCATTCAATGCCATCCATCTCCGACAGGACTAAGGCACCTCCAGATAACACTTTACGAACCATGTACGGTCCTTTCCAATTTGGTGCAAATTTTCCTTTGTACTCATCCTGATGAGGGAAAATGCATTTGAGAACCAACTGACCAATTTCAAATATTTTGGCTCTTACTTTCTTGTGGAAAGCACCAATCATTCTCTGTCGATACAGTTGTCCATGACAAACTGCAACCATTCTCTTCTCATCAATCAATGTTAACTGATCAATCAGCTTGCGAACCCCATTCAGCATCACTCAATTCAGCTTCTTGGATGATTCTCAATGAAGGTATTTCAACTTTTGCAGGTATAACTGCTTCTGTCCCATATACTAGCAGATATGGAGTAGCTCCAACTGATGTTCTGACAGTCGTTCGGTAACCCACAAAGCATATGGCAGCATCTCATGCCAACCTCTGCGATTATCAATCATTTTCCTCAAAATCTTCTTTATGTTCTTGTTGGCGGCTTCTACAGCTCCATTCATTTGGGGACGATTGGCAGTTGAATTTTGGTGAGTAATCTTGAATTGTTCGCATATCTCTCTCATCAAGTGACTGTTGAGATTCGCTCCATTATCAGTGATGATAGATTCTGGTACTCCAAACCTATCAAATTGTTACGAACAAAATCAGCTACAACTTTCTTGGTCACCGACTTATACGAAGCTGCTTCCACCCACTTGGTGAAGTAGCCAATGGCAACCAAAATGAATCTGTGTCCATTAGAGGCGGCTGGATCTATCGGACCAATGACATCCATGCCCCAAGCTACAAATGGCCAAGGTGAACTCATAGCATTAAGTTCGTGAGGCGACACTCGAATCAAATCTCAATGCACTTGACATTTATGACACTTCTGCACAAATTTGCAACAATCATGCTCCATAGTCATCCAAAAATAACCGGCTCAGAGGATCTTTCTTGCCAAAGTGAGCCCATTCATATGAGTACCACAAACTCCGGCATGTATCTGTTCCAGAAGCTTTGCAGCTTCATTAGCATCGACGCATCTGAGAAGACCTAATTCTGGAGTCCTCCTGTAAAGGATTTCCCCACTTGCAAAGAAATTGAGGGCCATACGGCGTATCAACTTTTTCTGATTGAACGTTGCGTTCTCAGGATAAGTCTCGTCCCCTAAATACTTCTTGATGTCAAAATACCAAGGCAAACCATCTGGTTCCGCTTCAACATGTGAACAATGGACATGCTGCTCCTTTACCTCTATATCCACTGGATCAATATAACTTGTATCTGGATGTTTAATCATTGAGGCGATGGTGGCAAGAGCATCAGCCAACTCATTCTGTGTCCTGGGAGTGTGTCTGAACTCAATCTTGTGAAATCTTTTGCACAACTTCTGTATATACTGCACATACGGTTTGATTTTTGGATTCTTCACGGCTAATTCTCCTTGAACTTGATGAATCAGTAAGTCTGAATCTCCAATAATCAGAAGCTCATGAACATTCATGTCGATGGCCATCTTCAAACCAAGGATACAAGCTTCGTATTCTGCCATGTTGTTCGTGCATTCAAATCAAAGTTTAGCCGCCATAGGATAGTGCTGACCGGTTTCTGACACTAAGACCGCTCCGATTCCTTTCCCTTAATGATTCGCCGCTCCATCAAAGAACACTCTCCAACCAGGGTACACTTCAGAAATATCCTCACCCACAAATGCTATTCTTTCATCGGGAAAATAAGTCTTGAGCGGTTCATACTCTTCCTCAACCGGATTCTCCGCAAGATGATCAGCTAAGGCTTGTGCTTTTATCGCCTTTTGAGTCATATACATAATGTCAAACTCACTCAAAAGCATTTGCCATTTAGCCAACTTCCTCGTCAGCATTGCTTTCTGGAAAATATACTTCAGCTGGTCCATCCTGGAAATAAGGTATGTAGTACACGAAGACAAATAATGTCTCAACTTCTGAGCAATCCATGTCAAAGCATAACATGTTCTCTCTAAAAGAGTGTAACGAGCCTCATATGGAGTGAATTTCTTGCTCAAGTAATAAATGGCTAGCTCCTTCTTCCCTATTTCATTATGTTGACCAAGCACGCATCCCAATGCGTTATCTGAGACCGACAAATATAGCAATAACAGACTCCCTTCTCGCGGAGGGACCAGCACCGGCGGATTGGACAAATAGTTCTTGATGGCATCAAAAGCAGTTTGACATTCTCTGGTCCACTTGGTCGAGACATCTTTTTTCAATAAGTTGAAGATGGGCTCACACACCACGGTGGATTGAGCTATGAACCGGCTGATGTAGTTCAATCTTCCCAAAAACTCATCACCTCTTTCTTGGTCTTCGGAGGAGGTAATTCTTGGATCGCCTTGATCTTGGAAGGGTCAAGCTCAATGCCCCTCCTTCTGACTATAAATCCCAATAACTTACCAGCTGGCACTCCAAAAGCACATTTGGCGGGATTTAACTTCAAATTGTATCGACGCAAGCGATCAAAGAATTTCCTCAAGTGAGTCAAGTGATCCGAACTCTCGCGGGACTTGATTATGACATCATCTACATATACTTCGATCTCTTTGTGAATCATATCATGAAAGATGGTTGTCATAGCCCTCATATAAGTATCACCGGCATTTTTTAGACCAAAGGGCATCACTCGATAATGATAAACACCCCAGGGCGTGATGAAAGCTGTCTTTTCTGCATCATCTTCATCCATCAGGATCTGGTGATAACCCGCATAACAATCCACAAACGACTGCATCTCATGCTTAGCACAATTATCAATTAGAAGGTGAATATTTGGTAATGGAAAGTTATCTTTCGAGCTAGCTTTGTTGAGTTCTTTGTAGTCAACACAAATTCTGATCTTTCCATCTTTCTTGGCAACCGGAACAACGTTAGCTAACCAAGTCGGATACTGCGTCACTTCCACTACTTGGGACTCGATCTACTTTGTATTCTCCTCTTTGATCCTCAAACTCAACTCAGGCTTGAACTTCCGAGTCTTTTGTTTTACTGGATTGAAATCTGGATTGATCGGCAACTTGTGGGACACCATATTCGTACTCAGCCCTGGCATATCTCTATAAGACCAGACAAACACATCAATGTACTCTATGAGCAAACGGACCAGGTCCCTTCTTTGAGCTTCAGTCAGATGGACACTAATTCTTACTTCTTTAACACATTCCTCATCTCCGAGATTCACAGTTTCGATTTCTTCCAAATTTGGTTTGTGTTGATTCTCGAATTGTCAAAATTCTTCGGCAACGTGTTCGGGTACCTCATTTTCTCCTCCGTATTCCTCACATTCATCATCACCTGTCTTATTTGTTCACTCGGTTCATGACATGACATGACATTGGCAGGTTTTAAATAATTGTTACTGAAATCATAAACAGAGAAAGTTAGAAAAGTAAAATATTAACAGATAAATAAACATTTTTTTGATGAAAGAGGCTTTCATTTAAATTGAAAAAAACAAGCACAAACTTTAGCCATGGCCGAGGGCCATTTTGCTCTTTTTTAAACATCACAAGGGAATTTAAAAACTTCAAATAAATAAAACTGCATAAAGGGTGGATCTCGGGCCTCTTCCAGACTACCACCGCTTTTAAAATAAACAAAGACACATGTCTTTTCTACCCAGATGAGCGGGAAATCAAGAGTGGTGTGGAGGTCCAGTTCTGCAATTGCTCCTCAGGTTCTGCGTCACGGATGCCTGATGTCCCAGCCTCTCCCTCGATGACCGCATCAATCTCCTCAAAAAGGCCCAGATTCCTTCCCCGAGACCACCATCATTGACATTTTCTCAGACCGGAAATGACTGGTACAAATGAGGAATTGGTCTGGCCAATGCTTGATCAATACTCTTGATCTTCATATTTGCTTCATCAACATCCGTGGGGACATACCCCAAACCAAACTTTGCTCCTTTGGCAGGAATTTAGACAGGCACGACAATTCCTTGCAAATGCTTCCCCAATCCGAAACCTGGTTCGAAACCATTTTGGAGCATGACAGTAGCAATCATCTTGTACATGGAGGGCATAAGAGGTTGCGGAGCCAAATCATCACCGGTGGCATTTACCAGTTCCACCGTGTAGAAATCACAACCTCGGGAAACCTCGTGAACGATCGGCGCATACCCATCGGAGTGACTCCCCTCACCATGAATGACCAATTCCTGATCCTTCCAAACAAATTTCATCAATTGGTGAACGGTAGAAGGCACAACCCCAACCATGTGGATAAACGGTTTTCCAAGAAGCAAATTGTAGCTGGTATTGATATCCAACACCTGGAACTCGACATTGAATTCTGCAGGCCCCATCTGAATATCCAAATTTACTGCCCCTATCGTATCTCTCTGCACTCCATCGAAAGCTCTTACATTGATCTGGTTTTGTTGAACCTTTCCCAAGTCAAATTTCAGCTGCTTGAGAGTCGAAAGCGGGCAAATGTTGAGACCGGACCCATCGTCGACCAAAACACGATTTATAACTTTGTCTCGGCATTTGATGGTGACGTGCAAAGCTTTGTTGTGCATCCTCCCTTCAAAGGGCAGCTCTTCGTCGCAAAACTGATTCAGTGTCCTCGGATGACCTGTTTTATCATGGCTGCTAAATTGTCACTGTTAGTACCCACATGCACATAAGTATCATCCAAAGCCCTCATCAGAGCCTGCCTATGCAACTGCGAACTCATCAATAAGGCCCACACAGAGATCTGAGCCGGCGCCTTCTCCAAATGCTTCACAATTGAATAATCTTTCGGCTGCATTTTTCTCCAGAACTCCTCGGCCTCGGCTTCACTGATCGGCCTTTTTGTTTGGTCCTTCTTCTGCCCTCCTTGAGCTAACTCTTTCGGTGTGTAGCACCTGTCGGATCTGGTCATACCCTGGGTAACAGCCGTTTCAATCACAAACTTTGGTTGGGTTAAGAGTTTCTCGTGGGCCCCAAAGGCAACAGCCTTCTCCGGGTGTCAGAATCACAAACTCTTTCTTTTCTCTGATGCTCAACGAAGCTACAGCCCTTTCCAGTTCATCAGGAGCAATCGGAATTATTGTCTTTGTCACGGACTAGTCATCATCTGTCTCTATCATATTGATAGTGGCGCCTCCATGATTCGGCAAAGGATTACTATTGACATTGGGCGCGATCGTCTGAAGAGAGACCACATTCTGGTCAATTAGGTCTTGGATCTTATGCTTCAGGTTGATACAGTCCTCAATATCATGTCCAACACTGTTGGAGTGATACGCGCACCTCTGATCAGGTCTGTAAAACTTTGAGCTAGTGTCAACCGGCTTGGGCCCCACTGGATGATATATCCTGCCGCAGTTAACCGCTCGAACAGCTTTGTTCGACTTTCAATAAGCGGAGTGAAAATTCTGGCGAGCTTCTTCTCAAATCTAAGACGGGGGGGATCGTAATTGCATTGTTGAGTAGGAGGCATTTGACGATAATTTGGAGTGTTAGGACGGGGGGCTTGATATCTGGGATATGAGTTGGTTTGATAATTTGGTTATGGAGCTTGGTAGTTCGAGGGGGTATTTTGGTAAAGTGGAGCTGGGTTTTGGTACATTGGGGGAGGCGTTTGGTAATTTGTCTGAACGTTGACACAGTTGGGGGGGGGCATTTCGATAGTGATGAGCTGGAGTCTGTTAAACTGGAGGGGGAGTTTTGTAGATAGTAGGAGGAGTTTGGTAGCTAGGAGCGGGAGTATTTTGATAACTGTGAGGAGGGGTATTTTGATAACTGGGGGGAGGGGTACTTTGGTAATCATCCGGTGCGTAACGAGCCGGGTACGAACCCTGTAAAGGTCGAGAACGACCTTGGTATGACAAGGATTTCCTTGGGGTCTTCTTCCCCTCATAAGAGATAGAGGACACATCCTCTCTTTTCTTCTTCAACAAGCCCGAAGATCCGGGCGAGTCAGCAACACGGGCAATCTTCCCGGTTCTCAATCCATCTTCGATAGTCTCACCTACTTTGACTATCTCAGCAAATTTTGCTCCAACGAGCAACATGATTCTGTCATAATACTCGGGCTCTTGCACCCGCAC
>NW_006239032.1:74474-85349 GCF_000226075.1 Solanum tuberosum | reverse complement strand
TGGTGCTTGGAGATTGGTATTTTGAGGAGGGGGTGGTGTTTGGTAAGAGGCTGAGGCGTAGTGGGGGTTTTGGGTGGTAAGGTTGATGATGGAGGGATTACGAGCAGGACTTGAAGGTGGGTTCTGAGGTTGTTCCACGTTAAGAGGGGGAATTTGAGCTGGAGGTCTTCCGTCTGGTTGAGTGTTGACAGCAAATATCGGAGGAGGCAAATCTTGTTTTCTCTGCATCTCGACCCTCATCTCAGCAATTTGTTGCATCAACTGTAGGATCAGTTCATTCTGATCAGCAAGGGTTGGCTGAGCCACCACGACATCAGTAAGGCCAGGTTCTTCGTTGTTATCGCTCATTTATTGAAGTTGGTCTTTGGACGTTTCTTACATATTATGTCATGGGATTTGATCCTAATGTTTCAAGGTAAGGGAAGAAAAAAAATAGTGCAGAGTAATAATTTGATGGTCTTTCATAATTTCATGTTTATTAAGGGACTATGGCTTTGCAGATTGTTCAAACAATTCTTGCTTCTCGTACTAGTACACCAGATGGCATCGGGATTGTTTAGATTCATTGGTGCAGCGGGGAGAACAATGGGAGTCGCTACCACATTTGGAGCATTTGCACTGGTTTTGCAATTTGCATTGTCTGGATTTGTCCTCTCGAGAAGTATGTTTTATTGTGTTCGCAAAAAATCTTTTCTTGTTCAGTCATACATTTATTTATTTTCTATTTTGCATGATGCTACAGATGATGTGAAGAAATGGAGGATCTGGGGTTACTGGATCTCACCATTAATGTATTCTGTGAATTCAATTCTTGTGAATGAATTTGATGGGAAGAAATGGGAACATGTAAGTGTTTTTATTCCAAACCACATGCAAATAGCTAATTTTCTCATATATGGATGCTCATTCCTCTTAATTAAAACAGATTGCGCCAAATGGAGCTGAATCACTTGGACATGCAGTAGTAAGATCTCGAGGGTTCTTTCCAGATGCATATTGGTACTGGATAGGTGTTGTGGCACTTATCGGATTCATAATAATCTTCAACCTCTGCTACAGTATTGGACTCGCTTACCTGAACCATGAGTATCTCTGGTGCCTTTACATTCCCCTTGAAAAGAACATAAAATGAACGATGCCTTATACTGTGACTGGAGAAACGGGGCTAATACCATATTTCTTATACATCTTCAGCTTTTGGTAAGCCACAAGTTATGATATCAGAAGACGATGAGAATGTTCGACTCATTGAGGAAAGTGAAACTGAGGGTGAAAAGAAGAAGGGAATGGTTCTTCCATTTGAACCGCATTCCATCACTTTTGATAACGTTGTATACTCCGTTGACATGCCTCAGGTAACTTTCCAGAACCTTTCACGAATAATATTCGTGACTTGTAAGGTTTTTATTTTCTATGAACAACTAACTTAACATTCTAATGAATTGCAGGAAATAAAAGACCAAGGTTCCACTGACGATAGATTGGTACTTCTAAAAGGTGTGAGTGGAGCTTTCAGGCCAGGTGTTCTCACAGCCTTGATGGGCGTTAGTGGAGCCGGTAAAACAACATTGATGGATGTGTTGGCCGGAAGAAAAACAGGAGGATATATTGATGGTGACATCAAGATTTCTGGATATCCGAAGAAGCAAGAAACGTTTGCACGTATTTCTGGATATTGTGAACAGAATGACATCCATTCGCCTTATATTACAGTTTATGAGTCATTAGTTTCCTCAGTTTGGCTGCGTTTACCTCAAGATGTTGACAAAAACAAGAGAAAGGTTGGTTCCCCTAAATCCTTTCTCCATAAAATTGGTTGAACATATTAAAGAAACATGTATGGCAGGGCAATAACATAATTGATATATCACCGCTCTGCAGATGTTTGTTGAGCAAGTTATGGAACTTGTGGAGCTAACTCCCTTAAGATCAGTGATAGTAACCAGAAGTAGAGATCCGACAAAATAGAACAAAACAAGTAGATTTACTGTAAATAGTTTGTGCAAGTATCTTAAACACAACTATACAGATAAAGTTGTCCGTATGGAGAGGACAAGACTCCAGAAAATATTAGTTTTGATTCTTAATTACATAATACCAATAACTAATCCTGATTACATATATATAGAGAACATAAAAGGATAAGACTGACACTATAAACTATAAATTAGGAATAATAACTGCTAGACAACTGCTGTAGCAGTTGTTTGTCCAGAATTCAACTCTTTATTCTTTTGTCGATATTTTCTTCTAAAATATGTCTTGAGAGGTGGGTTGGTATCAGTGCATCCCCCCTGAAAAGATGCCTTGTCCTCAAGGCAGAACAGAGGAAATTGAACAGCAAGCAAGTCATAGTCTTCCCAACTAGCCTCTTCAACAGGACGACGACGCCATTGAATAAGTAATTCCAGAGTTGGCACTCCTGACTCTTTCACCCAACGATGTGATAAAACTTTTTCAGGTTCCACCATAAATTCCAATTCACCCGATAGTGGTAAGGGTGGAGGGGAAGCAATATCAGAACAACCACGAGCAGGACGAAGCAGCGAGACATGAAAAATAGGATGTACCTTAGATGTTTCAGGAAGCTGCAATTCATAAGAAACAGGACCAACTTGACGAACAATTTTGTATGGTCCAAAATATCGAGGTGAAAGCTTCTCATTAAGACGTTTGGCTAAACTCTTCTGTCGATAAGGTCGCAAGTGAAGGAAAACAACATCACCCACATCAAAAGACAAGTCACGTCGCTTGGAATCAGCTTGAGACTTCATTCTGGATTGAGCCTTCATGAGATTGGAACGTAGTACCTCTAACATTTGATCTCGTTCCACGAGCTGCTGTTCAAGTTCAGCAATTTTAGTTTCTCCATGAACAAAAGGATGCAAAAGTGGTGGTTCTCTCCCATACACAATCTGGAAAGGAGTCATATTGGCTGAAGAATGGTATCCACTGTTGAAAGAATATTCAGCCCAAGATAGATATTGAAGCCATGATTTGGGCTTGTCATGAGCAAAACAACGTAAGTAAGTTTTAAGGCAGCGATTGACCACTTCCGTTTGACCGTTAGATTGGGGATGATAGGAAGTACCCATACGGAGACGAGTGCGACTAAGGCGAAAAAGTTCCTGCCAAAAAGCACTTGTGAAGACAACAACACGATCTGAAAGAATGGAGCGCGGTAAACCATGCAGCTTGACAATTTCCTTACAGAAAACCCCAGCCACTGTTTTAGCAGTAAAGGGATGAGATAAAGCAAGAAAATGGCTGTATTTGCTAAACCTGTCAACCACCACAAGAATAGTATCAAAGCCATTAGAAGGAGGAAGCCCAACAATGAAATCAAGGGAGATATCCTCCCAAACTCTGTTAGGAATGGGCAAAGGTTGTAAGAGACCAACTGGAGCTAATGTTTCATATTTATGTTGCTGGCATATCAAACTGTAATTCAACAGAACTCCTTATATCATATATAAAAACATTACATGTATATATACACTAGCAAGAAGCTATACTAAAGGTAAGAAAATATCCTACAGATCTCTTATATAATTCTTATAGATTTCTCCTATGATACTGCTGACTATATTAGGTAATAGAATATTTACAACATTCTGTCACACTCCCCCTCAAGCTGGAGCATATATATTGATCATGCCTAGCTTGTTACATAAATAGTTAACTCGAGCTCCAGTCAATGCCTTTGTGAACAAATCAGCTAGTTGCTCTCCTGTCTTTACATAGCTTGTGGAAATCAAGTTCTCTTGAATCTTTTCACGAATAAAATGGCAGTCCACCTCGATGTGCTTAGTTCTTTCATGATACACTGGATTTGAGGCGATGTGAAGGGCAGCTTGATTATCACACCAAAGTTTCGATGGTGTGGGATAGTTCAACCCAACTTCACTTAAGAGGTGATGTATCCACATAATCTCACTTGTGGATTGTGCCATAGCTCTATACTCGGATTCTGCACTAGATCGAGATACAACATTTTGTTTCTTACTTCTCCATGATACCAAATTTCCACCCACAAAGACACAGTAGCCAGTAGTAGACCTTCTATCAATCTTGGATCCAGCCCAATCAGCGTCTGCAAAACACTCAATGCGAGTATGTTCATTGTTTCTATATACTATGCCAAGTCCAGGGGCACCTTTCAAGTAACACAATATTTGTTCCAAAGCTGCCCAATGTTTGATTGTAGGCGTGGACATGAACTGACTAACAATACTTACAGCAAAAGAAATATCCGGGAGATAGTTTAATTTCCCAACTTGGATCATCGAATGGATCACCATCATCTTTTGTTAGCTGCGTATTGGGGACCATTGGAGTACTACAAGGCTTGGCTACTGACTTTCCAGTTTCCTCAAGAAGGTCTAGGATATACTTCCTTTGAGATAAAAATATTCCCTTCTTGCTCCTACTTACTTCTATTCCCAAGAAGTATTTCAACTGTCCCAAATCTTTCGTGTGAAACATAGAATGCAAGAATAATTTGAGAGAAGATATTCCTGCATAATCACTCCCAGTGATGACAATATCATCCACATATACAACAAGAAGAATAATGCCAACTGCTGATTGTCTGTAAAAGACCGAATGATCACAATTGCTCTTTGTTAGCCCAAACTTCTGAACTACCTTACTAAATTTCCCAAACCAAGCACGTGGACTTTGTTTCAGACCATATAAGGATTTCTTCAAGTGACAAACTTTCCCATTCTCCCCCTGAGCAACAAAACCGGGTGGTTGCTCCATATACACTTCTTCTTGGAGATCACCATGAAGAAATGCATTCTTGATATCCAACTGATGTAGCGGCCAATTTTGAGAAGCAGCCAGAGAAATAAACAAGCGGACGGAAGCGAGTTTGGCCACCGGAGAAAAAGTATCAGAATAATCCACCCCATACGTCTGAGCATATCCCTTAGCAACCAATCTGGCTTTAAGCCTAGCCACAGAACCATCAGGATTTACTTTGACTGTAAAAACCCATTTACATCCCAGTGCCTTCTTCCCTTTTGGTAAGTCCACCAAATTCCAAGTGTGATTGTCATCTAACGCATGTATCTCATCGAGCATTGCATTATACCACCCAGAGTGATTCAAAGCCTCTCGAACTGTTTTGGGTACAAAGATAGAATCTAGAGAAGCAATCAAAGAGCAAGATGCAGGAGACAAGTGGTCATATGAGATAAAATTAGCAATGGAATATGTTGATGGACATTGACGCTTACCTTTGCGAAGAGCAATGGGAATGTCAAGATTTTCTGTTGGAGAGGGATTGACTGGAGGAGGATCTGATGACGAGAGAGTTGGTGCAGGACATGTATCATTGGTCACTTGTCGCCTCGAATAAACTTGAACTATCGGCGGCTTTGTTTGAGAAAGAGGAACATCAGAAGACACATTTTTCATTGATTGTTCAACACTACCAGGGGCTTCCTTATGCTGTTCTGATCTTGATGGAGTGGTCCTATAAATGAGCCATTCTTCTTCTTCCTGCTGCCCCTGAGTGGGAAAAGTGTCGGGAGAGGAAAAAAATGATATGCTTTCAGAGAACACCACATCTATCGACACCATATATCTGTTAAGGGTTGGAGAGTAGCACCGATAACCCTTCTGTAAGCGAGAATATCCCAAAAAGACACACTTCAAGGCCTTTGGATCTAGTTTAGTAATATGGGGTTGCATATCACGAACATAACAAGTACTCCCAAACACCTTTGGTTCTAATGGAAATAATGGCTTATTAGGAAAGAGAACACCATAGGGAATATCACCATTAAGCACTGTGGATGGCATGCGATTAATTAGAAAGCTAGCTGTGGATACTGCATCCGCCCAAAATTGCTTAGGTACCTTCATTTGAAATAGCAAAGCACGAGCTGTCTCAAGCAAATGTCTATTTTTCCTCTCAGCCACTCCATTTTGAGAGGGTGTATCAACACACGAAGATTGATGAAGGATACCATACTGATTCATGTAGTTCTGAAATGATACTGACATGAATTCCTTAGCATTGTCGCTCCTCAATATATGTACAGAAGCATTAAATTGTGTCTTAATCTCAGCACAAAAAATTGAGAAATGGGAGAACACTTCAGAACGATTTTTCATAAAGTAAATCCATGTCATTCGAGAAAAATCATCCACAAAAGTAACAAAATATCTAAACCCAACTTTAGACACAACAGGGCATGGTCCCCAAACATCTGAATGAACTAATTCGAAAGCAAAATAGCCCGCTTATTATTTCTAGGACTTAACGAGCTTCTATGGTGTTTTGCAAAATGACAAGACTCACAGTCTATTGAAGGTACATTATGAAACTGAGGACATAATTTCTTCAAAACTGGAAGAGAAGGATGTCCCAAACGACAATGTGCTTCAAATGACGAGACGATACTAGAGCAAGCAACTGATGGAGGCGCCCATTCATCAAGAATGTATAGACCGTCAGATACATGTCCTTTACCAATAATCTGCTTCGTCATAAGATCCTGAAAAAGGCAATGATCGGGATATAATGAGACAAAACATTTTAGTTCTTTGGTAAGTTTACTCACAGAAATTAGATTAAAGGCAAGACTAGGTAAGCCTAGCACAGATGACAAAGTAATAGATGAAGTGGGGTTAATGGTCCCAGATCCCTCAATGGTATAACTAGACCCATCAGCTATGGTAACAGAGGATGGTACTTTATGTGCCCGGAATTTAGAAAAAAATTTGGGATTACCTGTCATGTGATTTGTGGCACCCGAATCAATGATCCAGTTGCTTGAGGAGGAAATGAGGCATTTGTTACCTGACTCATTAAGGGCAGAGGCTGGAACTCAATAAGGGCACTGGCTGGAGTGGTTTCATTCATTGATTCCTGATACTTTGTAAGTCTAGCATACTCATCGGTTGAGATTGTAACAGTTGAGGGTGAACTAGAAGTGGCAGCAACAGTGGCAGTCTGAGTTTGAAGTTGTTGGTTGCGATTCTGTAATTTCTTACAGTTTCGCCTTATGTGCCCGGGTTCCTTACAATAGCGACAAGTATTGTCATTGTTCCATCTCCCAGCATCATTGTTTCCTTCTTTGTTATTGTTCCATACCCCAGCGTTGTTGTTATTGTTCCACCTTCCCGCAACATTGTTATGGTTCCATTTCCCTGCATCATTGTTATGATTCCATTTTTCTCCATCTTTGTTATTGTTCCATTTTCCTGCATCATTGTTGTTGTTCCATCTCCCTGCATTATTTCTTCCTCCTCCTCCTTTTGCAACAAGCACATTAGTCTGTGGATTGGCTGGAGTACTCTCTATGCGCAACATCCGACTGAAAACATCTTTGAGAGAAGTGATCTCAGAACTGGAGAGAATCTGTGATTTAGCAGTCTCAAACTCAGAGGGGAGCCCGGCTAAAAAGCTCATTATCGCCATTTGTTCCCTCTGAGCTTGCTGCACCTTGATATCAGTACTGAATGGTAGAAGTACATTCAGTTCCTCGTAGGTTTTCTTGAACTCCATGAAGTATGTAGTGAGTGACTTAGCTTCCTTCTCAGAACGATAGAAAGCCTTAGAAACTTCATAAATCCGAGATAAATTACCTTTTCCAGAGTACAAATACTCCAAATAATCCATTAATTCTTTCACAAACTCACAGTGATTAACCAAACCAACCACTTCGTTATCAATAGAGTTTATGATTTGCAAGATTAGTCTAGCATCATCTCTAAGCCAAGCCTTTTTAGCATCATCGGTTGGAGGATCTTGTATAAGATGATCATCTTTTTCAACACTACGCAAATAGATCCTGATTTTTCTACTCCAATCTAAATAATTAGACCCATTTAATTTAGAATCTGTAATTTTGGATAATGCTGGAACAATTTCAGTCATGGCAGATTTATCCTCAGCCATTTTAACTAACGTTTAGCCAAGAAATTGATCAAGAAGAACAAAGGATCAAAAAATCTGCCACCAAACTAGTCGATAAGAGCAATAGATCGACACTAGAACTGACCAAAGCAGTCACAGAAGCAAAGGAAAAAATACAAACCCGGAAGTCAATGCTGGGACAGCAAGCGCAGATGTAATCTGCTAAACCCAAGAAGTCGAAACCTTTTCCCAAGATGCTAGGAAAAGTTCCAATTTTTTTCTGAATCAAAATCTTGAGCCCTAGTGGCTCTGATACCATGTAATTCAACAGAACTCCTTATATCATATATAAAAACATTACATGTATATATACACTAGCAAGAAGCTATACTAAAGGTAAGAAAATATCCTACAGATCTCTCCTATGATTCTTACAGATTTCTCCTATGATACTGCTGACTATATTAGGTAATAGAATATTTACAACATTCTGTCACATTTATGTTGCTGGCATGAAATCAAGGGAGATATCCTCCCAAACTCTGTTAGGAATGGGCAAAGGTTGTAAGAGACCAGCTGGAGCTAATGTTTCATATTTATGTTGCTGGCATATCAAACAATTCTGGACAAAGGACTTAACATCATGCTTCAAACAAGGCCAGAAAAAATTTGCAGATACCCTTTTGAGAGTTTTCAGGTATCCTCCGTGCCCTCCTGTTGGAGAATCATGTGACTCTGCTAAAATCTTGGCTTTGAGTTCAGGATAATCAGGAATAACCAGCCGAGATTTGTAGTAAAGATGGTTAGCAGACAACGAGAAATCAGGATGAATCGATTTTTGGTATCACAGCAGATCGATCCAACATGGTCAATACCAGATTGTCTAATTCCCAAGAAGGCGTTTCCAATGTTGAATCTCTTGCCCAACAATTATCTGCCATAGCGTCAAAGTTAAATACAATTGACTCCCTGGCAGCAGATGTTGCAACATTGAAGGCCCAGACTAGTGAAATCAAAAGGCAATAATTTAAACAACAAACGTTGTTGTGCAGCAGTAGTCACCCGCTGATGCAAGAGATACTTTAGGCTACAATGGTCAGTAGTGACAATAAAATGCTGACCCAAAAGATAATGCTTCCATTTTTGCAATGCAAAGACCAAAGCCAGCAATTCACAATCATAAGTAGATTTAATGCGACTAGAAAAGGAAAATCCCTTACTGAAATAGGCTACTGGATGACAGTGTTGCAGTAAAATAGCCCCAACTCCATCAGATGAAGCATCACACTCAACTGTAAACTGTTGAGTGAAATCTGGAAGACGCAGCACTGGTACTGATGTCAAGGTCCTCTTAAGATTTTGGAAAACCTGCTCTACTTTTGCATGCCAGGTAAAAGCATTTTTCTTTGTCAATTATGTTAAAGGACGAGCAATGATCCCATAGTTCTTAACAAAGCACCTATAATAACCTGTGAGACCTAAGAAACCACGAAGTTCCTTGACATTCTTTGGAACAGGACATTCCAACACTGTAGATATTTTTTCTGAATCCACTGCTACTCCATCTTAAGAAATCACATGACCCAAAAAACCAACTTGGTGTTGACCAAATAAACATTTCTTTGGATTAGCAAAAAAGGAATTGACAGAAAGAAGATGGAGGACTGTTTGAAGGTGTTGTTGGTGTGTTTGAGGGTCAGGACTATAGATTAGAATATCATCAAAGAACACTAGGACAGATTTTCGAAGGTATGGCCTGAAAAGATCATTCATGGCACCCTGAAATGTGGATGGTGCATTAGTGAGTCCAAAAGGCATTACGAGAAACTCATAATGGCCTGAATGAGTGCGAAAGGCAGTTTTATAGACATCATCAGGTTGGACACGAATTTGATGGTATCCGGAACGAAGATCAATTTTAGAAAAAATTGTGGCCCCATGTAATTCATCTAACAACTCATCGATATTTGGAATTGGATATTTGTCCGGGACAGTGATTTTGTTTAGGCTACGGTAATCCACACAAAACCGCCAAGAGTTATCTTTCTTTTTAACTAGCAGAACTGGACTAGCAAAGGGACTTGAACTAGGGCAAATGAAACCAGATTCTAATAAAGCTGCAACTTGGTTCTCAATTTCAGTTTTTTGACCATGTGGGTAACGATAAGGTCTGATGTTTGGAGGTTTAGAATTTGGTAACAGAGGAATAGCATGAGAATGTGCTCTAAATGGTGGAAGAGATGTTGGTTCAGAAAACACAAACTGGAATTCATGTAAAAGGGTTTGGATTGCATTACCTGAAACTTCTGAAACCATGTTAAAAGATTGGAGAGAAGCTGTGGTTGAATCTGTCGATCTCACACCTTGCAATTTGTAACGCTTCCCTTGCCAATTGAAAATTATGAACATATCCTTCCAGTTAGCTTGAATCGTATTGAGAGAAGCTAACCATTTGATACCAAAAACCAAATCAGCCCCTCCAATTGCAAAAGGGTAGTAATCCTGAGTGATAGTAAAGCCCGGCAATTGAATTTGAAGATTCCGACAAACTTTATTGCAGCGAATGATATCCCCATTCCCTATTTGCACACCGAATGTTGGAACCATTTCTACTGGTATATTATGCTCCTCCACAATGGATTCAGCCACAAAATTATGTGTGGAACCACTATCCACAAGTATTAAAACCTTTCTATGGTTGATTTCACCTTGAAGCTTCATTGTAGAACCAACTGACTGTCCCAAAATGGCATGGAACGAAATTTCAGCAATGTTAGTTTCTTGAGAGTCGCCAACAGTTGTTGCATTAACCCAATCAACATCTTCCAATTGATCTCCGCCTGTAAGCTCCATGCGAGACAATTTCGCAAATTTACATTTATGACCGGGTGCAAATTTCTCATGGCAACGATAACAAAGTCCCTGTGCCATTAGATTTCTCCTCTCAGTTTCCCATGTTTGCATTTGAAGAGGTTGGGAAGTGGATGGATTGGGAGAAGCAT
>NW_006239032.1:17138-74057 GCF_000226075.1 Solanum tuberosum | reverse complement strand
TATCCAAGAGAAGAGATCCAGAGCATCCCCTTCCAAATACATCGCCGCGATGTCAACTTTATGTTCCTCTTGAGTTTGATAGTAGCAGAAATATTTTTCTGCTTTCAAAATCATCCTCTAGGATCGCCTCCTTCAAATCTAGGGAATTCCATCTTTGTGTATGGCTTTCGGGAAGGATTTTTTGACCAAGATGGACTATCAATTTCTTCTTCCTTCATCTTGCCAAACAGACTTTCCTTTATTACGATTTCTGTGACTTAGATTCTTCTTGTTGAGTGCAACTAGTCTGGGCCTTCAATGTTGCAACATCTGCTGCCAGGGAGTCAATCGTATTTAACTTTGACGCTATGGCAGATAATTGTTGGGCAAGAGATTCAACATTGGGAACGCCTTCTTGGGAATTAGACAATCTGGTATTGACCATGTTGGATCTGGATCGATCTGCTCTGATACCAAAACTGATAGTAACCAGAAGTAGAGATCCGACAAAATAGAACAAAACAAGTAGATTTACTGTAAATAGTTTGTGCAAGTATCTTAAACACAACTATACAGATAAAGTTGTCCGTATGGAGAGGACAAGACTCCAGAAAATATTAGTTTTGATTCTTAATTACATAATACCAATAACTAATCCTGATTACATATATATAGAGAACATAAAAGGATAAGACTGACACTATAAACTATAAATTAGGAATAATAACTGCTAGACAACTGCTAGATAACTGCTAGACAACTGCTGTAACAGTTGTTTGTCCAGAATTCAACTCTTTATTCTTTTGTCGATATTTTCTTCTAAAATATGTCTTGAGAGGTGGGTTGGTATCAATCAGCCTTAGTCGGATTGCCTGGAGTCAATGGTCTATCAACCGAGCAACGCAAGAGGCTGACCATTGCAGTTGAACTGGTAGCAAACCCCTCTATCATTTTCATGGATGAACCAACTTCAGGGTTGGATGCAAGAGCTGCTGCCATTGTAATGAGAGCTGTTAGGAACACTGTCGATACAGGAAGAACCGTCGTCTGTACCATTCATCAGCCTAGCATCGACATTTTTGAAGCCTTTGATGAGGTGAGATTATTAACCTTCCAAGCATATTGTTTCCACATTCTCTTTGCCGCCTGTATTAAAAGTGAAACACGGCTTTGCAGCTGTTTCTAATGAAACGAGGAGGACAGGAGATATATGTTGGTCCTCTGGGTCGCTCTTCTTGTCATTTGATCAAATACTTTGAGGTACGTTAGCAAAGAAAAATATGTGTTTACTTTTTCCTAGTTTATATAATCAAATACTAATTTTAGTTTCGTCTTGAGTTCAGTCATTGCCTGGGGTTAGTAAGATTAAAGAGGCTTACAATCCAGCAACTTGGATGTTAGAAGTCACAGCCGCATCTCAAGAAATGACGTTAGGAGTTGACTTTGTTGATTTGTACAAGAAATCAGATCTCTACAAGAGGAACAAAGCCTTGATTACTGAATTAGTACATCGATACAGGAAGAACCGTCGTCTGTACCATTCATCAGCCTAGCATCGACATTTTTGAAGCCTTTGATGAGGTGAGATTATTAACCTTCCAAGCATATTGTTTCCACATTCTCTTTGCCGCCTGTATTAAAAGTGAAACACGGCTTTGCAGCTGTTTCTAATGAAACGAGGAGGACAGGAGATATATGTTGGTCCTCTGGGTCGCTCTTCTTGTCATTTGATCAAATACTTTGAGGTACGTTAGCAAAGAAAAATATGTGTTTACTTTTTCCTAGTTTATATAATCAAATACTAATTTTAGTTTCGTCTTGAGTTCAGTCATTGCCTGGGGTTAGTAAGATTAAAGAGGCTTACAATCCAGCAACTTGGATGTTAGAAGTCACAGCCGCATCTCAAGAAATGATGTTAGGAGTTGACTTTGCTGATTTGTACAAGAAATCAGACCTCTACAAGAGGAACAAAGCCTTAATTGCTGAATTAAGTACGCCTCGTCCTGGTACAAAGGATCTGCATTTTGAAACTCAATTTTCACAGTCTTTCTGGACTCAATGTATGGCATGTCTCTGGAAGCAACATTTGTCATACTGGCGTAATCCATCTTACACGGCAGTTAGATTCATCTTCACGGTCATCCTAGCACTTGTCTTTGGCACATTGTTCTGGGATCTTGGTAGAAGAGTGTAAGTAAAATCACAATAAGTAAATATAAACTTGAAAAAAAGGTAATTTTTTCCCTAAACTTTTCGATCTTTATTGATCACAGGAGTCAGAGCCAGGATCTTTTTAATGCCATGGGATCTATGTATGCTGCAACTCTCTTCCTTGGTGTACAAAATTCATCATCAGTCCAGCCTGTTGTAGCCGTTGAGCGTACTGTATTTTACAGAGAAAGAGCTGCTGGAATGTATTCTGCTTTACCTTATGCCTTTGGACAGGTTATTGTTGAAATACCTTATGTATTTGTACAAGCAGCTTTCTATGGTATAATTGTGTATGCAATGATCGGATTCGAATGGACTGTTGCCAAGTCTTTTGGTACCTCTTCATCATGTACTTCACTCTCTTGTACTTCACCTTCTATGGCATGATGACCGTGGCTATTTCCCCGAATCAAAACGTTGCTTCTATAGTTGCGGCCTTCTTCTATGCTGTATGGAATCTCTTCTCAGGATTCATCGTTCCCCGACCTGTAAGTTAATGAAAATCCTTCATTTACATCTTTCTTTTTATCCTCCTACACTAAACTGAATATCGGAAAATGACATGTTATCTTTGCGTCTGTTTTTCTAAAAACAGCGAATTCCAATATGGTGGAGATGGTACTATTGGCTTTGCCCTGTCGCGTGGACCTTGTATGGTCTCGTTGCATCACAATTCGGAGACCTCCAAACTATGCTTAGCGATGATGAAAATGTTGAACAATTCTTGGGGCGTTATTTTGGATTTGAGCATGATTTTCTTGGAGTCGTTGCAGCAATTATCGTTGCATGGCCTGTTGTTTTTGCCTTCCTGTTTGCATTTGCCATTAAGGCATTCAACTTCCAGAAAAGATAAAGAGTGTTCACTTTCTAACAACTTGAGAGAAAGAATAGACTACTATGTGCAGTTCACTTTTTGAAAATTGTTTATATTTTTTTGGTTTCTTCCTTAGTCCCTAGTTTTGTTGTACAATTAAATAATTGTTCATTAATAAATGAAAATATACAAGAAATTTACTCCTTTTGATTTATTTTCTTCTTACCTTTCCCTTCACCGAGTCGAAGTGTAACCGGTAAAGTTGCATTAGCGGTGTCACTTGTCAGTCTATTATTACAATTCGACTTATATAAGAATTTGGAAATTGATGTTCATTTTGCATTATTTTCAACAATATGACTGACAAATTGTTTGAACCGTTAAAAACAAGAGTTGAAGGCACATAACAGGATGTCCAACCCCTGTAGCTTCCTGAAATTTCAACGTTTATTTAAATAATCTCATTTCAAACCCAAAGCATCGCGTTTACGTAGATCTATTACATACACCCTTTATTTCATAGTACAAACGTCAAACTAACTAATGGCAGAATGATAAACAGTGTGAAACCATCATTGTTGTAATAATATGGAACGCCTATGATGCCCGATCCAAGAGTCATTAAAAATACTTGTGTAGTAACTAGCTTGTTTAATAGAATCAAAACTTGCTATTATAGTAATATTATGAACAATTGATAACAGTAAAAGATGATAGATTACTATCATAGCACTAAAGAAGAAAAAACTTTAAATGTGTTAGTTACATTGTTTTCTCCTAATAAATGAACCCAAAAAATCAGCCTACCTTATTGTTCCATCAGAAATGGAAGCAACCTTGCAAATACCAACTGATGTGGTGAATGGCACATCTTTGTAGCAGGCAACTAACTCCTTATTGGTATGTAAATCCACCTGAACTGTCTCCCAAACTTTCTTCTTAGGGTTCAAGACATCGTCAGGTTTGCCATCAAACCCGAGGAATGTAACTCATTCCCCAATCACAGCATCTTTTGGTGGCTCGACCAATTCAACCTGACGTTGTATATCAACGTTAATATAAATTATCAAAGTCTATCAATTAAAAGTATGAAATCGGCAAGGAGATGAGTCCCAATAGACAGCAGTCATGTAATGCCCGTTCTACAATATTGCTGTAGAGAGAAGTAGATGTTCTTAGCCACTTTTCCTGTTCTCCCTTACCCCCATTCTGTCAAATACCTTTCCAAGTTTTGTAGATATGTTAGATAGTAGATATGCTCCATTTTTTAGACTACATGCCACCATAAATTAATTAACTTTCCATATTTCCATTTCAGAATTAAGCAAGTAAAATGTAGTTCCACAAAAACACATACACAAGGCACATAAAATATTTGGTCTAGCCACCTAATGTGAAGGTTAAGAATCCTCCAAAGACATCTCACTACAAAAGCTACAACATGCTAACACACATATATGTATATATTTTTGTCCTAGAAAAGCTATACTGGCCTTGCAAAAGTCGTATGACTATTCTTGTATAATGGGAAAATGTGAGATGTAGAGAACCTCTTGTTTTAGTGAACTCTTAATTTGCCTTAAAGACGATCATTTAGCATCGGAACAAACAGACCAAAACAGAGTAAAATGGATGCTAACTCCAACAAGTTTGGGATCAAAGCACTTAATTGGTTGATTGATTGACTTTACTGTATAATTGTAAATTCTAAGCAAGGTTCCAAAGTCATTTCTGCTGATACTTGAGACATGCTTTGATATTTTGAACATTTTTCCACAGGTTTGAGTGCACTTCAGCAAAATTGAGGTCCTATTTGGAAAGGAATGACATTTTTTTATAACAATGGTGTCCAGGGCCAGCTTGCAGGCACCTCAACTAATTCCACAAGATACCTGCTACTTGAATAAGAAGATTTTTACACTAAGATTCTTGCTTTCCAACATATAGAGTTTTTTTGGCCCACTTTATACTAAAATCAGTCGTTAATAGAGTGAAGCTCCAAATTAAGGGGCAATTTTAGGCTCTTGCTCCGCTGAGTCGCGCCAATAGTTAGATCCACATTTACCTCTTTGCCAAGACATTTTGCAATGGTTCCAGCTAAAGCTCTAAGCTTCATAGCAAAAATAATCCTAGCAATGATGCTTTTTCAAAAAAATCTGCTCATCTTATACAATTTTTCCCTTCTTTTCTGGACTTCAATTTTTTCTCCTTTTTGGTATTGGGTTTCTAAGTGTGGATGTTAGTAGTCACAGCATTCAGAGTTGAATATGTAGAAATTAATCATGGCAAGACACATAGCAATTTTCCAGAGATATGGACAGAAGAGATGAGCACCCTTGCTGTTTACCTTAGTGTGATCACTATTAGAAGTGGCAAGAACCATTGCCTGGGACTTTATCCCCCTCATGCTAGCTGGTTTTAGGTTGCATAGAACACAGACCTTCCGATTCTGAAAGGGAAATGTCACTGCAAATAAATTTCACCAGTTCATTTTATATTTGGAAATTGCAATAGTGTGGAAGCCAAACCTGCATCTCCTCAAGTGGAATATACTTTACAAGGCCACTAACAACAGTTCTGGGCAGAGCTTCACCAACATCAATCTCTTCCACGTACAACGAATCAGCATCAGGATGTTTCTGCGCTTTGGTTATGAGGCCAACACGAATGTCGAGTCTACTAATGGAAATGCCTCCTTCAATAGAGGCTGGGGCCTTAGATTTGGTTTCAGAAGATTTTGTTGCACGTTCCTTCTTCTTATTACCATCTGGTACACAATACAAAAACCAAAGTAAGCCAAAACCCATATGATTCTCATGCAAGAATAGAGCTAAACTGCAGCCACCAACAATGGCCAACTAGACCTAGAACTTAGATAAGAATCCGACAGGAACCGATAAGGGTAGATGATTTACTCGTCTCTTACGAAAGCACAAGGAGCTGTATGTATTCTTGAAAGCTTAAATTTTTGGCACCAAGCAAGAAATCTTCACAGGCGATTAGGATTTACTATTTAGAGGTGTGGTGTTAAGAAAATAAGAGGACCAAAAGAGAGGTGGTAATCAATATCTTGAAAGGAACAGTGAGAAGTGCCTCAAAGACAGCTATTGCTAAATCGTCTCAGGGAAGAAAGGTGTGTTGGGGGGGACAAAAGGTTAAATTCATTTTTATAAACCCAACATGATCCTCAAAAGAAAAACAGCACAAGAGGAACAATTAGACACTTCTCTCTATCTTTTTACAAGTTCTTTTTGTTTGATGAAGTAATATAATTATTGATAAGTCCACGCAGAAGAGGTACTGAATGTGATGCAGCACCAAAAAGAGAGCAGGGAGAAGAGAGAACAGAAAGGGAGAGATAGAGGAACAGAAGAAGGAGAAAAGAGAAATAGATCTGAGGAGAGGATTTTAATATCAAATTTTTTCATATTTTCAAGACAAATGTCTATCTAAAGAATAAGGAGCCCTAAACAACTCATAAATAGGAGAATGGAGAAGAATAGAGAGAGAAGAGGGAGAAGCGGAAAGATAGAGAAAGAGGAAGAATAAGGGAGAGGGAAAGACAAACAGGAGGAGGGATTTCAATACTCCCTCCGTCCACTTTTACTTGTCCACTTTAGCATATCAAGGGGAAGACAATATTTCACTAAATCTGAATGTTAGGAGATTGTAGGTCTTCCAAAACAACTTCATTTCCATCAATCTTATTAGCAATAATATAGCGTTCATATATTGGCCATTTGTTTCCACATTCCAAGATAGCTACAGATCTGTGGAACATGTTTGTTTATATACTTGGGGTAAACTGCCCAGAACCACTTTTGAGGTCCTAACACACTGGCAAGGAATTGGAAAGAGAGGATCAAAGGAAAGATTGGTGGGAAAATATCCCTGCTTGCATCTGGTGGACACTATGGAAAGAAAGGAATAAGAGATGTTATGAAGGAAAGGTTAGCAGCTCACAGGAGATCAAGATGAGATGTCTTAGTCTTTTGTATTTTTTGTGTAAGCAAAATTTAGTGGGGGGAAGTAGATAGCTTTGTGGAGTTTATAAGCCAATTGTAAATTTTTGAAAGTTTGTCTTTTTGGATTTTGAGTATGATGGCACTCCCTGGGGGTTTGTAAATCCCACCTCATCAGTTATTGATGAGTTCTTTAGTGTGAATACAAAGTTACCTATTTCAAAAAATAAATCCAAACTAGTTTTCTGTCACTTTTGTAGTGTCCCTAAGTCCACACTGTATTACTCTATCCCAAAGCTCCATCATATGGCACTCTGGTTCATAAGTTTAATGTTACAAAAGTTCGCACAACTTCAAATATCTCCTTGTTATTCTTTCTTCACTCGTCTGACATCCCACCACTTCTTAGTATAGCATCAAATGGCTTGGTAAGCCATACTACTCCAACCTCCCCAAGACACTTCCAAACCTCCATGGAATACACAATAGGTTTTTACTTTTTTCTTTAACTAGTAAATAAGATTATATTGTACTGCACTATGAATGCATCCCATTACCACAGAAAGTACTGCACTTCATCAATGCTCCAAAAACAATCAAAGCAACTGCTCAGAAACTTGTGCCTAAAGAAACTAGAAGGACCCTTCCTTAAAACCTTAACATGCCTGCCCTAGAAATAAATAAATTCATGACAGAAAGTCAAATAAATAGAGATTCTAACCTGATATTTTTGCTTTCTTCAATTGTTTAGCCATCTCTTTGGCCTCAGTTTCTGCCTTCAGAGCCCTATCTGCCCTATCTGCCTGACTTCCAGCAAACTTATTTCTGTAGAATTCAGCTTCTTCATCTTTCTGTATATTATCACCAACATCAATTACAAACCAGCAAACAAAACGAAAGAACGAATACACATGCAGTAAAAAGAGACTAAAATGCATTACCAGCTCTTTGAACAATGGTGCTGGTGTTCCAATTTTGTGACCTGCAGATAGAATATCCCATGGTCTTTTGCCATTTTCAATGTCACCTCCTTCATCAGACAGTGAAAATTGTGTTTCAGGAGGCATGTTGAGCTGCTTAAGCACCTGTGAATCAAGAGGGGAAAAGCATCAAATCCCTGAACATAGACAGATGACATAACACAAAGTTCAATTTTGCCATGATAGCAACAGAAATATTACCTCTCGTGAAAAAGATGGCATAAATGGCTCTAAAAGACATGCTAGAAGATATACTAGACCACAAGCAGTTCTCATCACTATCGAACAGGAAGGCCTGTCTTCCTTGTAAAGCTTCCAAAATTGGCTCGCCTGCAGAAAGAAATTTGAAGCAATGAAGAGTAACCATAAGAATACCCACAATCGTTACCATTGTCACATGGAAAAATCAAAATTTCAGTAAGTAAAAATAAAGTGAGATAATTACACTCGCATTGCAGTTATTGATCAAAAACTATAGAGCTGGAAAGCACTTGACAACTACCTGCAGATAACCGTTTCCTACTAGAAATAGACATAGCGACCTTCAAGCCTTGCTTCAATTTAACCTAGACCAAAAAGAATCAAAGAAAGAAGAGCACCAGTCAAGATAGAATCAGATGCAAGAAAATGTGTCACCCGTGGCAGATGAGTAACCTTATTATCATAGCTTCCTTTATCTCTTTTTTTTTTATGAAGTAAATGTTCCATTGAAGGCATCAAGAAGATGCAAAGAGATAGCTTCCTTTATCTCTTTCTTTCTTTTTCTTTTTCTTTACTGATAAAATAAGATCAAACTACTTATAACACTACAACTGGGAAACCCAGGAAAATTTGTTTAACCACCTTCTCCATGGCTTCTACATATTGCTGAACACGACTTCTAACTTTTTCACCCAATGCCTTTGTCAAGGAATGTGATTCTGCTCCTTCAGCGTCGGGAATAATAGAACCATAACCTGAGTCTGTATGAGGGCATTGTCAATCCATTAGATATGTAGGAAAAAGAGGATAAGAATTAAGACGTTTTCCCTAGTAGACAAGATGGATTCTACACAATTAGCAAAATATACTACTTCCACCCAACCATAAGCCTACATCTTTCTCGAGAGAAAAATTTTCTACCTCTCTTTCTATTTTCTACTATATTTTCTTTCTTGATAAGTTTTTCCTGCTTTCTGAAATACCAGTTTCATAATTCAAGGAGGCCTAGTGAGTGACTCTGTTTATTTTTTCATTTCCAAGAAATAGAAACAGATTTGCAGCAATCAACCAGATATGTACAGATTATTAACAACAGGAAACATGAACAATGTAGCAAACTATGTCATTTAGGGCTCATTTGGTAGGAGGGGTAAGGGATAACTAATCCCTGGATTAATTTTAGGATGAGTTTATCCCATGTTTTGTTGGGATAAAATCATGGGATAACTTATTCCGGGATTGTAGTGTTATTTTTATCCCACATTGAGGATGGAATAACAATCCCGGGATAATTAAACTTGGGATAATTTGTTTCTAACCAAACGAGCCCTTAATACATAAACCATAGGAATTATAGGAAAGATAAATAGACAGCAAACTAAGCTGCCAAACTTTTTCAAAGCCTAAGCCCTAAAGACGCAAAATATCAACAGAGAAGCAACCTTGACAACTACGATAGCGCATTAACAGGGGAAAACTATGTAAATGTCCAAAAACCAGCTAGCTGAGGTACCTGGATCTTTTGCGATGAAACTCAGGACTCTATTGACAAAATTGCCTAAGTTGCTTAGCAACTCACTGTTTAACTTCACTTGTAGGTCTGCCCACGAAAACAAAGAGTCTGAGACCTACAGTAACCGAAATATTTAGTGATACAATTGCATTACACAACTTGGAATTTTATTTTTGGAAACATGTAAGGATTCTATAGATGACAAAAAAGCAAGCACTGAGACAACAAATAACATCGTCAAGCAATATGGCCCCACCTCTGGCCTGTTTGTTAGCAGGTAATATCTCCATACTTCTACAGGAATATTTGTATCTTTTACATCATTACCAAAAACTCCTACACCCTTGCTCTTTGAGAATTTTCCTGATTAGGCCAAACAAAAAAGTGAGTGGATATAAATCAAGTTAGTAACATGGAACAATGTATTATTGGCTAGAATCGCCAAACTGAAGTCTCAAGCAGCAATCACACATTGCAACCCTCAACTAATTTCTAACTAACCTGCTTCATAGTTCAAGTACTCCGTTGCACTGATAATTTTCAGAAGTGTCCAGCTTTCACCAGTTCCAAGAAGTGCAGATGGGAATAATACCTGGAAAATACAACATTCATCATTGGTACATGAATTAGCCACTCATTCCCTCACATATAACCACCTTGGTACTCATAAACTACTCATACTCCCGAGATAGAAAACTAATAATCCGCGTAAAAATCATGAATCAGAGAACAACACATCAAAAGACAACACTAATGACAATGCAGTACACATGAGCACCCTGCTTCAGGGCCATTAGTTGTCACTATTATCCTCCGTTCAAAATAATTTAAAAAGGCCTAATATCACAAAATTAGAAGCCTACCAGCTAACACATGGTGATTTTAAAGTTTCTTGAACTTACAGTGTGAAAAGACACATTGTCCTTGCCCATAAACTGATACAACTCCACATTATCTGGATTCTTCCACCACTTCTCCCACTCAGTTGTGTAGCATGAGGTGATTGATACATATCCAATAGGAGTATCATACCATACATAGAAAACCTAATTACCAATCAATGAATAATGTCATGAATCCAGGATCATAGGTAACATTTGTTGTTAACTTCAAATTAAATTGACACAACAAAATTGATAGCTCGATGTGGATCAATAATCCCAGAGTTACAAGTTACAATCAATTGTTTTCACTCAACCAACCTTATCCTTGTATTTTTCATGTGGTACTGGAACTCCCCATTTCAAATCTCTAGTTATACACCTTGGATTAAGTCCATCTTTAAACCACGCATCTGTTATATGGATAGCATTCTGACTCCATCCCCCGGACGTGTCGTTGATATATGCTTCTAACTGATCCTTCAACAAAGGGAGCTCAAGAAACAAATGATCTGTATCTCGGATACAAGGAGTGTTGCAACAAACCTGTTGAGTGAGCAAGCTAAGATTTAAGCAGTTTGTAAAACTTTCTACCACATCCAATGTACACTTAGTCCACAACATGAATTAGTATAACTTTTAACACACATATACCCCCAATCCAATATATGAACAAGATTATGCGTAATATTTGTGCTTTCAATCCTTCATACATTCAATTATATCACAAGACATTGAATCCTTTACAAATTTTGTGATTGGGCTCAAACAAAAAATTAAGTATCTCACCGAAGGAATCTGCATTTATTTTCAAGAAACTAACATTTGATTAACTAACATGAAACTTTTAAAAATAAAACTAAGTAAGGAATACACATCTAACTGAAAATGAGAGGACAAGCGAACCTTGCATCTTGGCTCTATTAGTTCTGTGGGATTTAATAGTTTCCTACACTCATCGCATTGATCTCCTCGTGCAGAATCATAGTTGCAACCTGGACAGTTTCCCTCTACAAGTCTATCTGCTAAGAACCTTTTGCAGGTGTCGCAGTAAAGCTGCTTAAGAGAAGGAACTTCAGTTGGGAAAATGCTGACTAAGCTCCAGCTGTGGTTCTTGCAACTATAGTTGAAGAAGCATTTGAAAGCTAAATCAAAATGTCTAGCTACATAGGCGAGATGAGCTGATTGCCAGGGAAACAATTTCTTCTTCTTTTTTAGGAGAGATGATTGACAGGAAGATGCACCCCTAAGTGTGGCCTAGTGGTCAATGAAGTGGTTAAGAACCATGAGGTGTCAGGTTCAAATCCTAGCAAAGGCAAAAACACTAAGTGATTTCTTCCCATCTCTCCTAGCCTTAGTGGATAGAGTTACTTGTTACATGTCGCTGGTGGGAGGTGGCAGATATCACGTGGAATTAGTCGAGGAGCGCGCAGCTGGCCTAGACACCACAATTATAAAAAAAATGATTGCCAGGTAGATAGATCGAAATAGAATATGATACCTGCTGCATTCTATTCTCAGAAGGGAATCATTTTCCCAGAGCTTCTTGAAAATTGCTTGACAAATTTCTGTCTGTTGTGGTGTTGATGTGCGTCCAAATTCATCAAAGCTTATATCAAACCATTTATAAACTTCTTTGTGAATTGCATGATATCTGCAAGCCAATAAGAGGAGAAAGAAATTGTGAAATAGGGTTGGCTTCATGCTATCAACTGTATAAAGTAAAAGGATAAATTAAAGAAGCCATATAGAAAGTTACAATTAAAGAGGAAAAATACATTCTTTTTTTTAAAACGGACCAAAACGGAAAGTACCACAAACAAATTGAAAGAACTAAGTACTGATTACACTAGTTTTAATACATGAATAATTCACTTCCTAACCACAACCAACCCTCCCTTTCAATTTGTTTGTCTCGTTTTGACTACATAAAACGTATCACCTATTATTCAATCACAAATTAGAAAGAAAAAAAAAAAAAAAAAAAAAAAAAAAAACCTTGAATTTTGTGATCTTAAACTAAAGATACATAGAATGTACTGAATGTCTGGTCTTAAACATGTCACATGGAAAGTTAGAATTAAAGTATTGTCAAAAAAGAAACGAGACTATCTTTTCGAAACTAACCAAAAAGGAAAGTATAACAAACAAATTGAAACAAAGGAAGTACTAGTTATGCTAGTTTTAATACACGAATAATTCACTTCCTCAACACCAACCAAACAACCCTCCAATACTCAAAAGTATCATAAAGATAGTAGTAGTAATACATTCAGAGGTGTACGCAGAGGGGGTCACCGGGTTCACATGAACCCATGCTTCCCTCCTAAAATCATATATAGTAGTGTTATATTTTTTCAATTTTTGTTAAATATAGATGTGTGAACTCAAAATCGAAGTATCATATACTGCGATGATGGTTGAGTGCACCTTTCAGTAAGATTAGAAATTTGACATTTTATATCTATCTTGTATTATTTTTCTTTCTAAAATTGGGTAACACCTCTCTAAGTGTTATTGGTAGCACTTTTGGCGTTTTAATTAATTAAGAATTTTAATTTTGGACCTATAATTTTAACATTTTATCATTTCAATTATATGAACCTAAATATCAAACTGATTCGATCCACCTTTTCATAATAGTGCACCCATCGTACCGAAATTCTGGTTACTCCTCTGAATACATTTATACATTCTCCTCCATACCAAACACACCCAAATTCCATACCAACACAAAGATCAAAATAAGTTAGCTTACTTGTCGCAAATTTCCTTTGGATGACAATTTTCCTCCAAAGCTTTAGTCTCAGTTGCCGTCCCATACTCATCTGTACCACACATATATATTGCATTGTATCCTCTAATCCTACAGTACCTCGCAAACACATCCGCACTCAACACACCTACAAAACACAACAACAACAAAAAAAACTTCAGAAAATCATCCAAATCCAAAAATTCCAAAAAAAAATTAAAAATCGTACATACATCCGATGATGTTGCCAAGATGAGGAACGTTGTTGACGTAAGGCAAAGCACTAGTAATTAGGATGTTTCTTTTGCCTTCGATTGGAACTTTCGGAGTCGCCTTACGATCATCGCCCATTTTTGATAGATTTGCTAGGATTTAAAAGAGGTTTTTTCCAGCCGATTGCAGCTGATGAAGGCGACGAAGTGTAAAGAGAGAAAGAGAATGTTAAAAGTGTGTGTAGTGTAATAATATGATTTATGGTACTATATATCATAAATAAATATAGAATATGTACTAAATTGGGTATTCTAGGAAGAATAACAGAAAATATGGGAAATTCAATGTTTAAAATGTGAGGGAATCCTTTATGAACATGTGTTTATTGTGCTACAACCCTTCAGAAATGTCACAATTCATCAAAAAAGTCACAACTCTTTAGAAAAGTCACAACCATTCCGAAAAGTCACATTTTTTTGGAAAAGTCACAACCCTTCTGAAAAGTCGCAACCTATTGAAAATATTACAACTCGTCGTGGAATAGTCACAACCCTATACTTAGCTAAAGAATATATAATCAATAGGTCATCAAATTGAGTATCTTATACTTAGCTTGCACATGTACAAACATAATATATAAAGGAAGTGATAATTGACTAATTTATGAAAAATCATTCAATATTGAGAATCCAATTATATCAAAGAACAAATATCATAATTAAAAAATATGTAGAAAATAAAATGCATTAAAGAGTAAGAATTTTACAATCTTTTAAATTCTTAATATATATGTGACACTATCAAATTTCTAATATTAGGATATTAGAAAATGATCATTCATAATCGTAATGAGTTCATGGATTACCGCGGGTAAGTTGTCTAGTTAGGTGTTATTTAGCAAGATGGGACAGTAATTTTGAGATAAAATGTATCATTATTTTTTATGATATTTAGTTACAAATATCAATTAATTTTGAAATTATTTATTTCATCACTTGTAGTTTGTACTATAATGATGGATCAACTATCTCGTATATATGATGGGACAACTAAGTACATGCGATCTCCATACCAAAGAACTCCTAAGGGAATGAGGTTTTTTATAGGAAAGTATAAGGGGTCGTTTGGTTTGATGACAAGTTTGGCTAGGATTAGGTTATGTTGGATTAGTCGTATTGGAATCATCTATTCTAATTAACTCTTTCATCTTAATTTATGTTACTATTTGATTCGACATAAATTTAAGAAAGACTTATGTTAGCTTAGATTAGTTATATTGGAATCGGTTATTCTAGTTAACCATTATGTCTCATTTTACGTGGCATCATTTGACTTGACATAAATTTAAAAAACATTTATACTAGATTAGTTAAAGACTTGAAATTCGTGGATTATTTTTTTTGCACAAATATATATATATATATATATAAAAGTGTTACATAAGTTTTTTTTTTCGTTCCATATTAGTCGTAGTTATCCATATTACTATAAATAGTTATTCCAAATTACTTGACAATTTAGCAAACAAAGAAAGAATTAATTAATATTTTCTCAATTTAACCCTTATAATTAATTCTTTTTTGAAAGTGTAAACCAGTTTGTAAAATTTTAAAAAAAAATCTTAAGAGATAAATTAGTTAAACTAACTGTCTAGTTTATGATTTCCTAAAACGCTTATAAAGGAAAAAAGAGATAACTAATATGAAACTGAGGGAGTAATGATTTAACATGTTAGATGATTCGTTAATACAATGATTAAACAATAAAAGCTTTTGAATAAACATATGTCATGCATCTATTAATTTATCGTAAATAAATTTATATGGAGAGAAGAAGAGGCTAAGAGTAAAATATGGAGTGATGTTTGTTGAAAACTGAAAAGTAACTTTGAAACCACTGAAAATCAAGAACATATAATTTTAGGAAAATCAACAATGCACTGTTCATTTGTAAAAAAAATAATCTGATTAATGTCTAGGAAACAGTGCATATTTTTATGTTTGTCAAAAAGCCATGCAGATGTAAATACAAACTTCTTCTTGAAATAATTTTCGAAAAATAAAAAAGTTTGAAGAATATTTGCAATGGCAACTTCTTCGAATCCAAGAAAAACAGATCCGAACCGTCCACCACAGGCGGTGAAATTCTCACGACGCACGTCCAGTGGACGTGTGGTGAGTTTATCCCGGGACGATGATTTGGATGTCCCGGGAGATAATCAAAATGATTACATAAATTATACAGTTATGATGCCCCCGACCCCTGATAATCAACCAGGGGCCGGGGATGCTAGTGGTGACAAGCCAGATGGTCCTGGACCATATGGCTCGTCAAGATTCAGGACAGAGTCCCAAAGGCGAATGGGTAGTCGTGGAGGTGAAGATGATGATGGTGGTGCAAGAGGGGAAAATGCCTCGGGTTTGGATCGTAGGGTGTCTGTATTGAAATCAAATAATAATAAATCAATGTTACTAAGGAGCCAAACTCAAGATTTTGATCATAATCGTTGGCTTTTCGAGACTAAAGGAAAATATGGTATTGGAAATGCATTTTGGCAACAAGATGAAGATTCATATGATCATGATACTGGAATGAGTATGTCTGATTTTATGGATAAACCATGGAAACCACTTACAAGAAAAAGTAAAGTCCCTCCTGAGATCATTAGCCCCTACAGGTTCGAAATACCTTATATATTTCTTCGTACATCACATTCATGCATTTATAGTTTATGAGACGGTATTGATACTCTTCAAAGTAGGGGCAGAGTCAGGTAGGATCGAGGGGTTCATCAGAACTCAGAACCTCCTTTGTATGTATAATAGATGTTGAATATCTTTTAACTTTTGACTTCTTAGTGTGTTTACTTCTTCATATTTTGAACCTTTTAGTGAAACTCCTGGCTCCACTCACTGGTTGAAAGCATATACTATCTTTGTGTTTTAATAAATCACACATTTTTGTTCAATTTTCAGATTGCTTATTCTTATCCGGTTAGTGGTGTTAATTTTCTTCTTGACGTGGCGTATAACTAATCCAAATCCAGATGCAATGTGGCTATGGGGAGTATCGATAGTATGTGAATTATGGTTTGCATTTTCATGGCTTCTTGATATCCTTCCGAAATTCAACCCTATAAACAGATCAGCTGATTTAGCTGCACTTAAAGAAAAATTCGAAACACCGTCTCCTTCTAATCCTCATGGTAGATCTGATCTACCAGGAGTTGATGTGTTCATTTCTACAGCTGATCCTGATAAAGAGCCTCCTCTTGTCACGGCTAATACTATACTTTCGATTCTTGCTGTCGAATATCCTGTTGAGAAAGTATCTGTTTACATCTCTGATGATGGTGGTGCTATCTATAACTTTGAAGCCATGGCTGAGGCTGTGATCTTTGGTCAGGTTAGTTTGTCTTCATTTGTCTATCACAATTTCGATTGGATTTAAGTTATATACACCGAGGGTGTGAAGATCTTTTAGACTATCGGTGTAGTTAGACAGTTAGTTACTGTCTTATCATGTTATCAATTTTAGACTAACGGTGTATTAGTACTAATGCTAGCATTTTGTATTGTTCACTAAAGCTTTGGGTGCCATTTTGTCGAAAACATAACATTGAGCCAAGAAATCCAGACAGTTACTTCAGTCAGAAGACAGATCCAACGAAAAACAAGAAACGCCCTGATTTTGTGAAGGATCGACGTTGGATCAAGAGGGAGTATGATGAATTCAAGGTTAGGATCAATGGTCTACCAGATGTCATACGCAAAAGATGTGAGATGCATAACTCGAAAGAAGAAAAAAAGGAAAAGGCACTTGCTAAGGAGAACAATGGAGGGAGTGTTCCTGAAGATTTCAAGTTTCAAAAGGCAACTTGGATGGCTGATGGCACACATTGGCCTGGCACATGGTATGAGCCTATTGCTGATCATAAAAAAGGAGACCATGCTGGGATATTGCAAGTACAGTAATTTTTATCATGAACTTGTTTATTGAAATATTTGTTTGGCTTAATACATAAACAACACTCAAACTTGATTTCAACTGACAACTAAACAGTCCAACTCGTCCCTAATGAGTCTCGTGTACTTTCAATACTAACGTGGCACATAAAGTTGGAGTTGTCAACTGACGTAGTGGAGACGAGTTGAGGTGTTTAGATGTGTATGCTCAAAGTTGGAGTGCTTATTTGCTAGTTGAGGCCTAGTTTGAGTGTGTTTATGTATTACGCCTATTTGTTTTCCAAGTTACTTTTTTGACATATAGTACTTATGTTATCCTTGTAGATAATGAGCAAGGTGCCGGTAAATGATCCAATAATGGGAGGTCCCAATGAGAAGCAATTAGACTTCACCGGTATTGACATCCGACTTCCCATGTTTGCATATGTCTCTCGTGAGAAGCGTCCAGGTTATGATCATAACAAGAAGGCAGGAGCTATGAATGCTTTGGTAAGAGCTTCTGCAATTCTTTCAAATGGACCGTTCATACTCAACTTGGATTGTGATCATTACGTCTACAACTCCATGGCCATTCAAGAGGGTATGTGTTACATGATGGACCGTGGTGGTGATCGTATTTGCTACCTACAATTCCCTCAAAGATTTGAAGGAATTGATCCATCTGATAGATATGCTAATCATAACACTGTGTTTTTTGATGGTAAGAAATGTCTAACTTTCCAAGTATCACAATGTGTTTTATAAGCATTAAAATCCTAACTTTGAAATATATGTTATGATAACAGGAAATATGAGAGCTTTGGATGGTCTACAAGGTCCTGTATACGTCGGGACTGGATGTATGTTCAGGCGCTATGCACTCTACGGATTCCACCCACCTCGAGCTAATGAGTACACCGGCTTCCTTGGACAAAACAAGAAACAAGCTAAAAATGTTGCTTTGCCTTCAGAACTAGACGACGATTCACAACCTTTAACAGGACATCCTGACTTGGACTTGCCAAAGCAATTTGGAAATTCTACAATGTTTGTTGAGTCAATTGCAGTGGCTGAGTTTCAAGGCCGACCTCTAGCCGATCACATCACTGTTAAAAATGGAAGGCCACCTGGTGCCTTGCTCATCCCGCGTCCTCCTCTAGATGCACCAACTGTAGCTGAGGCAATTGCAGTCATCTCTTGCTGGTACTTCAAAAAACTCTTTATACAATTCTGCTCCCTCCGTTTCAATCTGTTTGTCTTACTACATTTAGGATTTTTATCAACTTGTTAGCTATACATTTCCACTTACTAATGTGTTTATGATTGAAAGGTTTGAGGACAAAACAGAATGGGGAGATAGAATAGGATGGATTTATGGATCAGTGACAGAGGATGTGGTGACAGGATACAGAATGCACAATCGTGGATGGCGATCTGTCTACTGCATTACAAAACGAGATGCATTCCGTGGGACTGCACCTATCAACCTGACTGATCGTTTACACCAGGTTCTCCGTTGGGCAACTGGTTCAGTCGAGATCTTCTACTCTCGTAACAATCCCATCCTTGCCAGCCCTCGCCTCAAGTTCTTACAACGCATTGCCTACTTCAACGTTGGTGTCTATCCTTTCACCTCAATATTCCTTGTTGTCTACTGTTTCATCCCAGCCTTCTGTCTCTTCACTGGCCAATTCATTGTACAAAACCTCAACGTCTACTTTCTTTCGTACCTCTTACTTATCACTGTCACTCTTGTCCTCATTTCCCTCCTTGAAGTCAAATGGTCTGGTATAGGCCTTGAGGAACTATGGCGTAATGAACAATTTTGGCTCATCGGTGGCACGAGTGCTCACTTTGCTGCTGTTATACAAGGCCTCTTGAAAGTTATAGCTGGTGTTGAGATTTCATTCACATTGACATCTAAGTCTACTGGTGAAGATGAAGATGACATATATGCTGATTTATATGTAGTCAAATGGACAAGTCTTTTTATACTTCCATTGACAATTATGGTTGTTAACATAATGGCACTTGTTATTGGCATATCAAGAACAGTATATAGTATAATACCACAATGGAACAGGCTATTTGGTGGTGTGTTTTTTAGCTTTTGGGTATTGTCACATTTATATCCATTTGCTAAAGGATTGATGGGAAGAAAAGGAAGAGTCTCAACAATTATATATATATGGTCAGGCCTTATTGCTATTACTGTTTCTTTGCTTTGGATTACTCTTCAAAATAATGTTGAAGGAGGTGGCAACTTTAATATCTAGAATCAAAGGTACGAAGAATGAACAACAATAGAACAAAGACGAATTTTATTGTGTCATGTCTTTAGGGGGTAACTTTTTTTTTTTTTTGGTTTTCTTTTGATTGTGTGATGGGGCAAAAGATCATGAATTTTCATGATTGTAATTTTATTTTATTTTTTTGATACTATTACAAGAAAGTTATTAAGTATATCAATTAGATGAAGTGTTGTAGGGTTCCCATATTTTGTTAATGTAAAGGAGGAAAGTTGATAGCTAAAATGGTATTTATTTATCAATAAAGAAAAAAATAAGGAGAATTACACATACTTCTCCCCTATCCTCTTTTTTTTTTTGTTATCCATCCCAAGACCGATTAAATCTGAATTTATGCATTACAAGTCTATATCTGGAGATGATGCTCCCAATATGATATTTTTTTCATTTTCAGGGACTCGAACCTCCTTAATTAAGGGTGGAGGGATCTCAACAACTGAACTACAACCCATGTTGGTAATTCCTCAATCCTTTATATATGATGTCAAGTGTAACATAGTTTATTTGTTCATATTTTGTGTAACAAAACTATAATGTAATCTATAGACGGGCAAGTTTGTCCCATATGTATTAATTATATGGACTTAACGTTACTCAAATTGGAGCGTACATGTCATATGCTCTAAGGTTGTTGTATATATATTCGAAATCAAAGCTCATTTATGTCTGTTATTTGGTCATTTTTATGTGGTGGCAACATATCTAGACTTGATAATAACAATCAATCTCTATATATTTAGTCCTTTAATTAAAAATTAAATTTGAAACAATGTGAAAGAGTAGCCTTGTCATTTGTTTGAATTCAACATATTTTAGCTTTTGGAGAAATTGCGCCTCAACCAAATAAGTTCACAATTAGCAAAGAGTCATAGCTCAATATTTTATTTTTGTGCGACATTTGTCTTCATAACAATCATTTTTGTCTTTGCATAGTCACAATAAGCATAAATTTATGGAAAAACTATATAATTAGACATAATTCACTACTCTATATATTATTATTACTTATACTTTTAAAATATTATGTATCTTACCACTAATTAAGAGTTTCCTACCATATATTAAAAAAATACACTTAGGTACATATATTTTTGCTACCAGATGCACTAAAATAGGGAGAGAGGTGAGCCAGATGGGGAGGGAGGTGAGCGACATTTTGTTATATATCTCAAATACATGCGAATCACACCAGATACACAGTAGATACATGTATTTGTATGTATCTGGTGTGATTCGCATGTATCTGGGATACCAAATACATAGGAGAGTGGTGAGCGAGATGAGAGAGAGTTGAGGAAGGCAAGCGAGATCTGTTATGTATCTCAGATACATGTGAATCCACTTGGATACAATGTATTTAGAATAAATTTGACCACGTATCTTGAGATATATATATATATATATATATGAATGTATCTGGACGTACCAAAATATGATAAAATACATAATATTGAAAGTAGAGTGTATCTAAGTAATTAACTCTTAATTTAGTAGGATTTATGTAAGTTTTCCCAAATTTATTTGAGAAAAGAATAGTTGTACCCAAAATGAGAAATTATTTATAAGTGGCTACCCATTTACTTTCATACCCCTTGTTTTTAACAATAATTCGTGTTTATTGCTTGATACCATCAAAGTATATATATATATGCATCAAGGATGAAGAAACAATGGTTTAGTGAATAAAACAAGGAGGCACTCACATAAATAATTTAAGTTGTGAGTCCAATCAGAGTAAATAGTTTAGGTTGGGTCTAAGTTGGATAAATACTTTTCCTAATGGATCTAATTGGTATAATTTCCCCAATTTATTTTGCTTTTACAAGCTAGTCGCTATTTATTAATTCAGATATCAGATATAGCCACTTAATCTAGTGTTGGGCTAATTTATCAATATTGGTTCAGACTCATTCATAACATTCGCCTGACCCCCTTAAGTTTGAGTTGATTGTGGACTCACTTCTTTATTTGCTCAACGCATTAAAAATGGATTGATATACAACTTAAATTGACCCATGATAAATTAAATCTTATCAAAATATTCCCAATTTTAAAAAAAAAAAATTGATATGCTATAAATTTCCATAATAAAGAAAAACATAATTTTATTAGATACTAAGAAATTATAAAATAACAAACAAAGAAATTAAAATTTAATAGTAAGCGATTCCTTAGGTAATGACCTGCATTTTAATTAATCGATTTCAATTCAAATCTATTTATTTTATAGACTCATCCCATTTTAACATATCCAAATTTAACCATAACACTTCCATTTCACACATGGAGAATGTAACTTCAATTAATCACAATCTCCAAAGAATTAAATTGTTTAATCATAAACAAATATCCTAAACAAAACAAAAAGAGCATTGCAACACACTTAAATCATGATGAAGTTTTCAAAATTCCATATTTAATTTATGTAGGTTCTATGAATTCGAACTTTTTTTTCGTATTATTTATCTCATTCACTAATTACTTGATTTAGAAAAGGAAAAAAAATTAAAACACACATATACAAACATGCATTTATTCATTTTTGCGTCAAAAACTAAAATACACCTTGAATTAAAAGATATTAATGAATAATGAGGTTAGTAGTAAAAGCAAATGGAAGAGGTATTTTAGGAAATTAAATAATTTATAAAAATGATGAATGAATTAGTAGGATTTAATAAAAAAAATTCCCAATTTATTTTATATCCTTGATTCTATGGATGTATAGATTAGGAAATAACTTGATTAATTAATCATTAGTTTGCATCATTTACCAAAATCAAGTAATTGCAATGGCTATATATTTTGGACAATTTCATACATATTTTTCACTATCTTTTGAGTTTTGAATATTAAATCATATCTTTCATGGCTACTACAAAATTCTCCTTTTTATCAATTTTGCTACTTTGCTTAATTTTCTTTTCTTTGTTGGCTCTCCATCAATGTATGTTCACATTCATTTTTATACTTTTAAATTATTATGAATTGTTAATATATAGAATTTTATCGATCTTATATGTTTTTTTATGAAATGCAGGTGATGAACATATAGGTGTCGAGGTAAAAGATCTCAATCCATGCTTCAGGGCTTTTGAACCATCAGATCTATGGTGTTGCAAATTGGTTGAACCAAATAAATGTTATTCTTCTCAAAAAGCATGTCATGATAATTGTCACTAATGATAAATTTTCAATAATAATAATAATAATGTTTTATTAGGGGAAACATGATGTGTTTTCTCACTTATAAGTTTTATGTTGTGAGCTTTGTTGATGTGAAAATAAATAAAGAAGTTGATTCATTAATAAAGTTCAATTTCAATTATCAATATGTATTTTAAATTCATATATCTAGATCATATTTATCTTATATATTTTGTTTATTTGAATTCAAGAATCCTATATATTTAATGTGAATTTTATATATATACCCGTATTGTGCATGAGCCATTAACATTAATTTTTTTATTGCAATTGGTTAACATGTTTTATCCTCAATTACTTATTTCAAATCATTTTCAAGATTTATGATTATATATTAATTAATATGATTATTGTTATAAAATACTCATATTAATCATAATTTAAGAGACATACAAAATTTAAAATGGACCAATAAAAATGAATGAAATAAACTGCAAATATAAATGGAGCCCATAATTTCAAGTAAAATGACTATATTCAAGTGGGCCACTTCTCACTTTTTAGCATATCAAGATTATTTTTTTCTTCATGTTTTGTCCTTGACAATATTTTACTTATTTCAAATCATTTTTAAGATTTATCATAATTTAAGATTATTGTTAATATCAATTGATATGATTATTGTTATAGAATATTCATATTAATCACAATTTAAGAGGCATATAAATTTAAAGTAGATAAATAAAAACGAACAAAATAAATTACAAATCTACGCGGAGCTCACAATTACAAGTAAAATAACAATATTCACGTGTGCCCCATATATATATAGTGTGTACATTAAATCATATATGCATGTTAATTTACTGTTTTTTTAAAATATAAATTATTATTTTTTTAATTAAAGGATACTTCTTTTTTCTTGTTATCTTATTTATTTGAGAATTTGCTTCGTTTTGATTATTCGATCCCAACATCATTCAAATTAAAGCTGAAATACATGCTTAATCAAATGAAATAGAAATAAAAAAGGAATCTATAGAAGTACAAAAAAAACTATTCTCCTCAAATTTATGGCACTTTATTAAGTAACAACAAAAATAATTTATTGTGCCATGGGAGTAAAACTAATTTAGAAAAAGGGAAATCTATTTTCACAATGGACTTTCCAACTTTGTCTCAAACTCCAACTGATTTCAAGGACTCAATTTTTCTTGGCCTGCCATAAATAAATAAATAAACAAATTTTATCATTTTAAAGGAGTGGAAAGGAATGACGGACTAAAATATATACATCAATAAAATCTGACGAGAACAAAATATATGCAGATTTTATCTTTACCTTAGGTATACCAGGTTGTTTGGACCAAAATAGATAATGTAGTAAAAATGTACCTAGCTAGTACTAAACTTGTTAAATTTCTTATTGAAAAATTCATTAATAATAAGAATAATGAGCACCTACATAGCATTTATGTATTGTTAAACATGTCATCGTACGTAGTCGAGTGTCTTTTAGAATCAGTTTTTCTACCTAAGAAAGTGGCCGGAAAGATATGTGTACATTCTATCCTTTCCCCAGACCCCGCTTTTGGGACTATACTGGGTTGTTATTTTTGTACGTAGCCCAATATACAATATTATATCCGGGGGGATCATTATATATATAGTTTTATGTGTATCTTACACTTAGATATATGTATTTTTGCTACTAGATACACAAAAAATAGGGAGACAAGCGAGATTCGTATGTATCTGGGATACATACGAAGCACACTTGATACACACTAGATACATGTATCTATATGCATCTGGAGTGATTCGTATGTATCTGGAATACCAGATACATGAGATGTGGCAAGCGAGATGAGAGAGAGGCAAGAGAGGCGAACGAGATTTGCTATGTATCAAAGATACATGCGAATCTACTTGGATGCAATGTATCTAGAACAAATTACACCTATATTTGACCTCATGTATCCACGATACATTTATCTGAACGAATTTGGAGACTGGAGACACCAAAATCTGGTAAAATATGTAATATTGCAAACTAGAGTGTATCTAAGTAATTAACTCATAAACTAGTGAGATAAAGATTTATGTAAGTTCCTATATATATAATGTATCAACCTCATATAAAGTGTATAAAAGATGTTTATACGCAAATACGAGTTAATTTTTGTGTCTAAACATAAAGTATCGACTACATACATAGCGTAAATATTTTCAAAAATAGACATAAAACGTAATTTTTGCGAAAAGGTAAAGAGTAATTAACTATACCTTGTGTAAGGGTCAATGTCATATTGAGAATTAATAGGCTCTTGAATTCTTCCAAATTTCCTCAAGACAGATTTGTCAATATACTTAGTACCAGAACTAGCCATTGCATCTGGGAAATCAACTTCAGCAAGATTTTCTCTCTTTTTTTTGGTGACAAAAACTCCAGGACCATGAAATAATTGTTGTTTCATTGTGAAAATGCATAGTCCTATTGCCACTGCTAATGTTCCACCCAATACATACACTGGTGCCATATCCCCATTAGTCATTGACAACCTTTCAAATGATCAAATATCGAGTTTAAGTTTTATGTACTGACAATATAGTTTCATAATCAGGTCAGTTATATAGTGTAGACAACTTAGATCATTATTTATATGTATAACACATAAATGTACCTTTTAACTTGGCCTGATCATCTGCTGACATCTACGCCCTCCAACTTAATTTGGAGGTGCATAAGTAGGCATTTTAACTTGTAGAAAATTGGACAAATATATATATACACACATGCATTCTACGTGGCATGCTACATGAAAAATTGTGTCCTACGTGGAGCCCTACATGTATTATGTCACATATACAAGTTTAAGTGTCTACTTGTTGCACACCTAAAATTGGAGGACATAGATGTAAGTTGAAAATAAGGTAAATGACATATTTATGTATTTATGTCATATTTATAACTAGAAGAAGTATTTACACAATCATGTTCACCTAAAAGATATCTACAGGTAAGAATCCTTAAAATGTGAGATTTGTAATCTTGGAAATAAGACATGTTATCTGTTACAAATGTAAAGATGATTTGATGATGTAAAGTGAATTGATATATATTACTATGTCAAGATAAAGAGTAAATGTTACTCATTAAAATGGCATGGATCAAAAACCTGTTTGACAAATCGTATGAATTTTTTAAAAGTTATTTACTCAAATGATATTTTTTTTATAGGCATTTCTCTTCGGAATATGAAATTTATAATCTTAAAAATAAGTTAAAAGAGACGAACTTCTTAGGATTGACATGAGTAGAACCACCAGCAGAGGAAAATCTTGGAGCAGTAGAAGAAGCAAACGATCGATTCGCCGCGAAGGCATTCGTCATGGATTTCAAATACCTCTGTCGTAACAATGAAGACAATAATAAATACAAAAGTTAACGTCAATATTTAAAAATAATAAATTAAAAAAATTCTATGTTGGTAACCAAAACACAATTGGGATCAGAGAATATTATGGCAATATTATAAGATCTCAATTGAACAAATAACTCGATCTGATCTTTTAATAGATATTGAGATTATAGATTGAAAATAAAAAACCTAGCAATTCAAACTATATGATCAATATAAAAATAAAACGATTTTTGTGTTGATTATGAAATAACAATTAGATCAAAGAAATGTGATTACATTATAAGGTCTCAATTCATTAAAAATGACTCGATTTGATCTTTCAAATAGATATCACAAATTTAATTGAAACTTTAAAAATCTAGTGATTCCAACTATAAGACATACTCATAATTATAACTCGATTTTAATTATCTTAAAAAACAAAAACAAAAAGAATAGTAATGATTTTTTTCCCCTTACCATTCTGAACGCCATTGTCACAAGGATGGAATGTGGAAGAAATTGTTTCATACACAGAAAAAGAAAATCACTTTTTTTTTATTAATTATATTGTACATATAAAGGGAGAAAAGGAGGATGAGATTTATTTTATATTTAAATAAATTTTTAATTTAATTTTTATTTATTTATTTGGGTGGTTAATAAGTTCCTAAAAGAATGGAACATGAGACAGGTAAGTTTAAGTACTCTAAATGTATGGAAAATTTATGGGATTTAAGGAAGGAAGTTATCCTTTTTCTTCTTTAAAATCGTTTATTTATGTAATCTGAGTACACATCTAAATATTAAGTAGTTAAGACGGATTATTTTAACATTTGAATGCATAAAACTTGTTTTTATTTAAAAATTAATAAATAAAAAACAAAATTAATCTAATACATATCAAAAGAATATTTTTTAAAAATTATATGATGATGGCTAGTGATGATGGCTAGCGATAATAGTTGTAGGTGGTGATGCTGCATGCTAATAGCGGTGTTATGTGTGGCAGTAATGGTTGATGGTAGAAGTTGATTAGTTGTGGTGGATGATAGTGTAGAGATAATGGTGATGGTTTGCAATATGAGATGATTGTCGATACTCGATAGTGATTAATAATCGTTGTGGTAATGGTAATTAATGGTGATAATTTTAAATGGTGGCTAATAGTGATGAGAGTTGATTGTAGTGATTGACATCGATGACAGTTGTGGGTGAGGATGATGGTTATGGGTGGAAGGATAGTGATAGTTGATAATAACCAGCAGCAACGACAAAAGTTGATAATGGTGGAAGTGTTAGGTTTTCTTTGCCCGGATTGTCATACCATATTTTAAGTTTTATTTTTTTCTTAAAGGAAAGTCAAAGTATTACCATAAATGCTTTAACTTTTCCTGAAAAGAAAAATATAATTTTCTTCCATATTTGGTTATTCTTTCGTTAGAGGAAATATTTAGAACTCTATAAATTGAAAGACTCATCTTTTCATATCAACAACACAATAGCATCCACAATGAAGTTGTTTAAACAGTTTTGTTTAGGGGGAGATTTTCTCTCAACATGTTTATGTTTTAGGTCTCTTGGCCAAACAATAATAATAATATTATGTTTTTAGCATAATTTTTTGTAGGAGAAATATACCCACTAGGATTTTATCGACCTCCGTTTTGGGGTTGGGTTTTGATAGATTGGATTTTTTGGATTAATTTTGATAATTTTCAAAAAGTGCAAGAGTCCTATCAAATTCTGTCACTATAGGTACATCACAAGTAATAGTGATGGAAAGAAAAAGTGATGTGGCTTTGTCGCGATTATAAGTATCATATTTAGTTTAAAAAGTCTAGCTTAGATGTAGAAGCACTACATCTTTGATGCAGTCATCAGTTCTCTTGAGGGATCACAATCGCCACTAACAAATGAAACCTAACAATACATATCCTCCGTTTATATTTTCTAAATACACTCCACACTACACAATCAATCATTCATCTTCAAAGGATAATGCTTTTAGTAAATAACCAAATATAACATACTCGAGCTAAATGTCAAGTTGATAAGTTTTCTTACATCTTTCTCTCCCAGATCCTGATATCATATACACGTGCCTATAGAATAACAAAAGTGAATAGGGCTAGGGAGAATAGTTGCCCTAGTTCCTTTTAATCAAAGAGACAATAACATTTGTGAATGTGGTCTTCTCTATAGTCATGAAATTGACATAGATCTCCCTACACTTGTGGAACACTTGATCTATCAATATTTCATTATCACCAAAATGGCTAACAAGCAAAGGCTCAGTGAAAGCTCTCACACATTGTGCCATATTTTCATCAAAATCATCTTTATGGAGTTCACAAGTTTTCAAGATATCAATGGTGAAAGATCCCTCCTTATCAACTATATACATTACTTCTCTAAGAGATGGATAGTATGCAGGAATGTTGAATGTGTACACTTTCTCTTCTTCTATTGATCCCTGCATCCATTCAAACACTGTCACATACTAAAATAAAACGAATGATATGTTATATTGTATCTTACAAGTTTAAGTTTCTACCTCTACAACCAACTCTCTAAGAGCCCTCGCCATAGGCTCTAATAGGTAGCATGCTCCTTTACTAAAGCGGTCTTCATTTTTTTTGCCCAATATGGTTAATATCATACATCCACCATCTGCCAATTCTTTCGAGCGATACTTTAGAAAATTTACAAAATCTCTTTCATATTGCTCATAATACGCTTTAACCACACTTGGCGGACTTGTACTTGCCACATAAATATTTCCTTTGTTACTTTCTATTCCATCAGGTACCTATCAAAGGCGAATTCAAATCTAAAATCAACTATTCAAAATAAGACGTATATGATATTATTAGATAATATATAGTTCGAACTAAAAGCAAAATATGTTAAATTGAATATATATAGAACCTATCATAAATTCATATGTTAGGGAGTGTGTTGATTGAAGACATATAATTTAGCTAGCATTTGTATCTTTTGGATTAGATTTTGAAGTTTTATTTTCAAATATTTGTTTGACCATGAAATTTTATCAAATTTTGAAAATTTATCTTCAAAAACTCAAATTTTCAAGTTTTGACTTCATAATCTATAGTCAAACGGTAGATCATAAGTAAATAAAAATACGTTATCTCTAGCAAATCATACTTGAGAAAGCCAGTGGAGACTATAAGAGGAGTGAACAAAATGCAAAGTCTTAGAAGGAAAAAGTCTAGTATAAAATGAACCAGCAACTCCTGTCACAAATAATCCATCTCCTCCCATATTTTGTTTCCTCAAATCTTCATAGAACGTTGGCAACGATCGAAAAATGGAGTTAAAATCATTGCTAGGAAGATCATTGAGGAAAACATGAATTTCCGGGGATTGTTGTTGGCTATTGCTTTTGCATTCTTCATGAATAGTTTGAATGAGTTGAGAGATTGTCAAGAAAGTGTTCGGTCCAGAGGAACAACCTAAATCCGCAATACGTATAGTTTCTCCTGGGGAAAGGTTGTTGTAGAGAGTAGATATAACTTTATTTGTTATTGACTTTGTCATGAGAATCACCTTTTGCTATATTTTTCCACGAAAAACAGACATGAGATAAGAAATTCAGTGTTTCACTAAAATTTCAAATAACGATAAGCAAAAAGGTGTGTGATGATATATACCTGAAGTAAAGAGTTTTTTGCATAGCTAGAGTTTCTGATTCCTCCATTCATGTGAAGAACTTTAGTAACTTCCATTTCTATGTATCAATCAATTACTTCTGGCTTAAAATAATCTCATAAAATATCTTATATCGTTGTTTATTTCATCTCACAAATAAAGCAGACCCAATATATTTAGTACTAGTAAGGATATTGTGTCCAATAAAATGTAATCCATGTTAGGGGTAAATTTGTGGTAGTAAATTAGAGTCCAGAGCCAAAAGGGCAAAAAAAATTGCCAAAAATTTCAAAAGGGCACATCATATTTTTTTAAAACCAAAAGGGCAAAATCGCTCCTACTAGAGCGATTTTCCCCTGACACATATTAATGCCGTTTACTCCTTTAAAAATAAAATCGTTGCCAGGGCAGCGATTTTTGTCAAATTTTTTTTTCTTTATTTTTCACTAAAATAGCTGGCACAGCAGCGATTTTTTAACTCTAACTTTTTTTCCTCCAACTAATATCGCTGCTATGGCAGCGTTTTCATAGAAAAAAAAAATTTGGCAGCTTTTTTGGAAAATCGCTGCCTTGCTAGCGTTGTCCGTAAAAAAAAACAATTATTTTTGAAAAATCTTTTCTTAATTTTTTTTTTAAGTTTTATGAAAGAACAATTATTTTTAAAAATAATTGCTGACACGGAGCCTGATTCCACCCAAAATTTTGGACTCGACGTAGAAATCATCAAAATGAGGCACGAACTTAAATCGGTGTCGAATTAGACTGCCTTTTCAGCGATTTCTGTTAAAAAAATTATTTTTTAATAAAAAATGCAGCCTTGTTTTCAAAACGAAAAAAAATAATTAAGAAAAACGATTTTAAAAAAAATAAAAATTGAAGAGAAACGAATTTTAAAAAAAAAATTTAACTAAAAAGCTGCCAAGGCAGCAATTTTGGTGGAACTAGTTTTTTTTTAACAAAATATCGCTGCCAAGGCAGCGATTTTGGTAGAAATATTATTTTATTTTATTTATTTTTTGAAATTTCTGTCAACTAGTCAAATTAACGCCACAAATTTTATAATAACGCTGCAACAACAACAATTTTAAAAAGAAAATCAAAAGAATATTTCTACCAAAATCGCTGCCTTGGCAGCGATTTTTTTATTTTAAAAAAAACTAGTTTCTCCAAAATCGCTGCCAAGGCAGCGATTTCAAAATATATATATATTTTTTATAAAAAGCTGCCAAATGGCTGAAAATTGCTGCCTTGGCAGCTTTTTAGTTAAATTTTTTTTCTTTTTTTTTTAATTCGTTTCTCTTCAAATTTTATTTTTTTTTAAAATCATTTTCTTAATTTTTTTTTTCGTTTTGAAAACAAGGCAGCGTTTTTATTAAAAAATATTTTTTTTAACAAAAATCGCTGAAAAGACAGCCTACTTCGACACCGATTAAAGTTCGTGCCTCATTTTGATGATTTCTACGTCGAGTCCAAAATTTTGGATGGAATCAGACTCCCTGTCAGCAATTTTTTTAAAATATAATTGTTCTTTTATAAAACTTAAAAAAAAAAATTAAGAAAAGATTTTTTTTTTAAGGAAAACGCTGCCAAGGCAACGATTTTCCAAAAAAGCTGTCAAATTTTTTTTTCCTATGAAAACGCTGCCATAGCAGCGATATTAGTTGGAGGAAAAAAAATTAGAGTTAAAAAAATCGCTGTTGTGCCAGCGATTTTAGTGAAAAGAAAAGAAAAAAAAAATTTGGACAAAAATCGTTGTCTTGGCAGCGATTTTATTTCTAACGGAGTAAACGACGTTAATATGTGTCAGAGAAAAATCGCTCCGGCAGGAGCGATTTTGCCCTTTTGGTTTTAAAAAAATATGATATGCCCTTTTGGAATTTTTGACAATTTTTTTTACCCTTTTGGCTCCGGACTCTAGTAAATTAGACCGTACTAGACTTTATTTTCGTGTGGGCTAAGGTTAAAGTTATCCATTAATCCTAATTATACTTTATCCGTTCAGTTTTATTTATCCATGATTTTCTTGACACAATACTTCTTAAGAAATAATATAAAATGGTAATTTTATTTTATCATTCTTATTTACTATAAGTGTCATCTCACGCATTGATCAGAGATGCATAATTTTTAGGAGTATTAAAGATAAATTATATGTATAAACTATAAAATAATAAATTAGCTTTTGGTTTTTCAAACCGGACAATCTATTTTTAATTAAGCGGACAAGTAAAAGTGGACAAAATGAGTAACTATCTGTGGGCTAAAAGATGTAGCTAAAAACACACTTCCTCTTTCTCAGCTTATATGACATACTTTTTTTTTAATTCAAAAAGAATATAATAAAAATAATTTTTAACTTTTTTTTTATCATTAATAAAATGATTTGTCACTACATAAATACCTAAGTTTTATTTTAGACCACATATTTAATTTCAAAATTCTTCATTTTTTTTTGTTAAATTTTGTGTCAAGTCAAACAGTATCATATAATAAAACAGGGAGAACGTATAAAAAAATCAAAGATTGTACCGTGAAAAATATCCACATGTTTGTTTATGACTCGAGTGGGAGCCAATTAATATAATTCGTCCCAATATATACTTCTTATTAACAAAATATAGAAACGTATCATTCAGTTAGATTATCTCCTCTTAATTAAACAACTTATCTTTTAGCTAGATTTTAGAAACTTTGCAATGGACAAAAAATTATATCAAGAAAGACAATAGATTAAAGGGGAAATGAACTTTTATTACACACAATATGCATTACAAAGTTCAATTGAAAACAAAACAAATGCATGATACACCAAATATAAGAAATTTAAGATTATTCCATAGATAATCAATTTAATTAATAACCCCCTTAATATATATACTAAGTAGACACACTATGGAGCACAACAGTCTCAACTGTAAGCCCAGGCCCAAATCCAAAAAGTACACCCCAATCAAGACCTTCACCTGTGGTACTAAGCCCTTCTTTGGATGAGGCCTTTCTCATTTCATCTAAAATAAATAGAACACAAGCACTAGACATATTTCCATAGTCACTTAAAACTTGCCTAGTAGCCCGAAGTTTTTCGGGCTTTAGGCCCAATTTTAGTTCAACTTGGTCAAGAATTGCCGGCCCACCAGGGTGAGCGATCCAAAAGATAGAATTCCAATCAGAAATGCCTATTGGTTGGAATGCTTCAATCAAACTCTTTTCAATGTTTTTTGAGATCAATCCAGGAACATCTTTGAGTAAGTGAAATGTTAGCCCAACTTCGCGAAGGTGACCATCAATAGCACCTTCGCTATCAGGGAGTAGAGTTTGGGCTGCAGAGACAACCTCAAACAAAGGCCTTTCGACTTCTGGTAATGGATCTGAACCTATAATCATTGCGGCTGCCCCATCACCAAAAAGGGCTTGTCCAACCATACTATCCAAGTGAGTATCACTTGGGCCACGAAAAGTAACTGCAGTGATCTCTGAGCAAACAACAAGGACTCGAGCACCCTTGTTGTTTTCAGCTAAATCCTTTGCCAGTCGGATAACAGTCCCACCAGCAAAGCAACCTTGTTGGTACATCATGAGTCGCTTGACTGAAGGTCGAAGACCAAGAAGCTTAGTGAGTTGGTAGTCAGCCCCAGGCATGTCCACCCCACTAGTGGTGCAAAAGACCACATGGGTGATCTTGGACTTGGGCTGACCCCATTCTTTAATGGCCTTTTGGGCTGCTTCTTTGCCAAGTTTTGGCACTTCAACCACCACTATATCTTGCCTGGCATCAAGTGAAGGAGCCATGTATTCACAAATATTTGGGTTCTCTTTCAGAATTTCTTCTGTTAAGTGCATATATCTCTTATTAATCATTGATTTATCACCTGTATTAAATGAAAAACTTAATCAAAAAAATAATAATAATATTAAAATTTTATCATCAGTTGATTGAGAATATCCCATAAAATTCATCTTTGTTGTATGTTGATACTTAATTAGTTAGAATCAAGGAAAGTATATCACGTGTGATACAATTAATTAGGAACACCATTCAACTATCAATAGCCAGAACATAGTTTTGGTATTACGTAATTATATCTTATTTAAATATAATCTACACTAGAAACACATGTAATTAATCATCAAAACTCCAGTTATATATAATACTATATGATAACAATAATTTAAAAAAAAAAAAACTATATATCTTACACATGCGCTTAAATTTCTCCTTAAGCTCAGTCATATGCTCGCTATTAGTAATTCGAAAATAATAATCAGGATAAGTGCTTTGATCAACACAGTTCGAAGGAGTCGCCGTGCCTATGGCCATGATAGTAGCCGGCCCCTTTGCACGTTGCGCCCTTCGAACCTCCTCTACGGTGACCATTTTCGTGTTTTTTTTTTTACTAAGATTTATGTATATGAAAATACCAAAAATATTATACAAATATTAGCAAGTGAAGAAGAAAAAATGGCTTGTGTTGATGTGTACTTAAGTTTGCATGGAGATTTTGATATTTATAGAAAAAAATTCATAACAAACTGGTAGCTAGTATTCACGTGTTTGAGCAACTTTTTTAGGTCCAACTGGCACATGATATTTCCCCAACTCTCATTTTCCGTAACTGAGCGGGGTTGCTCAGATGATAAATATTCTTCATCTTCGATTTAAGATTGTTGATCAGTTAAATTATTTAACACATCCAAATCCAATAACGAGAAAAATAAAGTTTAAGTTTTATACATCATTAGTATTACATAAATAAGTCGAATGACATATTATATAACAAGTAAAAATGATCTGATCGATGATAAAAAAAATCCTTACGTTAACGATGTGTATAACTTAATAAAATATTTGTTGCACTTATATCGGAAAGCTCTATCTGCCACTAATGCTACCTACTTCTCAAAATAAAACCGTCACACTATTTTTGGTCAATATGTTCATAAAAATCCAATGGATTATTTTAATTTTTTAAATCATTTTTAGACATGATAACAAAAAATCAACGTCACAACAAGAGTACAACACGTATAATATATGTGTTTTAATTAATGTGGTAAGTAAAAAAGTACCTTTAAATTTATATGCTAAACTTGGACATATTAGATATATATACAAGCATGTTCTAATATAGTTATATACATAATTTTAAATTAACATTGCAGTATCCAATTAAGACGTAACCACTGGAATCACATAAATTTTTTTTATCTTTATTAGATATATATTCATATCATATATACTAATTCTATCTATATTTTTAAATAATTATGTATCTTTTTATTAATTAAGAGTTTCATTGCAAAAAACATGTTCCAATATAGTTACATATAATAATTTAAAATTAACATTGCAATATCCAATTAAGACATAACCACCAGAATCACATAAAAAAACTATCTTATTAGACTTATATCCATACACAATATATACTAATTTTATCTATATTTCAAATAATTACGTATTTTATCATTAATTAAGAGTTTCATGTCATATATTGAGGGAGATACACCTAGATATATACATTGCAATATCTAATTAAGACATGACCACCGGAATCACATAAAAAACCTATCTTTATTAGATATATATTCATACCATATATATTAATTCTATCTATACTTTCAAATAATTACGTATCTTATCATTAATTAAGAGTTTCATTTGTCATATATTCCAGAAGATACACCTAGATACATGTATTTTTGCTACCAGATACACTGAAATAGAGAGAGAGGCGAGCGAGATGGAGAGGGAGATTGTCATGTATTTCAAATACTTGTGAATTATACTAGATACATATGTGTATGTATCTAGTGTTGATTCACATGTATCTGAGATACCAAATACATAGGAGCGTGGCAAACAAGATGAGAGGGAGGCAAATGAGATTTGTGTATGTATCCTATATACATGCGAATCCACTTGGATACAGTGTATCTAGAACAAATTACACCTAATTTTGACCTCATATATAATGAGATATATGTACCTGGACGTACTAAAACTGATACGATTTATAATATTGCAAACTAAAGTGTATCTAAGTAATTAACTCCTACACTAGTGGGATTTCTATAAGTTTCATTATTCGCATAGAGTGTTACATTGTCAACTAATTAAGTACTTGAATCTTCTAATTGTTAGGTATATTTCTTAATTTTTTAAAATCATATATGAATTTTTATTTACTTGGAGAAACTTTACCATAATTGTGGTTATATGGACCCCATTTTTTATGGTCCATTTGTGGGGCGGTCGCTCTCAATAAATTTTTCCTCACTCGAATTAATTAATTAAGAGTAAAGGAATCTTAATTATTTTAACACAAAACATAGGTTAGTTAAAATTAATTTGACAACGTGATAAAGATGTTTCGTACCAAAAAAAAAAAGAAGAGAATGAAGTTAGGTTTATTAATTGTTGTGTTTGATTGTTAAGTAGGTACATTGTGTGGTGTTGGAAGATTTGGTATGATGTGTGGACTATAAATTAAGTTAAAACGTCATCTCTTTTTTTTTCTTCTTCTTTTTAGTTTTTATTTTATGTATCTACCTCTTCCTTTCTAAAATATATATTTAAAAAAAAATCATTTATGAGAGGAACAATTAAATTTCATAATTTTAAAAAAGATTACATTCAAATGTTAAAATATTTATTGTATAAAAAGTATATAACAAAATACAATTTCAATTTTTAAAATTTATAAAATGGTTTTCTTTTTTAATGACTAAACGCACATATAGTGAAGTTTGAGTTAAATACTAATACAAGAGTGGATTGAGATTTTTAGTTAATTCCTTGTGGAAGAAGGATTTTAGTTTCACATAAAGATATCTCTATCTTATTTATTTTGGCATAGTAATTTCTATATAGTTTATTAATTAATATTGGACCCCTAATTCCATCTAAAAAAAATAACTACAACAAAATATTCTGAAAAAAAGAGTAAGTTCATAGGCTATAGGGACATTTACAAAGAGTGTTAGTGTCGTTAATTAAACTATTGTCATTAATTAATTGTTGCTAAAGATCATTTTTGAACAACATGCTCCCAAATAATGAGGTCAACCCACTTTTTAATGCATTTTAACCCATCAAAATTCAGGTCAATTCGTTCATCTGACAGCCCTTGTCCGATTATATCCACCCTTAGATAAAATTGAGTGATTTTTTAAAATAAAAAACAAAAATTTGAAAAGGTGTTAGGTATAATGTAAGGTCAAGTTTTTGCCACCAAGTGAGTTTTGACAATAGCATGTCTCTTTAGTTTGAGAAAATGGTCAAAAGCCCTCCTAATCTATATCCGGCTTTTCAACTATACCCTTTAACTTTATGGGAGTCCTATCACCCACCTGAACTGTTTATAACTGTAATAATTACCTCCCTAAATGCTTAGTTGGCAATGTGAGTGTATTTCACTCTCTTTGAGAGAGTGAACATAAAAAAAATATTACTAAAATTTTATTTTTAATATCTTTTTTTAATAATATATGTATAATTATTTATTTTTCTAATTTATTTTCTTTCTTCTCCATAGCAATATAAAACAAATCTCTCCATCATTCTCCACCTCTAAATAGGTGTTGCCACCACCATAGTCGTTGCTGCCACCCCATTTTTATCGAATTCTTTATTGTTAATTCTAAACAAATTTTTGAACTCATGTAATACTCTTGCAAAATCAATCTACCTAAATAAATAGAAAGAATTAGAGGAGGAAAAAAATCATGAGGATGGTGGAGATGATGAAACTAATGGGGTTGGAAATCATGAACAACTTGGAGATATTATAAATGAAGATGATAAAGATGTGCTAAGGTGTTGGATTTCGATGTAAATTAGGGAGGTGATAATGATGGAGGTGGAGGTGGTAACAATGATTTCTCATATGACAACGGTGAAAAGGATGGAGGCCCGACGAATTCACCTTGTGAGGAAGATAAAAAAAATAAAAGAAGACCCACAATGTATCCCCTAATATTTTCCCCAAATCAAGCTTTCACAAAAAAAGGTTAGGGCTGCAAAAAGATTGAAGAAGAAGGATGAAGAAGAAGGAGAAAAAACTTTTTCAAAAATTTAATTGGTGAAACACACGTGTCAAGCGCGTGTGCCTCACCACAAGGCAGATGACTGGTTATCACGTTTTAAGGGGGTATTTAATCCATTTTAAAATAGTTTAGGGGGGTAATAGGACCCCCGTAAAGTATAAGTGTGTAGTTGAAAATTCGAATATAGATTGGAGGGGTATTTGACCATTTTCTCCTTTAGTTTATAAGTTTTGATAAATCCAATTAATCAGCCAATAAACAACGATCCATTAACCAAAAAAGCTTAATATAAAGTCACTTTTCATGGGGTTTTTTAGTGTTTGATTATGTTGTGACTTGTGATTAATATTATAACTGGTAATTAATATTAGAAATATCTAGTAATTAATTATTGTATGCAATAGTTGGTAGAGTGTATTCAATAAGATAACATGCATTCACAAAGACCCAATTCTATGTTCAAACATTATATGTCAGCAGATGTGATCACTATCATATATATTTTAATATGTATCTCGAGGGATAGACATATATATAGGTCATGAACTTGGATCTATCAAATGATAAAAATACCTTTAAAATTCAATCATAAATCACTTTGCCTCAATTCTATGTAAAGCATTTTTTCGTGTGAATTGTGAAAGCACACTACAGTAAATAATAATACAATTGTCGTTATATTATATTTATGGACAATAATAAATATAGATACTTATAATTATTAATACTTTATATAAATTTTGTTAAAGGCTTTGACAACCCTAAATATAACAACATTATATTAACTCAATTGCCTCTAAATATTTTACGGTAATATTTGAAAATCTATTGCCATAATTAAAGGCATACAAATTGGCAAGTGATGGTTGAAAAAGCATTAAAAACTATAAAAGTATAGCAAACCAGCATCAATGACATTGATGTATGGGTAATTATCAAAGAATTTGGCCAAATTTAATAAATTAGATCACCAACTAGTATATTGAGCCTAATTTAATTAATAATTAGGCTAAATCTAGTAGACTAGATCACCAAATGACATTACAATAAAAAAATTGCGGTAATAAATAGGTACATTAAAAGAGTGTTAAAGTTTCTGTTAATATTATTTTGTTAGTTGTTATAGGATTCAATGTCGTTATATATTTTAGGGACATTAACAAAAAGTGCTAAAATGTAATTATCACTAATAATTTCTTCTCTCTATTGCATATTAGTTGATCATTTTTTCTTTTTACACGCATATTAAGAAATCATAAATAATAAGATAATTTTATTAATTCACCACTTAAAAAACTTCTTAGGAAATTACAAACGAATGTGAGCACTTTCAAAAAGAATTAATTGCAAGGGTAATATAGGAAAAAAATAATTAATGTTTTATTGATTTAGTAAGGTGAACAACTAATATGAGATAACTAGTTTTGGTAAGATGATCAACTAATATGGGACGAAGAGAGTATGTTTAGTGACAATTAAACTACTACTATTAATTAATTATCGCTAAAAATCACTTTAACGAAATGTGAATACTTTGCCTTATTCTTAAAGAGAAACAAGAAGAGTGCCTAAAGAAAAGGAAAATGTGTCAATATTTGGAAATTTTACATAAATCTCATAGTGTTAAGAGCTAATACATCCTATCACTACTCTTCTCTAATTACAAAAACTCTTTAAATTTGGTGGAATTCGGATACATCACAAAATATCATGATACATCGTGTCTCAATTTCGGATACATCTCTCTATATCCCCGTACATCACGTCTAATTTCGAATACATCACTCAACGTCCTGATACATTACATACGTCCTGATACATACATAAAGTGATGTATCCGAAAATAGGAAATAGTAGAAATTTTTGTAACTTTTTCAAATGATAGAAAATTTTAGAGAATATAATAAAATAAGTTGTGTATTTAGGTAACTTGTTCATATTTATACCCATATGAAAACAAGAGTAATTTACAACGTTGGAGTCAAACAATAATATTATATTTCTGGTAATATAAGTGAAATAAATTTATTTAGAGAACTAATTTTTGGGTACTTGAGTAAATAATGATTTAGAAAATATTTTGACGTATTGTGAGACGTTATTCACTTTCTATGAGACAATTGTAAAGTCAATAATAAACTTGTATATATGATTTAATTTTTCAATAAAAAAGATATGTCGTCCTAGCTCCATCCCTGCAGACCTATAATTTATAGTAAATCGACTATTATTCAATATTTATTGATTAAAAACTTATGTGGATCGTCTATGACAATGTGATGTAATTTATGTAGAGGAATAAGGGTGTTTTATCAGTAGTGTGTAGAAACCACTAAAATATAAGGTAAAAATGCATTCGACAGATTTAATGAAGATTGTTTTTTTCTCAAATCTTACGTATAATGAAACTTTAGTGTACCAAACTACTTTTTTAACGAGGATATTTGAAGTTTGGAAGTTTTTATAGGGCAAACAACAACATAAGTACATAACTATGGAGAAGTATTCATGATGACTCAGAATCATGTAAATTTTCTCAAAATGAATCACATCTTATTATCATCGTAAAATAGTATACATTTGGATTTTATAATATATGCTACGTTTTAGCTTATACACAAGCAATATATTATCTAATTTTAATTAAATATATAGCAATGGCAGACAGAACTATGGAAAACAATAATAAAGTATTAGTGGTAGGCTCACTTAAATAAATAAATAAATTAGGAGTACCAAACTTTAATTTTTGCGTTGTGCTTATTGAACAATTTTTTTTGGGTCGTATTACTTTTTATTAATTTTGTATTGATTACAAATACACGCTAGTTTAAGAGTTAATTACATAGATACATAATAGTTTGTAATATTATGAATTTAGTCAAATTTTGTTGCGTTCAGATGTGTCCATATACATGTATTTCGGGATGTTTGGAGTCAAAATTAGGTGTAATTTGTTTAATACACTGTATCCAAGTGGATTCGTATGTATCTAAAAATACATTGACAAATTTCGCTCACCTCCCTCACCACTCTCCTATATCTCTTGTGTATTTGGTATCCCAAATACATGTGAATCACACCAAATACATATATCTAGTGTAATTCACATGTATCTGAAAATACATAGACAAATCTCGTTCGCCTCCCTCTCCATTCTCCCATCTAGCTTGTCACTCTCCTATCTCTCTTACGTATTTGGTATCCCAAATACATGTGAATCACACCAAATACATATATCTAGTGTGATTCACATGTATCTGATATACATAGACAAAATCTCGCTTGCCTCCCTCATGTTCTCGCTCGCCTCTTTCCCTATTTCAGTGCATTTGATAGCAAAAAACATGTATTTAGGTGCATCTGACTTGAAATCTGGCATGCAATTATTAATTAGTGAGATAAAATATAATTATTTCAAACTATAGAAAATATATTAAATAAATATAATAGAAATATTTATATAATTAGATAATTTCTCCTAAAATGATTGAATGTTTTGGGCTAAATAGATGGGCCGGCCCAAATAAATATATGGAATAAGCAGGCTATAATTAGTGAATCAGGTTAACCAACTTCATGTTTCATTTCATACTCCAACTAAGGGCAATCTTACACAATACCCCTCTATTAATTTTGAAGGTCCAACTTACTAAAAAGGCTCACATTTTTATCGGCGTCCCGTTGGAGCGTTTAGATGTCAATTGAGATCAAGTTAAAATGTTTATATGCGTATTCTCAAAATTAAAGTGTTTTCTATTCGTTGAAGAGTGTATGTATATGTATTGTATCTTTAAATAACTATTATAACTCTTTTTTTCTTGTATAAATTCGGATTCGAACAGTCTCAACGTCCTTGTTGAGTGTTGCTCTGCGAGTCGTCTACTAGTCTCTAAGTTAGTCTGCGAACTCTATGTTCTAGCCCCAAGCTCCATTTACAAAATGAACTCTACCTTGAGTGTGGATGTATCAGTTTGAATGAAATGAGAGGGCTGAAAAGGAAACTCACAAGGGATCATCTTTCTCACTATAGATAGTTGTTGTTTGCAAGAAACATTTGTTTCGCTTTATTCTTTCTAAAATTATATTGAATAAAAACAAATTTCGAGCTCATCGCATGAAAGTTTAATTATTCAACCAACTAGCTATAGTTATTACTCCAAACTATAGTGATTCCACCCAAACACAAAGAGACAATACTTGTCACTTTCTTATAAAAACATTATTGTACAATTAAAAATCATCTTATTATATAATATAAACAAGATTCCAATAACAATGAACATGCCACTAATTTGATAAAATAACATACTCCCTCCGTCCCATTTTATATGATGTACTTTGATTTGGCACAAACTTTAAGAAAAATGGAAAGACTTTTAAAACTTGTGGTCCAAAATGAATGATAGAAATTTGTGTGGTTGTAAATCATTTCATTAAGGGTAAAAAAGACATTTTATAGGCAAATTGTTACTTAAAATAGAAATGTGTCATTCTTTTTGGGACTGACTAAAAAGGAAAGTGAGTCATATAAATTGGGACAGAGGGAGTAAAATTTAGTATATAGTGAGACATACACTATTCTTGTATTGACATTCTCCATTTTTGTCTTTCTTCTTCTTCCTCACCCCTCCGCCCCCTCTAAAACCCCACCAAAACCGCCTTGCTCCATAGCCATTATGCAAGCTAATTTGCTTTCCCCACCTCTACACCCCACCACCCCCAAAATCCCATCTTTTAATACCCAATGTAGACCCTACTACAGTAGACTCCCACCCACCCTCACCATCCGAGCCGCCGGAGCACCACCGGAGACTACCAACTCAACAATCCCATCTCAAAAACTCAACAAATTCAGCAGCCGGATTACTGAACCCAAGTCCCAAGGTGGTTCACAAGCGATTCTGTACGGTGTAGGATTATCTGATGATGATATGAAAAAACCCCAAATTGGGATTTCATCTGTTTGGTATGAAGGGAACACTTGTAATATGCATTTGTTGAAACTTGCTGAAGCTGTTAAAGAAGGGGTTCTAGAAGCTGATATGGTGGGATTCAGGTTTAATACTATAGGTGTTAGTGATGCTATTTCTATGGGAACTAGAGGAATGTGTTTTAGTTTGCAGTCAAGAGATTTGATTGCTGATAGTATTGAAACTGTTATGTCTGCTCAGTGGTATGATGGGAATATTGCTATACCTGGATGTGATAAAAATGTGAGCCTCCTTTTAGCTTTTTAATAGAATTTGAAAAAAAAAGGACTAATTTTGTTGCGTATTGCTCTCCATTTCACATTATTTCGTTATTGTTATTGCTTGCTTATGCTTTATTTTAAGTTGAGGATTTATTGAAAATATCCTCTCGTAGAGGTAGGCGTAATGTCAAGAGATTTGATTGATTGCTGGTAGTAATGAAACTGTCATGTCTGCTCATAGTGGGAATATTACTATACCTGGATTTAATAAAAATGTGAGCTTCTTTTAGTTTTCTAATAGAATTTGAAAAAAAAAAGGACTTATTTCTTTACGGACTACTCTCTGTTTCACATTATTTCGTTATTGTTACTGCTTGCTTATGATTTATTTTAAGTTGAGGGTCTATTGAAAGTATCCTCTCGTAGAGGTAGGCGTAATGTCAAGAGATTTGATTGATTGCTGATAGTAATGAAACTGTCATGTCTGCTCAGTGGTATGATAGGAATATTGCTATACCTGTATGTGATGAAAATGTGAGCTTCTTTTTAGTTTTTAATAGAATTTGAAAAAAAAGGGGACCATTTTTAGCTATCAGTTAATGCTTAAAACTCTTTTCTAAAGTATATTCTTCTAGGAAGTGTATTTTGTCCATACCATGTGAGTGAATCTGTGACACTATTTTCTGTACTTTTTTGTTTGTTTTTGGATGTTCTTGATATTTGGTGAATTGTGAGTTCTTTTATCCAATTGTGGAGTGTGAAAGTCGACACAAATAAGTTTTATTGGGGTATTAGTTTTTATTTATTGAATAAAAGATGCATTCTATTATTGTGGAGAAAAAGATGTGAGCTTTGCAATTTTATTGGTATATTCAACACATTTGCTGTTTTACTTTTATAATATTGCTGTCTATCCTTGTACATACTTGCAATCTCGTGTAGTAAGATTTCTTGAACTAGTATATTTTAAGATTTTGTATAAAAGTTTGATGATTCTTTTTTGCAATTTGAGCAAGCAAAAACATGAATTCCAGCATGCTCTATCTCCTTCAAGTGATAATTGTTGTAATTTGGCAGATGCCAGGCACAATTATGGCGATGGGAAGATTAAACAGGCCAAGTATCATGATATATGGTGGAACCATTAAGGTCAGATAGTAACATTCATCTCTGATTCTTTCTTGTTCGTCCAAAGCCTCTTTTCCTGTAGATTATATATATTATCTTCTGAATTTCTGCTGCTTTGGACCATGCTATCGCTTTCAAAATTTCTTTGAGAAAAGTGAAGTTGAATAACCATGGGCAATAAACAAAAAGGGAGACTGAACTTTCAGGGAGGAATATCAAAAAGGAAAGGTGAAAGAGAACCAGTGTAGTATCTGAAATCTAATGCTTTGATGTACTGAGCAAGTGAGATAGTAGAGGAAATCACTCAATATGAAAAACAGACACATCAATTACATAATTGCCTAATTGTAAGGGTAACCAACTTTCTAGAAATAATACTAAATAAAAAGCGACATAAACAACTCTAGATGACATTTTGACATTTGCTGCATTACATGTTGATCTCTTATTCTGTTTGCTTTTAAATTATTATTGATCCTTTACCTTTTCTCTAATATACAGCCTGGTCATTTTCAAGGGCACACATTCGACATAATATCGGCCTTCCAGGTATTTCTTTTTATTACCCCCTTTAGCAATTCTTCTGTCCATTTTGCCTTCGAAGTGTGATAAAAATCCTCTGTTTAGGTAGGGCTTTGAATGGACTTTGTGACACATGGAGAATAATAAGCGCGCTTGGGGTGAAAACATATCAGTGGAAGGTCTTTAGAAAATAAAACCATTAAAACTAGGATAAAGCATGTTTTGATTGAAGTTCTCTTAGCCTATGCGAGTACTTGAGGAACCATGGGGGAACACCAAAATATTCAAGAGGGAGCTTATGTAAAGTGAGTTCAAGTTGTCTAAAGGATGGGATTTTTTTGTATGATTTTTTCTTTGATAAGTAAAGCATTTACACACAAATTCACTAAGGAGGTGAGTAAAAAAGCTTTACTAGATTACAATTCTTCTTTTAGCCGCTTTATTTCTATTCTTACCCAATAAGGTCATAATTATTTTTTTAAGCATTTCCTAGCCTATGAAATCCCCTCTTAGAATTTTAAGCTTTCAGGCGTGTCATTTGGTAGTTGTAGTTATGGGTTTATATGATAGAAGCATGCTCTGTGACTTGAAATCTTTTATTTTGAGAAGGCTAAACTTGAAAGGCAGCCTTTTGTCTTAGATTTTTGAATCACAGATCTTCAATTCTGTAAGAACATTGGTGATTACCTCTTCATGCTTTGATTTTAATTATAGGTGTATGGAGAGTATGTTAGTGGTGGTGTCAGTGATGAGCAAAGGATGAATGTAGTTCGTAATTCATGTCCGGGTGCGGGGGCTTGTGGTGGAATGTATACTGCAAACACCATGGCATCTGCTATTGAGACATTGGGCATGTCGCTGCCTTATAGGTAGAAAAATGTGATGCAGTTAAACTTTGTTTAAAAGAATGAAGATTCATCGCTAATATGTCCTTCTATTCATCTCCTTTCCAATACACAAGCTCTTCCACACCTGCTGAAGATCCACTGAAGTTGGATGAGTGCCGCCTAGCGGGGAAATATCTTTTGGAATTGTTGAAGATGGACTTGAAGCCTCGAGATATCATCACAAAAAGGTCACTTCGAAATGCAATGGTGATGGTCATGGCACTTGGTGGATCTACAAATGCTGTACTACATTTAATTGCTATTGCAAGGTGAGCAATTTTTCCGCCGAGTTCACTTTATTTGTTGGATGAGTGTGTGAGTCATGATTTGTATCTCCACAGATCTGTTGGCCTGGAATTAACTCTAGATGACTTCCAGAAGGTTAGCGATAAGGTTCCTTTCCTTGCAGATCTGAAGCCTAGTGGAAAATACGTCATGGAGGATGTGCACAAGGTTTGTGCAATACTATGTGTGCCAACATAGTTGTAGTTTGGTTGTATAGGCATCCTTGCTGTTTATTTTGTTCTGATGAGCTTGGCTGTGTAGATTGGAGGTACACCTGCAGTCATCCGCCACCTGTTGGAGCTTGGGTATTTGGATGGAGACTGTATGACTGGTATTGGTTTAATGACCTTAGTAGATATTCTCTTATATACGTCTTCTAAAATTGGTGGAACTCATTTCTCTTGCTATTTGATTTGTAGTCACGGGAAAGACTCTGGCTGAAAATGCAAAGCTATTTCCTTCTTTAGCTGAAGGTCAGGTAGGTCTCTCTACCAATGACTGCTTCCCATGTGTTGCACTAATTTTTGTTATAGGTTTATTGCTCCTGATGGAAATTAGGGATAAATACTCAGTTTTGTCCATCTTTCTTTTTCTTCTAGCAAATTATAAGGCCGTTGTCAAACCCCATCAAAGAAACAGGCCATATTCAGATATTATATGGAAACCTTGCACCAGAGGGCAGCGTGGCAAAGATCACTGGAAAAGAAGGGATGTACTTTAAAGGTATGTTCTTAATTGGAGTTTAATCGTTGGTGTCTTTGGACACTATCTGTTTGCCTCTTGAAGATAGAACCAATCATGGGAATTTGTTCATCAGGCCCCGCTCTAGTGTTTGAAGGAGAGGAAGCTATGATTGCGGCTATCTCAGAAGACCCTTTGAGTTTTAAGGCAAGCCGAAAATCCCTTTCCATGTCTTTCTTCCTTTCTTTCTTTTACTGCTATGATTATAAACCAGGGAATGGAGTGAGGAGGCCATATGAGTGCCAAAGCGTCAATGTCTAAGAAGCATTCATAGCTCAGAGTAATAGTAAATATTGGAATTTCTTGAAGCCTAGTAGACAAAAGGGTGCAAGCATTTACTAACAATGGATCCTGTCTTGGATGAACAAATTTTAAAAATTCCCTTGTCTAGGCATTTTTAAAGATTAAAACGTTGCCAGAATGTCAATACTTGAAAGCCTTTCACCTTTGGGTATTTCGTCTAAGCTCCTGTTAACCTATTACTACTATGAAAATAAGCCATGCTCTATCTCTCTCTCTTGTTGCTTTTCTTTCATGTATTTCTTGAAGCAATATCCTTGTCTTCTTTATGGGTTTAATGCCCTCTCGCCCAAGCACAGTGTTTATGCAAAACATCTAAAACATAAGTAGGTCTTTGATAAGGCAGCTAAGAAGAAACGTAGGATCTCTGCTTTGTTCATTTGTCTTGTTGTATAGACTTACACTCTGCCCTATATCGCTGCTGTATATATGTATCTTCTTTTTAATTTTATGAGTTACTGGAATTAAATATCTAATTGGAGTTTCAGATAGGTAAAGTGGGTATTTCGTGGAAGTATCATGCCCACTGTCTGTTACTTTTGTTGATTTCTTCCGTTTTAGCTTGCAGTTGGCTCCATAGGATTCCATTTCATTTGCCTAGTAGCAAAGTATCTTTTAAGTATGGTTTCACTCTGAATTTCTCTTCTAGAACATTGAAATCGTCAGTTATTAATTCTTGTCTTTTCTGTTTGTTGATTAGTAACTGGCTGCAATTGTTTGAGCTCTATTTTTCGAGCCAGTTCTGTTGCGTTGGATGTTGGATAGTCTAGACATATTTGCTGTGTACCATCTTTCAGGGAAAAGTTGTAGTCATTAGAGGAGAGGGGCCTAAGGGAGGACCAGGAATGCCTGAAATGCTGACACCCACAAGTGCAATTATGGGCGCTGGTCTTGGGAAGGTATGTATTGTGATAATTTTTCTTGGCTTAATACATAGCCAGCCCCTTGAACTAGCCCGAATATTCCATTTAGTCACTCGAACTAAGCCGTAGCCTTGTTCCAATTGAACACCTCAACTCCTAATAATGTGTTCCAATTAGACAATTCCGGTTCAAATTTTGAAATGTTTTGAGTGATGTTCTCATTCATCTATTAGGTAGTTAAGTTAACCAAAAAACATTTCATCCCTTTTGATTATATGCATTCACCTCAATAAGCCGTAAAACCCCCGACGTTTTCTACTTGAGGTTGATGTGTATAATTAAAGGAGATGACATATTTTATGTGGTTAGCTTAACTATTTAATTGACGAATGAAAAATACGCATAAGTTTCTCCGAAATTTGAACCAAAAGTGTCTAATTTGATACTTCATTAAGAGTTGAGGTGTTCAATTGGAATATGACTTAGTTCGAGTGTCTAAATGAAATAGCCTTGCAAGTTTAAGGGGCTGACCATGTATTAAGCCCTTTTTTTCTTCCTTGTATCATATATTTGTTTTAGCATGTCATTTTGAAACTGTTGCATGACCTTACTCGTAGCGTTTGGTTGTTCTTGTTGCTGAATGCTTATTTTTGTGTTGTCCACTAGGATGTTGCATTACTTACTGATGGAAGATTTTCTGGAGGTTCTCATGGATATGTCGTTGGGCATATATGTCCTGAAGCACAGGTGCATTAGCACTCGTTTTCTCAACTTGTTACTTCTTTTACATCATACATACTTTCTTCTCTCCCCTCATCTTACCATATCACTTTCACTGTGGTGTCCGGTGGACCATTCTAGCATTTGTGTTGCTCTATTTTTTGCAGCTGTCTGGAACTTGTAAATCACCTCAAGATTCTGGATATGTGAATGATCTTTAAAAAATGGCTTAATAAAGATGCCGTCCACTTGCCCCCAAGGCCTAGCTCAAGTGGCAAAAGGTGGAGGATTTGTGGCTTAGGTCGCAGGTTCAAGCCCCACACCATGCAAAGCGAAGCCCGGTATTTAAGTGGAGAAGGGTAGAGGGGTGGGCCCATTATCCACCGAGTTTAGAAGACTGTGATTGGTCCAAAGGGCGGGTCACAGACGGATTTCTCGGTTTTTAAAAAAAAAAAAAAAAAAAAAAAAAAAGATGTCGTCCACTATAAGAGGATATTCACTAGTTTTAGTAGCTAAACTGTTTCTCGTCTGTTTTCCAGCGTCCAGCTTTTTGCACTCTGTCCGAGTGTGCCTATGAAGACGTGATTATTACTTAAGCAGTTTCCTTTGATTTATTAAGTTTGTTAAATATCATATTTCCTTCTAAGAAAAACATGTTATAGAAATATCTGTATGTGATAACAGTCCTAGAACATAAACATTCAAAATAACATAGAAAAATCTGTATGATCTTGGTTTATCGTCATTAAGAATTGTGCAATTTCAAACCCTCACCAGGAAGGAGGTCCAATCGGTCTTGTTCAAAATGGAGACATTATAACAATCGACATTCAAAAGAAGAAAATGGACGTGCAGTTATCAGACGAGGAGTTGGAGCAACGTAGAAAGAATTGGACTCCCCCTGCATATAAAGCTGATCGAGGTGTTCTCTACAAGGTACGTGATTGTTCAATACTTGACAGATATTGGAACAATGTTGAATGCAAGCATCGTTATATCGACCTACTTTGTTTTCCTTGCAGTATATAAAAAATGTGCAATCTGCATCCAAGGGATGTGTTACTGATGAATAGACAAGAGAAGCCATTTTACTAAAGCATTATAGAGTAAACCTGGGAAAATCCTGATTTGCCAGATTTTGCATGAAGCTGCAATTGAGGCGTTTTCGCCATGTTGGTTTTCGAGTGTAACTACCTAAATTGGTTCTTTTAAAGTTGAGGGATGCGCGATTTTTCGTTTTTCTACGTTGTAACTCAGGATCCTTTTACTTTGTTGATTGGTGTTGATTCAAATTGTATAATGCTTGGTGAAATAATATTAATGAAGAACAATCACTTCTTAGTATCTTTGCACTTTTTGTCCATATTTTTCACCTCTGAGCACTTTTCGGTCATATCTTTGAAAAATAGTTGTTATGGAAAGAAATACCATGACTAATTGACTATGTATAACAATGTTTTGTTTTTACCATTCATATTTGTTGGTAAATTTTATTTAGATGCTCGAATTACAAGTTGTTTCAAATGAGTATTTTTTATTGGTTTCCCAAACGGTGTCTGGAGCCCACATTGGAGTTTCGACTAAATTTGGATTGCGCTCTACAGGGCTCATTTGGGGATGGCGCTTCCAATAAGATTTTCTCCATACCCAGGGCTCGAACCCGAGACCGCTGATTAAGGGTGAAACACTCCGACCAGTGCATCACAACTCATGTTGGTTCAAATGAGTATTTTTTTATTGGTTTCCCAAACGGTGTCTGGAGCCCACATTGGAGTTTCGACTAAATTTGGATCGCGCTCTACAGGGCTCATTTGGGGGATGGCGCTTCCAATAAGATTTTCTCCATCCCCAGGGCTCGAACCCGAGACCGCTGATTAAGGGTGAAACACTCCCACCAGTGCATCACAACTCATGTTGGTTCAAATGAGTATTTGAATACATGTTGTTTCTATTTTTTCGATTTAAATTTTGAACTACATGTGTTCTCAAATACGCATTACGTTGAGAAGTTAATCACTTTGAAAGTTTCTTGAAGAAACCATGATACTCACCACACGTCCATATGTCATAATATAGGTGTCCAAATAATAATTATTTTTTAAAGAATGGGAGCGCGATATTCTTTTTTAAACAAACACAAAAAATAAAGAAACATATAAATTAAAACGAAGAAATATTTAACATGTTAGATGACTTTTGATCGTTTCAATGTCGTAAGTGTGCTTACGCAGACCAAATATAATTAGTATGAAAACAGACGTATGTACATACATCCCATCGGTCACAAATTAACAGTTACTTTAGCTTAAAAACAATATTTTAAAATAATTATCACTTTAGAAATTTAAAATTGAGCAGCCGTTTGGTATGAAGAAATATATTTTAATTTCTTAGAAAATGTTTTATGGAAAAAATTAGTGAATTTTACTTATTTTATAATGTGATAAATAGACAAAAATATATTATCTCTAGAGTATTTATACGTAACATAAAAAAATATATACTATGAGAATGGAATGGGGTGGGGGTGGGGGTTCGAGGATGGGATGATTAAGTTGTGAGGGTTGGCCCTTGGGGACGTTGATGGTGGGAACATGTTTTCTCTGCTTTTGTTAGGGATGTCATTTTCCTTATTTTTAAGAAACTTGTTTTTTTTAAGGAAATATTTCTCAGAATTACTTAATAAACTATACCTTTGTAAACTACTATATTATACTCTTTTAATAGATTTTTTTCTTTTGTTATTCTATTAAAAGTTTCAAACCCTAAAATTAATAAACTCTAATGACACTGTCACTCTAATGTATATACACATATAGTTGTAACTTGTCAAGGTGAATATTTGATATGTTAGAAAACTGTTAGAAAAAATTGCAAAAATTCTTGTTTATAAAAGACTTTATTACTTATTATTATTATTATCTTCAAAAGACTTTACTAAGATCACGTAAAGATTATCACAAAACAATAGGGGGAAATAAGAGATCGTGGCAAAACAAAGAAGAGACACATGAAACATAATTTTATTGTTTGTTATGTTTCAATTCATGTAACATTTTTTATGTTACAAGAGTTAAGGTAATTGATTTTTAAAGTTAAATAACTTAATATTTTAAAATAAAAATACTTTAAAAAGTTATACATGTAGTATTTTTCATGTAAATACAATTTAAAAAATATTTTAAACTATTTATCAAAATTAACACTGTTTAAATCTTGAAAATGGAAAAAAAATAAAAAAATAGAACGAAGTGAGTACGTACTACATATATCACTAATGAATATGATGCAATAGATGAGGTTGTTTCTCCTTTAGTTAGAGATTTCGGATTTAATTTCTGTGTATGAAAAATCCTTAAGAGAGCTTTTCGAAGAAAAAAAACGCAATGCAAATTCAAAATATAATCAGACTCTAATATAAATATCGAATAACCCAAACCAAAACATAAAGACTACTTATTTGTCAGTTTATGAGAAATAGCAACTTCGGTAGTAGACAAACTTAAGTATTGGGACTTGGATATATTTTGCCCTCATTTTTTTTTTTTTTTTTTGGTGTTACATTAATTAATTCTTATTACTATTAAAGGAGACAAAACATAAATTAACAAAAAATAATAAATAAAATTATTATTTAAACTGACACGTGGTATTTATATGTCTGACTTGGCAAGAAAACAACAAAAACTCCCCCGGCAATTAAGTACAAAATCAAGGTTGTCGAATTCATCGTTATCCTTTGATTTAATAATCAAAAACATATCTAAACTATCATTTTATCGTACAAATAAATTGAAATAGTAAATAATTAAGCGAAGTTTTTATTATTTTACTCTTGAATACTTTCTCTGCTAATTATCACTTTTTTATTGCTTCTTAAGATACATGTCAAGTCAAACATAAACAATTAAATATGAACGAAAATATACTATAAAAAACATATCATCTCTCACCAGTAATATATATCGATAAATATGTCAAACATAAAACATGAATAATTAAATATGAACGAAAAGAACATACGAGATACATCCCATCTTCCACCAACAACACAACCGATAAATGTATTTATGTGAGTTTCCCATATTGATTTGGAAATTTGTACCCAAAGACTTGAATCAAAAGTTTATCATAAAATGACAACAAAAACCCACGTTGACACTTGTGCTAATTCACGTGGCAAATCCCATTTTATGACTTGTGATTGACCAGAAAATAGGCAAAGAATCTTGTCGATTTTATCTACTTTGTATTTATCTACAAGATCCTACTATACTTGGAATCCTTTTTTTTTAAGCAGCATAAAAATCATATTTGTATGTTATAGGTATAGTTTACATAATTATGTTCAAATTTTATATTTGTTATGGAGCTTTTGATTTGTATAATTTACTAGACACATCCAATTTTATATAAATTGTTCAGTTTTGTATAAATTCATTTATACATTGTAATTTGTATAATAAGATCTGTATTTGTATAATTATAAGTGTATAGGACGAAAATATATGTATTTGTATTTGTATATACACTTTTCTCTCGCTTTATACAAATACAAACGCATTTTATACATTTTATACCGAAATGTATAAAATGACTAATTGTATACCGAAAATGACTAATTGTATACCGGATCAGATGACAAAAAAATGGAATGTTTGTTGCGAATTACAAATAAAATAAACTATGGCTATAACATTTAATTTGAATTAATAGTTTGCTATTTCATACCATTTTTTTTTAATTAGTAGTATAAAACATCCATTTATTCGATTTTATGTTAATTTTTATTTTAATTAGTAGTATAAAATATCCATTTATTCGATTTTATGTAATTTTTTAATTTAATTTGAATTAATAGTTTGCTATTTCATACCATTTTTTTTTAATTAGTAGTATAAAATATCCATTTATTCGATTTTATGTAAATTATTAAGTGTAAAAATTGAATATGATTATGTATCATGCTTTGTTTAAGTCAACCTTGTCGAGGTCATAATCTTAGTGTAAAAATATCTAGAGTTGATCTTGATAAGTTATAATACATTTGAATTTTTTGTTAAAATCAAAGTGTAGTAAAAGATATTCAAATCTTGTCAAATTTATAATTTATTCGAATGAAATAGCAGAATGCTATATAAAAGTTAAAAATTTTAATGACGATAAATGAGACAACAAATAATAGTATAAAATTAAAGAAAGCATAATGATTTTTATATGAATTGATTCATTTAAAAGAGGTAGCATTATAATTATGATAGAAAGTTAGGATAAATTTTCTAACACAATTTTAGTCACTAATGTTTGAATTTGATATTGACAAATCATATTAAACTTTAGGTAAAAATATTTTATATTTGACATTTCAGATGTAAAATCACACTTTAAACAAAATATTCAATATCAGACGTGCATACTCTAAAGTTTTTCTTAAAGATGATAAGCTTGCAAAAATATTTTAGCTACTGTTGTAAATTAAATAGCAACCTTAAAAGCGGCTATTTATGCCCTTCATCCCCTAAATTCACACTAATCCAACATTTTAAGGCTAGATCCTTTTCTAATTAACTATATAATATATGTAATTAATAATAGAGTAAAATTTAGTTTACCCCAATATATTTTTTAACTTTGCGATGCAATATTTCACCTTTTAAATTCCATGAGTTGATGTTACACGTGTCTTCTTTTCTCAACCTAAGCTGGACTTTTTCCATTGGCCCCCCCACTTTTCTTACTTTCTCTCACTTTTGCCCCCACTATTTTTTCAACCTCTATATATAACCCCCTTAATTTTCCAATATTCTCAAAACTCTCTTTTCTCTTTTTTATCACCATGCAAACAATCAAACCCCTCAATTCTCCTTCATTTTCTTGCAAAATTCTCATCAACCCTTCTAAAAAAAACACTATAACTCTTCCAAGAACACGAATTCCACCTCTTCCATCACCACCATCATCATCACCATCATCGTCGAATTCAGACGAATCGAAAATATTTCCACTAAAAATTGACCCGCCCAAATTAAACCCTTTTCAAAAAATTGCTTCCAATGCTTTGGACATGCTAGAAAAATTAGTTATAACAAAGTTGGAAAAAAAACATAAGCTGAACCGGACGGTTGACCCGGAAATTCAACTAGAAGGGAATTTTGCACCGGTTCATGAATCCCCGGTTCAGCAAGGTCTTGAAGTAATTGGTCAGATTCCGTTAAATTTAACCGGGGTCTACGTTAGAAATGGCGCGAACCCGTTATTCGAACCAATTAACGGACATCATTTATTTGACGGTGACGGTATGATTCACGCCGTTAAATTAGATTCGGAAAATAATAAAGCTAGTTACTCATGCCGGTTCACTCGAACCAGCCGGTTGGTTCAAGAGGCTTCAATAGGCCGGCCGGTTTTTCCTAAGCCAATTGGCGAATTACACGGCCATTTAGGGCTAGCTCGGCTCGCACTATTTTTAGCTCGAGCGAGTTTAGGGTTAGTGGATGCTACTAAAGGAACCGGCGTAGCAAACGCCGGTTTGGTTTATTTTAACGGTCGACTTTTAGCTATGGCGGAGGATGATCTACCGTACAACGTTATTATTAAGGAGGATGGCGATCTAGAGTCTAACGGACGTTACAATTTTAACGGACAAATTAATGATCCATTGATAGCACATCCTAAAGTGGACCCCACAACAGGGGAATTTTATACTTTGAGTTATAATGTATTAAAAAAACCTTATCTTAAATTCTTCAAATTTGACACGTGGGGTAATAAGTCACGTGACATTTCTATTTCCCTCCAAAACCCATCCATGATCCATGACTTTGCCATCACGGAAGGTCACGTGATCATTCCGGATTATCAAGTGGTATTCAAGTTATCCGAGATGATATGGGGCGGGTCGCCCGTAATCCACGACCCGAATAAAGTATCAAGGTTCGGCGTGTTGTCGAAAGACGACCACGACGAATCAAGAATCAAATGGATTGATGTTCCTAATTGCTTTTGCATGCATTTGTGGAACGCGTGGGAGGAGAATCATGAAGAATCAGGTGACAGGACCATTGTGATTATAGGTTCATGCATGAGTCCACCTGACTCGATCTTTTCAGAAAGTGATGAGCCTTTAAAAAGTGAACTGACTGAAATTCGATTAAATTTGAGAACAGGTGAGTCAACCAGACAGATTATAGTATCAGGGATGGATTTAGAAGCGGGACAAGTCAACAAGACTAGACTCGGTCAAAAAACTCGGTATGCCTTCATGGCTATAGCCGAACCATGGCCAAAATGTAGTGGCCTAGCGAAAGTCGATTTGGTCACGGGAAATGTCACGAAATTTTTATACGGGGATGACAGATTCGGGGGTGAACCTTATTTCGTACCGAGCACGAAAGAAGGAAGAGGAGAAGGAGAAGATGAAGGGTACCTTATGAGTTATGCTAGAGATGAAAGAAAAGAAAAATCGGAATTAATTATAGTTAATGCTAAAAATATGAAGCAAATGGCCTTAGTAAAATTACCTAAAAGAGTGCCATATGGCTTTCATGGTACATTCGTTAGTTCACAAGATTTATGTAATCAATCTTATTGTTAATACAATTCATAGAGTTAATTATAATGTAATTAAATATTGTATAATTCTGTTGTTAATGAAAAAATAATTTTAAGACTGAAAATAACATTAAAGGAAAATATAATCTCATAGATGGAATAACAATATTTTTGTGGCATTGCATTATGTTAAGAGCGTGTTTTATCCAAAATATGGAAGGTGAGATATTTTTACACAATATATGAAAGAAAAATATTTTTGCACGGATAATCACAGTAGCTCAGTTGATTGATTATGCCAACTATACCTTGTCAGTGAAGATTCCATTCTCTCGTTGTAATCTTGTCACCCGTTTTTCTTATCCATACCTCCATTTTTAAAAGAAATATATATATATTTTGGAGTCATTTTAAATACGTTAAAAAAACATTTTTGACCTTTTGTCCATATTCATTTACTAAGTTTTGACTTCACGTGGATGACTTCCGATATCAATATATTACTATATATTAGAAGAGTCTAGGATTTACTACCATTGTTTCAATTAAATCATTATAAATGTCCAATACTTACTATATAAAATATACAAGTGGGCCCCACCTCCTTCCACTTAAATAATATTTTTCAACCTTATCATGGTAAAAGTTGAATTTATTATCCTTTTCATTTAATTTTATATGATATTATTTTTTC
>NW_006239032.1:1535-12940 GCF_000226075.1 Solanum tuberosum | reverse complement strand
AAAAAAAGTACTACAAATCACAATAGCTAACAATTTAAAATATTTTTAAAATCATATAAAAATTTCAATAACTTCTCAAATTCCATAATATGACATAAATTAAAATTAAAAAATATATATATATTGGGCCCCGTGCTGGCACGGGGTCCTATATCTAGTATATATATATATATATATACTGGTCCAACTTATTTTGACTTACAACATGTTTTTTGTTTTTAATTTTTTTCTTCGTTTATTTATCATGCAAATAAGGTGTAGGCATGGTAATAATCAAAATATATATGACATTATGACAATGAAAATAAAATATTAAATGTAAAATTAAGATTTTATAGTAAGTGAAAACGATACAAATGTCAAGGACAATCAAAGAGGAGCATTAATCGGAGGAGTAAAATTAATTTTGCGATTAATAAAGTTTCTTTTTATGACCTAATTTGTCATATACTTGTAGGTGATATGCAATCTGTATTAAATTATACTAATGACAACAATAACTTTGTAGAACATAAACAACAAAGTTTAAATCATGTAGTCAACAACATAAATTAATAATATAAACATAAATTAATGACTGTAAAACATATTAGGATCTGTAACAATAGTATGAAACAGAAAGGAAAGGAAATCGAGCTTATTGAATGCACAGTGTCTCCTTAAGGAAATTATTCTCCTCTAGTATCCGAGGTTTTAAAGGAATAGATCCTCCCAGGATATAAATTAAAGATTCTATTCACCAATGTATTGATATAAAAAACAATGGTGTCAGCGAGCCACTCAATGGGAGTAAAATACATATTTAATTGTGCAGAAGAAGAAGAAGTAGTTTAGAAATTTCGTAAGTGAAAAGTCTGAGGAATCACATGTTAATATAGCCAAGAAGCACTATTTCCGAAAGTTTGCAATCTTTCAGATCAGTCGATCAATTATTTTCCAAAGCCAAAGTCAAAGCCGAGCGAACAACGACAGCGTCGCAAAGGTCCTCTTTCCAACCTTTTTAACAACTAGTAGAAATGTTTCCTTATTTAAACATTTGAACTTTTCTTTCCACTTCTAATGAGGGAAAATTGTTGTTTTTACTAAAGCATAAGAGAACACTTCATATTCCGTCCTTTCATCTTCCCTTCATTTCCCATTAACTCTTACTATATATACCCAATGGTAGGAACTAGTAGAAAATGGAACAAATTGTGTTATACTACTAGTAATCTCATTTCCATCTTGAAAGAGTTTTATTATAAGGCTTGCAGACTAAAGATTAATAATAGTACTTTTAGTCCCTCAATTATTGACAAATTTTAATTTTAATCCTTCTAATATAATTTTCAATAATCTGCTCCTTGCCTCTGATTATTCACAAAATTTCAGAACTATTAACAATTAATTTAGACATATGTGATGTTATACTTGTATTGCTATTCCATATTAAGTTAATATAATTATATAAATAATTTAACTATAACATATTTCACACTTAAAAGAAATCAAAGGCATACATTTTAATAAGAATTTAGTAATGGAGCATACGTTTGTTATTTTATTTTTTTTCTTTTTCTATAATATTTTATTCTAATTGAACATGTTAGATATTTAAAGTAAAATATCTTGTGTTTCCTTGTATCCAAACTACCTATAAAATGACATGACAAAATATCATGACCTTCCCCACCTAATTATCCATGACATTTTGGTGGACATTTTGAGTGTTAGAGATTAACAAAAAAGTTGCCAAGTGTTTTAGATATCATTTTCTCATAGACCTTCACAACAATATGTTGGATAAAGTGTTACATTTCATTTTTTTCTCCAATTACATTGAACAATTATGAATTTGTTTACCATAGTACTAAAAGTGATCACTTTTTATTTGTTTGTTTATATACCTATCTTTTGGCTGGTAGCTCTTTGTTTGCTTAAACTTTAGTAGTGCTTATCATGATATGATAAAACCCTTTATTAGGCTTAATATAATTACGGCCTTCTAAAATTTTCAGGAAATTTCATTTAAACACTTGAATGAAGATTTGTTTTAATTGAGCATCTGAATATATGATAAAAAATTATTATTAAACACATTCAACTCATCAAAGTAGAATTTCTATGTGTGTGTGAGTACATATGTACATTACATAAATAAGTTAATTAATCACTTAAAATATGTCATTTTTCTTAAATATACACATCATCCCCCATTGAAACATGTCTACAATATGACAGCTTATTGAAACTAATTCATATTATTAAATAATATGATATATTTTAAGTGATTAAATTATCTACGTAACAGACATTTGAGAACACACACAAAAATAATAATCAAAATCTGAACAGAAAGTATCTAATAGGAACATTTTATGATACAATACTCTATTAGATTAGAACACGTTGTAATTTAAATATCTAATTTTTTATTTTATCGAGATGATAAATATCAATATCTTGGATCAACATATTATGTTTTCTCCTATTACTTGGGACAATTGTGAATTTGCCCACCATAGTACTTCTAGTGTCCACTATTTATTCTCCATGTGTTTGGACTTATAGTTTGTGATTTGACAATTATAAATTATAATAATTAAAGACAGCCCACCAATTAATTGGAATATACAAGTTTTTTTATTCAATTTTAATGATTACTACATATGTATTGATTTCAGAGGTCAATTTTCCCTTTATAAACATTTTTGTAGATGCCTTTACTTTCAAATTGTCAAAAGGCACTATCTCTTTTAGGCCATTTGAAAGTGCAAAATGAATGTACTATAGGGGTCGTTTGGTAGAGTGTATTGGAGAAAATAATGCTTGCATTAGCTTGATATATTATTAGTATCTTGTTTGGTACACTTTTTTAACATACGCATAACTAATGCTTGTATTAGTAATACACTCTATTGTGTATTGAAGAGTGTATTACTAGTACCATCTATTTCTATGCATTAGTAATGCAATGGTTTCTAATGCATGCATTAACATTATTAAAGACACAATTGCCCTCAAAAACTTTTTTTACATCTTTTCCATTATATTTGTTGAGGGTATTTTTGTAAACAAATTTTTTTTTTCTAAAAAAAACTATGTAATGCATAATATTTTTTAGTATACCAAACCAAACATTGCATAAAAAAATCTTATCATAACTAATACAAGCATTACTAATACACTATATTTTGCATTATTCTTATACACTCTACCAAACAAAAATGGTACTCCATTTATTTTAATTTGTTTGGCTTTATTTAGATTATAAAGATCAAGTTGACTAAAAAAAAAGCATGCTAAAAATGGAACAAGCACTATCACAATATGATAATGGAAGTGCTAGAAACATAAATGAAATAATAAGAAACTCTCAAAGTAATACTGCTAATATGAGAGACTAAATAAAATAACTCTCAACAACCTAATTAATTTTTGAGCTCTAATTCGTGTTTTTCATAATTTTCTATTTGAGGTTATATTTTTAGTAAGCTGGAGTTGCATCATATCCTATTTAATTACCTTTTTTCAAATATTTTTTTGGCCTTCCTTTGCCTCTCATGTAACCATCCATAGCCAACCTCTTAGTGTATCCGTGCATCTCCTCTTTACAGCCCGAACCATCTAAGTCTCACTTCCGGCCCGCATCTTATCTTCCCTCGAGGTAACTTCTACCTTGTCCGAGATATTCTCATTTTAATCTTATCTATCTTAAAGTACCAACACATGCATCCACCTCAACACCTCATTTTCACAACTTTCAACATCTTGAACATGAGAATTTTTGATTGACCAACATATCCGATCTAACCACAACTTTATAGAACTTGTCTTTACATTTTGGTGACTCCAAAAGCAAGCCTCTATTTCACCCACCCTACATCAATACAATGTGTAACATCTACGAAATTAACATTTGAGTAAAGTAAAACTAATTAAGAAGGTTAACCTTTCAAGTTGATTAATTAAAAAATAGTATGCACCTTTATGAATATATTCATGTTAATCATGATGGACTCCAAGATAGCTAGGTAGGAGGCAAGAGGAGTAATCCTCAAAAGAAAAACATATCTCAACAGTCTCCTATAATGGCTCACACCCTTAATAATTTTTTATCACTAATATTACTATGTTCTATATTAATGGTGTGACACTTCAAAAGAATAGATAAGCACTTTGAACGATTAAGCTTTGGAAGGCCAACTCATGGAATGAAAAAGTGTTTATAGCATATTGACCAGTAGGAGAAATATAAATATTAGGCAGAATACATCAACGATCTCTTAATCTTATAAGTATATCTTGTTTACACTCGAATTATAATTTGTTTCAATTTGAACATATAATAAAGCGATTGTATTAGATATTTCAAGCTCAGTTTTTGGAAAAGTTGTGTGTTTTCAAGCACCTTATTATGTAAGATAAGTTAAACATTAAAAATATGTCACTTTCTTAAACTATACACATCTGATCTGTGTCAATTGAACATATCTAAGATTTTATGATTTATTGAGGTTAATTTATAGGGAACATGATATGAAATAACAAATTATTAATTCAAACTAAATGATATAACCACAGTTCCATTTAATTCTAATTCATAGCAAACTTTTTATCATTCGCCTCTCTCCCCTGAATCTCCCTCGCCTCTCTCACTTTATACAAACACAAATGTATAAATTGTGTTTGTGTTTATATAAAGCGAGAGAGAACTGTATATACAAATACATATATCTTCGTCCTATACACTTATAATTATACAAATACAAATCTTCCCCTACTCAGTTCTCTTTTTGCCTTTCTCACTTTATACAAACACAAATTATACAAAATACAATGTATAAATTATGTTTGTGTATGTTATAAAGTGAGAAAGAACTGTATATACAAATACGTATATCTTCGTGAGATACACTTATAATTATACAAATACAAATACAAATCTTCTTATGCCCAGTTCTCTTTTGCCTTTCTCTTTTCGCTTTATACAAACACAAATGATACAAAACACAATGTATAATTTGTGTTTATATAAAGCTAGAAAGAGTTTTGATATACAAATACAACTGTTTTAACTCGATTCAATTGTATAAGAATTCAAATTGTATGCAGATATACAAATACAAAGAACATATACATATACAAATGCAATTTTCATAGACATAGACACTCAATTTATACAAATCGCTGCGATTTATACAAATCAAATGCCTACGATTTTATACAAATCTGATGTTTGCTATGGAGTGCAAATAGCAAAATTTTAGCTCTAGAGCGCTAATATGATTTTTATGTTTGCTAAACCTAAAATTTACTTTAATTTATATAATTAAAGAACGCAACATATTTTAATACTAAAAGTATTGTTACTAAAACTTATATCACATAATATTGCATCTTTAGTGGAATTTGAATCCTGGTCTCCGACGTACGCTTCGACCTTCGTGGATAAGGAAGCAATGTTACCTAACATCTTCTAAGCAATATTTTCTTTTCATACAATACACATAGAATTTTTATTAACACAAATGAATAATTAAAAAAGGAGGAAAAAAAGTAATTAAAGCAATATTTTTCTTTTACAAAACCTACGTGTCTATTTATTTTTACTTGTCTACTATATACTAAAAATAAAACTTCATTTTTATTTATCCACTTTAACGTATCAATTTTTTCTTTTCTGATTTAACTACACTTTTCCAAGACTTTCTGAAATTGAAGTCATGGGATATTATAGTAAAATATACACTTTATTTTTTTAAGAGGATCTAAAGTTCATTATGAATCTGAGAAACAAAATTAGAAAACAATGCAACTCAAAGAAGTAAAAGCGCATCTAGATAGTTATAATATAAACTTCTTAGTAAGAAAAATAAGATCAAACAGAAGACACTCTACTCAACCTTTCACCAAAGGATGAATTTGTGATTTATAAGATAATTATAAAAGATCAAAAGCACAAAGAAGAAGATGTTTAAGTAGGATTAGGATTAGCCAAAAATATCACCAGTAGAACATAAGATCATAATGAGTGAGAAAAACAGGTAGTCATGTTAATCTATAGGAAATGGGGACTTCTACTATAGTCTATTCAGCTAGTTGCTGCAAACTTTTTCCCCGGAACAAGATTTACCCCACCGCGAACAGATATGCAAAACGAAGTACCATAAGAGCTATTCTGATGATAACATGAACAAAGTTAAACCATTCCATCCCACAGGCATTCGTTACGAACCTTGCTAGATCTCAAGATGGGCTCAACATCTCTAGGAGGGTTTAAACCAAAACTCTTAGCACGCTCCCATCTGTCAAGTCTGCTCAATCCAAGACATGGCCCATAAGTCATATTCATGTCAAATTGCCTTAATAACTCCTCGTTCTCATCATAATCATCTGAAAAATTGGGTAATTTTAATTTGTAAGTACAAATGCAAACCTCTTGATATGAGAAAAAGTATTACAAGAAGAAAACCGAAAAATAGAGAGCAGCAGATATATTTTAACTGAACACAAGGTTAATATTTATCTTTTTACATTTCTCTACTAAGATACAAATAGGAACCGGTGACACAAGAAAATCTCAATCTACATTCTCCTGGTAATGCCCATACATAGAAAACCTTCAATCACACTACTTGTAAAAGAAATGCTATGTTGATGATCGCATTGAGCATCTGTGTTTTTCAATTTGTATAGCAGCAAGTTTGTCTATTTGTCATTCCATATAGACAACTCGTCGAAAAGCCAATTTCAGTAGCCTTGTTTGAAACTCATGTATACCATTAACCAACTAGGAGGACAGAAGAGTACATACCGGGTTTTATTACTCCATTCTTGCAATTCTTAACCCTTTATCTTAAGTACATACCGGGTTTTATTAAGCACGCAACAGGAGAGATGACAGTTCATGAATGAGGTAAACAACATCATCCCAACAAAGATGTGCATATTATCATTTATTAATTGAATTTAGCAGGATGAGAAAGTATTAGAAACCGTTATGAATGTGCATCTTGCACAGCCTGTATCTGATAGCTTCATATATACAATCCTGTAACCTTTTCATATGCCATATTTATAAAACGATGCATGAATAGATGAATTTATAATTTATAGATTAAACTCAACAAACTTAAGGTCATCCAATCTGATCATAAACAAACAGAGGGAAAATTCATTATGCAACATCAGTACGAAGGGATAAATGCTGATGGAAATTGGAGTGTTTGATGTGTCTGGTACGAAAGAATACATTTTTTACTTCTAAAAAAATCATACTCAAAACACTATCTCTTATAGCTTGCATTGTATGAATACCATATGTAACTTACTTCACGCACAACCAAACAAGGGAAGAGTTAATCGAAAAAATCATTCTGTGTATTCCACTGCACTAAATGAATGTGGTGGAGTCGTGGACACAACATAGCTGCGCCAAATTCATCTGAATATAGTACTTTGATGCAGAGCATAAATTTATATGCAAAATTACACTAAAATTGTACTAACAAATAGTAAATATGAACGTGTAACCTTAAGGAAAATGCTTAGCAACTAGCAAATCGAGAGAGCAATAGGAAATGAGGACCGGAGGATATATTCATTAGGCAACACAGTTAAACAATTTTTTGTTCTTCTGAAAAACTATCCTCATACTCTATCTGACAGCTCGTATTGTATGAATTATCATATGTAACTTACTTTACGCAATAAAACACTGAAATACTAATGCAGAAAATTATTATCCATAGATTCCTCTGTACTAAATGAAAACTTGGGGAAAATGCCTACCCGCTTGTAAATCAGAAGAGCCATGGGAAACGAGGACCGGAGGCTGTATTCATTATGCAACACAGCTTAACATTTTTTATCTGAAAAACTATATTCATACTCTATCTTACAGCTTACATTGTATAAACATGAGTGGAGGCTCTAAAACACAGCTCACCTAACAATTATGATATTTCGATTGGGTAGGAAAAAGGAACAAGTGATTGTTTAGCTTGTTTTGATAAATAGTTGGTTATGATTCCACTGATAAATTAGCACACCGATAATTCAGATATGAAACTCGAAAAAACATGTAGGTGTGTTTTCAACAATTAACTCAATGAATATTATGTGCAACTCAAATTACGCCCAACCGAACACTGAAAAACTAATTCAGAAAATTATTTTCCGTAGATTCCTCTGTACTAAATGAAAACTTAGGGGAAATGCTAACCATCTTGCAGATCAGGAGATCCATGGGAGATGAGCGCCGGAGACCGGGTAATGTTCGAGCTGCGAGCAGCTGCTAGCTTTGGAGTTACCGATTTCTTTGTAGTAGTAGTAGTAGCAGCCAATGATGATTTTGAATGTATTGGCTTTGTGATTCCGCCATTTTTCTTCGTTTGCCTGTAGAATCCCTTCATATCTGATTTCGACGCCATTGTTGTTTGCTCTGTTTCTGTGTGGTTTTAGATTTCAAATTTCAAATTTTGAATTTTTTGGTTCCTTCTAGAAAAAGGCGCCTTGCCTTTTATATTAGCAACTTTGGGCCTAAATGCGGGTCTGGGTTCTGTAAATGGCCAGTATCTTTTTGGGCTTTTAAGCCTCATTAGCAGAAGGGAAGAATGAGTGACGGTTAAACAAACATATAGTACTAGTTAATTAACTAACATAACTACAATTTATATTAATTATAATTTGAAACTTACGTCTAGCTATAATTACATTTCTCTATCTCGACACTCTACCTCTCTCTCCCCTCTCTCCAAAATTTTGCTCGCCTCTCTCCTCTTTTTCAGTCATCTCTTTATCGCCTCTCTCCTCTCCCTGCCCAGTCTCTCTCTCGATTCTCTTTTGCCAATCTCTCTATCTCACCTTATACAAACACAAATTATACAAATACAAATGTATATTTTGTGTTTGTATAAAGCGAGAGAGACCAGATATATAAATAAAAATACATATCTCTCCACCATATACACTTATAATTATACACATACAAATATCTCTCTACCCAGTTCTCTTCTGTCTATCTCTCTCGATTTATACAAACACAAATTATACAAGTACATTGTATAATTTGTGTTATTATAAAGTGAGAGAGATTGAACATGCAAATACAAATGTTTGAACTCGATTCAATTGTATATGGATACAAATTGTATGCAGTTATACAAATACAATCATTGATACATGTACATACTAATTACATATATACAATTATCTAACCGATATACAAATACAATTCACCTCTCTCCATTCTCTACCCTTTCTCGCTTGCCTCTCTCCTCCCTCTCTCAATTTTGCTCTCCTCTCTCCTCCCTCTAACATGTAGCTGCGAATCGTAATTAACAAACTATAGCTATGGAGCCTAATTAAATTATTTTGAGTGGCTATATACAAAAATTCCTCCAACAAGAATGGCCTTGAAAGTAAGGGAAGGTCTATCAAAAATAAACTCTTATCTTTAAGGTAGGGATAAACTTTGTGTACAAACAATTTTCATTATACGTGGAGAGCGAGTTCTACTAGTCCTTGTCTTTTGGCACTATTAAAAAACATTTTTACTAATTGATCAATTACCTTAAATTAAAAATATTTTATTTTAACCTTTAAAAAACTTGATCAAACAGACTATAAGCTAATTGCAGGTGGGGTTGATATAAAAAGAATAGATAAAAATAATTGGATAATACAAACACAATTAAATATGTGGAGATAGAGTTCCATTTTTCAATGTCTTTTTGGCATGGGCAGGCAGATCTCTCATAATTGATCGTTAATTAAGTATTTATTAGCTTGGTGTGATAATTCAAATTGAAAAAGACTGATTGTGTGCTGTCTTTCGTGGAAGCATGAGGACCTATCCTTTCTTTTTTAGGTAAGTTTGAGATGTATAATTCATTTTGATTTGACATATAATTTAACAAAGTAAAAAAGATTTTTTAATCTTATGATTTAAAATTAAAGATATGTGAAATATATTAAAATATCTTTTCATCTTATCGTACTAGATATGTTATATAGAAAGTTAGAATTAAATAATTATCAGGAAAAAAAGACAATCTTTTTAAAACGGATTAAAGAGAAGATCAAGACGAATAAACTGAAACAAAAAGTGTATTATTTTAAGTCTTCAAAAACAACTTCACGTAAAATAAGACTGATGAAATAGATATATATTGCGATATATTAAATTATCTTTATGGACAGAGTCACCTTAGGTGAAGATATATCTAATGTACACTCTAGCTATCAAGTGCACTATATAAACTTACTCCTATGCATAGAGAGGGATCCAAGACACAAAAGAGATGGAAGTTGCCAACATACTTCACATGAATGGAGGAATTGGAGACCTCTAGCTATGCAAAAAATTCTTTGCTTCAGGTATACTATATACTATCATCACAAAACTTCTATTTATATACGCATAGCACATAAATATGACCTTTAATTTGATTTCAGCAGTCATCTATGCTTTCCAACTTTAGATGTGCACAAGTATATACTTAAACTTATATAAAATTGAACAAGTAGACACATGTGTCCTACGTGGCATAATACACATATAACGCCACATAAGACGTATATGTTCACTTGTTCAACTTCATACAAGTTTAAATATCTACTTGTAGACACTCAAAATTGGAGGGCATTAATGCAAGCTAAAGTCAAGTAAAATGTCATATTTTTCTATTATGCCTTTTATATACTAGTATGACTTATAAATTGTAATTTTTTCCTTACGAATATGCCTTGTAAAATGTTGCATTATTAATTATATGTACAGCAAAAGGTGATCCTCATGACAAAGTCAATAATAGATGAAGCTATTTCTGCACTCTACAACAACATTTTTCCTAGAGAAATCATACGCATTGCGGATTTAGGTTGTTCATCTGGACCTAACACTTTTTTGACAATCAGCGAACTCATTAAGACAATCGATAAAGAAAGAAAAAAGAAAGATCATAAGTCGTTGGAATTTCATATTTTTTTGAATGATCTTCCTAGCAATGATTTTAATACGATTTTTCGATCGTTATCGACATTCTACGAAGAAGATTTGAGGAAATATAATATGGGAGGAGATGAATTATTTGTTGCAGGAGTTGCTGGTTCATTTTATACTAGACTTTTCCCTTCCAATAGTCTACATTTTATTCACTCCTCTTATAGTCTACACTGGCTTTCTCAAGTAAGGTTTATCAATCACTACTAAAACAACGTCAAAAAAAGACGGCCAAAAGCGACGGACTGCGTCGCTTTTTTGGCCAAAATTGACGGAAAAGCGACGCAGTCACTTCCGTCACTTTTTAGCTCGACGGTTTTCAAAAAGCGACGGACAACCTCGTTTTTCAAAAAGCGACGGATTGCGTCGCTTTTAGAGACGGACTACGTCTCTTTTAGCGACGGACTGAGTCGCTTTT
>NW_006239032.1:0-739 GCF_000226075.1 Solanum tuberosum | reverse complement strand
AGTATTGACATCAATATATATACATATCATAAATATATTCACTATTGATATATATTATTCATATTAGTATTGACATCAATATATATACATATCATAAATATATTCACTATTGATATATATTATTCATATTAGTATTGACATCAATATATATACATATCATAAATATATTCACTATTGATATATATTATTCATATTAGTATTGACATCAATATATATACATATCATAAATATATTCACTATTGATATATATTATTCATATTAGTATTGACATCAATATATATACATATCATAAATATATTCACTATTCATATTACTAGTACTAGTCCTAAAAATAGTTTAGTATTGACAAAACCACATTATTTAATTTAACTTATTTAAACAACTTAACAACTTGAACTAGTTTAGTTTTGACTTAATATAAAACTAAATCTACCAACTAAACCACATTAATTAATTTAACTTATTTAAACAACTTAAGAACTTGAACTAGTTTACTTTTGACTTAATAGAAAACTAAATCTACCAATTTACCACATTAATTAATTTAACTTATTTAAACAACTTTATAACTTGAACTAGTTTACTTTTGACTTAATTCCAACAACTAAATCCATCAACAAAACCACATTAATTAATTTAACTTATTTAAACAACTTAACAACTTGAACTAGTTTAGTTTTGACTTAATATAAAACTAAATGTACCAACTAAACCACATTTTTTAATTTAACTTATTTAA
>NW_006239031.1:1716349-1717349 GCF_000226075.1 Solanum tuberosum | reverse complement strand
ATATATATTATACATTATATATTACTATTATATATATTTATTTTTTTAGTAGATAAGTGTGAATGTGAGGGTATTTTGAAATACCCAAAATACCCTCACCTTGCAACCCTCTCCTTTTTTTTGGTGCCATGTGTCAAAAGAAGAGTGAATTTTATTCACTCTTCTTATATAGTAATACCCAAAATACCCTCACCTTGCAACCCTCTCCTTTTTTTTGGTGCCATGTGTCAAAAGAAGAGTGAATTTTATTCACTCTTCTTATATAGTAATACCCAAAATACCCTCACCTTGCAACCCTCTCCTTTTTTTTGGTGCCATGTGTCAAAAGAAGAGTGAATTTTATTCACTCTTCTTATATAGTAATACCCAAAATACCCTCACCTTGCAACCCTCTCCTTTTTTTTGGTGCCATGTGTCAAAAGAAGAGTGAATTTTATTCACTCTTCTTATATAGTAATTCACTAGATTCATTTCAAATTCGATATATCTAATGCCATGTCTTACTACTTCATCTTTTAAATTGTCTGATCTAAGAGAAATATAGAATCACATTTTTATATTAAGAAATAGTTTGATTTCATTTATCTGTAGTAAGATAATTTATAATCACATAAATATCTAAAATTTTATTTTAGATTAGAAATTTTTAATCATTTTTTATTCTTTCTTAAATTTTATGCGTAATGTGACAAAAATGAGACAATGGATGTATAATACTGTTTATTTGAATTTCACAGCGATAGTTCGGTTACGTTTTTTAACTTATTTTATAAAAAAAGGTACGCACCTCCGCAATATAAGCATACTATAAAGTAGTGTTATTACTAATTCTACTATATTATAAAAGAGAGTTTAGGCCCAAATATAATATATAATATTCTTGTGGGACTTTTAAAAGGAAGTTTCTTCAATATTACATATTATATTTATTATATAGTAGAACTTGGGCATAAACTCCCTTTTAAAATAATATAGAATATGTATATATATATATATATAT
>NW_006239031.1:1713190-1716247 GCF_000226075.1 Solanum tuberosum | reverse complement strand
TTTAAAATATTTAAAAGTTATATAATAAAATAGGTTGACTCTCAGAATTTTATCAGGCTCACATATATTGGGACAGAAAAAATAACACATATCATTTTAAAGTTACCAAAAAAGTATTATAAATAATAATAATTAACAACTTAAAATATCTGAAAGACATTTTAAAAGGGTTAATTTTGTAATTTTATCCATATCACATAAATTAGGACAAAGTGACCAGTAATGTACATTATTTCAAAGTTACATAAAAATATTATAAATCACAATAATTAATAACTTCAAACATTTTTTAAAAAATATGAAAATTTGGATGACTCTCCAAATTTCATTTGTGTCACATAAATTGAGACAACAAAAATAACATATATTGGGTCCATTTTAATTCATTTGTCTTATTTTTATTTATTTTTATATTTAAAAATTGCGTAAAAATACTATAAATCATGATAATTGACAACATAAAATATTTCAAAAATGTTGTATGTGGGTAGTCTTATTATGCCTTAAATAGCGTCAAAGAAAGTACAGGTTTGTGATAAAAAAAACTTATTCCTTTATCCACGCAAATAATAGCTTCAAAAACTCAGTTATTAGCCCCAAAATATACCATTTATATTATTGGGCCCGTGCATAGCACGGGCAACATTATCTAGTAATAAAAAGAAAACTATGTTTTAGAGCTCTATAAAAAAGGCGCATTCAGCCGCAAATGGTAGTGGTCCAATATGCATGTTTATATTTACTCCCTATTATAATTTAGCATGGCATAATTGAGAACGATGGCAAACGCAACTTCAATTTCACTAGGAAAAACTATGATCACTATTTTCGTCTATTATATATATATAACTATCTAATAAAAGTGAATGATCCTGAATAAAGGAAATCGGGAAAGGGTCCGAATCGAACTTCTTTCTTTGATTTGAATAGAAGGTGAGAGCCCTAACCCACTGACATTGCCTTTGCATCGCAAGGAGGAAGAAGGGTCTATGCACCGCGAGATCATCAATGTGTCTGCTTAGGGTCATTCAAATCTGACTGGGTCCGTGATTTTTTGTGTGGATTTTATCTATATTTTGTATTTTTTTTTGTTCACATTGAATTTTGTACACCTTTTAAATTAATGATTAATTTGAATATTGCTATGTTGGTGAAAGATTAAACTACGGTTGCATGTGGGCAATTTGGGTGCTTTGTTGTATAATTAGGTTTTGTTATCCATATTTTACCACAATATTCATATAATTGGGTGCTTAATGGTGTGTATATATACAAACGGACCTTATTGTGTTGAAAAAACAATATTCAGTATCACAATAATCAATGAACATTAATGAAACATTATTAATGGACGTTGCACATCACAAAATCAATTCAAGCATGGCCTAGGATCAAAAAATTTCCATCTAATATAAAAATTACGAGTAGAAGGACTCATCCGGGGACCTAATTGTGTTGAATTTCTCACTAATAAAGTTGAAAAAACAATATTCAGTGTCACAATAGTCAAAATAATTATTGTAGTTATTTATAGCTAGGTTTTGAATTGAAACATATACAAAATTTAGCCAAAGATTTATGCGACTATAGGTTTTTTACTTTAGTCGAAGAAATAAAATGATGGACCTATTATGTAACTAATAAAATTAGGTACAAATTATCATAATCAAATAACCCATAAATGACAAGATGAGGATGAAAGATGATTCTTGAATAAAAACCTTATTAACTGTGTCCTTCCAGGGTGGAAAGAAGCGATCAAGGATATGAAATTTCTACTATCGAATTTGAACAAATAATATTTATTTTTAAAAATTGCTTGTACCTAACTCGATCCCTCAATAAAAGAAGATAATGCCTAAAGGGAAGGTTATTTTTGGGTGACGGACTTTTTATGTAGGCGGGGTATTTGAGGAAGAAGCAAGCGTCGCCGCAGCAATATCTCACGTAGCTAGTTTGATGAAATAATTAGGTGATCAAATGAATTAAAAAATATATATTTATTATTAGTCATAATTAAGTGAGATAATAATCCATATGCAAATATATGGACTTATTAGGAGTATAGTTTTATCCACTTTGATTTTTTGAGCCTCTTAAGAGGTCGTTTGGTAGGATGTATTAGAATAATTCTGAATAGAGTGTATTAGTAATATTTGTATTAGTTATGTTGAGATTATTTCTTATGCAATGTTTGGTTTGGTGTATTAAAAATAACATGAATTACATATTTCTATTAATAATTTTTATTTTATTTTTTATAAAAATACCCTCCACAAATATGGTGGAAAGAATGTGGAAAGTATTTTGTAGGACAATTATGTCTTTTATCATGCTAGTAATATACAAAACTGATGCATGTATCATTTTTTTATGATACAATCTACCAAACGACCCTAAATCTGAACTATATATGTGCAATTAGATGAAATAGAATATGACATAAGCGTTTCACAAATAGAGAGACGATAATCTATATACTTAGGATAATTGTTTCCTTTGAATTTTGTGATAATCTTCGTCAATTTTCTTATAATAATCTTCATTTTCCAATAATTTGAATATTTCTTACTAATCTTTGATCTAAAGTCTAATATTACAGTAGAAAATATATCCTAGCTAGAAGTCATTTCTTCTCACAAAAGCTATTTACTTTTTTATTTTTTTAAAATTAAGTCAACTTCTCTGATACATGTGTCCAAATGACTTGATCTTCCTATTTTCTCGGTAATGTTTTAATCACTATGATGACAATAAGAATTAACATGATTCCAATTTGATTTTTAATATATATACTTTGACCTAAACTAATCTTGATTTAATTTTTATATATATCATCAAATAGTAAAATAATTGATTAGATCGAGGACCAATCCAATCTTGGAGATGGTGACAATTAAGATAACTTGTGTCCAATTGACAAAATAGTAAACGACCCTAAATCTGAACTATATATGTGCAATTAGATGAAATAGAATATGACATAAGCGTTTCACAAATAGAGAGACGATAATCTATATACATAGGATAATTGTTTCCTTTGGATTTTGTGTTTAT
>NW_006239031.1:1699801-1712669 GCF_000226075.1 Solanum tuberosum | reverse complement strand
AAACGACCCTAAATCTGAACTATATATGTGCAATTAGATGAAATAGAATATGACATAAGCGTTTCACAAATAGAGAGACGATAATCTATATACTTAGGATAATTGTTTCCTTTGAATTTTGTGATAATCTTCGTCAATTTTCTTATAATAATCTTCATTTTCCAATAATTTGAATATTTCTTACTAATCTTTGATCTAAAGTCTAATATTACAGTAGAAAATATATCCTAGCTAGAAGTCATTTCTTCTCACAAAAGCTATTTACTTTTTTATTTTTTTAAAATTAAGTCAACTTCTCTGATACATGTGTCCAAATGACTTGATCTTCCTATTTTCTCGGTAATGTTTTAATCACTATGATGACAATAAGAATTAACATGATTCCAATTTGATTTTTAATATATATACTTTGACCTAAACTAATCTTGATTTAATTTTTATATATATCATCAAATAGTAAAATAATTGATTAGATCGAGGACCAATCCAATCTTGGAGATGGTGACAATTAAGATAACTTGTGTCCAATTGACAAAATAGTTGCCCTGACTTTGGTTTTTTAATTTCCTCTTGCTTGACTTTATTTCAAAAATATTACTAGAATCAAACTTTTGATCATTATATAATTGATGAATTAGGCCTCCTCCTCCTTTATTAACTTTGTAATTAGAACACAACATAACAATGTCTTTTCAAAAAAGCCATAAAAAAAATTAATTAACAGACTGTGAAAAAAGGGTGGTCCAAAATGTACACATTTTAGACTTAACAATCCCTATTATCTAATAAGTAGCAATATAATTGAGCAATTAGAGGTACTATTTTCGGCTGTTAATTTGAAAACCTAATTTACTGAAGGACCCAATTAGAGCGGTGATTAGGAGGGTTAAAGCACACTAGTTGACTAGACATGTTCATGAGCGATTCCAAGGACCCGTTTGGCCATAGATTTCCCAAGTAAAATTTGAATTTTCTTTTGATAAATAGTGTTTGTCTATATAATTTATCATTATTTGACAAATATTTTTGGTAAATAACCCAAATTTTCAAATCCTAGAAAAAAATCTAGTATTTGGATCAAATCTCCTTATTTGGGAGCTTTTAAAAATTCAAATTCTACACCAAACTTTTATCTTTTACAAAACCACCCTTTATAGTAGTTGTTTGCGTTGTATTACATAATTTTTTACGTGAACACCTAAATAGTGATGACATATTCAGTGAATATAAAAGTGATGATATGGTGTTGTTGAAAATGACGAACAATCAGCTCAGGGTCTGGGCTTCATCTACTTCACCATGTATGAAATGATGCTTATTGCACACATTCCGAATTACCACATTGTTCCAGTGCCATAGACACTACTTGTTATTTGCTGCAACGAAGATCCAATTGACTTATTGAGAGAGTTATGAATCTTGTTATGTTTATGTTTCTATCTTGCTATAAAATACAAACATATGATTAATTTTGATAGTTTTTAAAATTTATGGGTGTAAATCATATTTTTTTTAAAAGTGAAATATGTTTCCCCAAAATACTATGACCAAACACATGGTGAAAATTTACCCAAATTATCATCGAAATAATTTACCAAAAATATATGGCCAAACACTAGCCAAATCGTGGCAAAAAGTTATTTACCAAACAATATAAGCATCAAAGAAGCATATGGGTACCAACCTCAACTCTAAAGAACCATAATAAAAACCTACAATACCAAATCCTAATTCAACATGCTGCATGCACATTATTATAATTACTTTCAAAGCAGATATGATTTCTAGAAACAATTTTCTTTTGTAAAGTAGAGGCAACTAACATTTTAAACTCTAATTAATAGGGTCATTCTTAAGAAGTTAGTTTCCAACCCTCCTAATCAAAGGCACAATCTATATATTACCAGAATCTATGAAGTAAAAAGGTGCCAAAACCAATCAAGATCCATCCACAGGACTGGGAAAGCACATTAAACTATAACCATCTCTATTCTCTCATTGCTTCCCACAAAATCTATCGAACAAGAAACGGATCAGAAAAGTTTCTGAATCAAGTACAGACAAAAATCATTACCCAAGCATTTGGGTTGAGCTGTATCAAGAAGAAATGGCGCCAACACCTCCAATTCCAGAGTGGAGAGGCAACATAAACTTCGATTGTAAGCCTGGCATTGTCTTAAATGACAGCTTCGAATTGATGCACTGCACAAAAAAAAAAAGGCTTGTTTAGTGCCAGGAAATATTTTCAGTCAATAAACTGGAGCTTTGTACTTCTTAACAACAGCTTCGAATTGATGCCCTGCACCTATTCTGAGAAGAAATGTTAGTAATACAATAAAAACTATCACAGCATGTTCAGATAAAATTTCAACTGCTCCATGTATTAGAAATATGATTTCGTCAACTAGATAGAACAACTACCTTTGTAACATCTTTGTAGAAGGCACTGATCTCCTCCTCTGTAAGGCCGCCCTCATCAGCATTTTCCTCCCAGCCCATAGAACGCAATAGTGCAGCCTCTTCCTCGTCTGAACACAACATTGCATCACAATTTGAAAAGCTCTTGTCAGTATTCTTTCTGTCGGAAGAGTCACTGTTGCATGTATTTTCACCCAAGATCTCAGTTGATTGCTCGACCCTTGGGGTCTCATCAGATAGTGAGGCGTCTTGATCCTGAGTGATACCATGTGCATTAGATTTCTTTCTCATAAGATCGAAGAAATCATTCCGACTCCGAGCTTGGGATGATAATTTCTTTTGCACCATTGTCCCAACAGGCTTGGGTTCAAAGGTAGAGGGAGCTGCAATATTTGCTGGACTGTGTGTAGAAGCAGACACGGGAACAGCCAAAAGCGCATTTGGCCCTCTGCTGTGTTTATTTGGGCTCAAGCTACTGTTAACAATAGAAGAAACACCATTCCTCTCTCTTGTTGGCTTATAGACGTGAATCCTGCTTGAGATGCAGACGCTTGAGAGACTGTGACCGACAGGATGAGACGATGAGACGATTTGTTGCCGCAACTCAACCTTGGTTCTAGATTTATCAGAAGGATTTGGCACCTGAAATCAAAGATTGCAGAATTGTATCTTATCAAGTTAGTAATTCATGTCGAACATATGATTAATGGGGTCTACGGGGGAGGGGGGAAACAAGTGGTATACAAAATTGGACTGAAATGAATTACTAAATGAAGCTGCAGAAAACAAAAAAATAGGGACTGCAGGAATCAGATAAAGTATTCTACCACCACATTATGACTTCCTTCCATCTTTCACTTATTACTTCTTTCCATAACTTCCTATTGTTAACCTAGTCCCCACTCATAATTTTCCCTAAAACGCCTTCAGAAAGGCATGCCATATGTTTCCATAATGGTGTAGAACGTGGATTGTTCAAGTATAGGAAAGTATACATAAATGGTTTCCCTGCAATTAGAATATGCACATTTTCTAAATAACACCAATAAAAAAGGAAATTTTACAACAAAAGAAGCAATCTTGAATTTTCGCTCTTCAGTTCTTGGAAAATACATAGGCTACACAGCAATTTCGATATTTTTTTTTAATATTGTCAGCCAACATAGATTTCCCAAACAGAAAACTCACGGATGTTGCACAATTTCGGATACATGAAAGGATTTATGGTGGATTAGAAGATAAAAATGTGTGATCTCATACAGTAGCATAGCTACACTATATACTCACGTCGGAAAATTATACTATATATACAAGTAGAATGATATGTTAAATGGTTAAATAACATATTTGGACACCCTTGAATCAATGAAGTGTTGTAGCCTAGTGGTCTCTGGCACGCTTGAGAAGTTCAGGCTTAAGGCGGTCGCGAGTTCAAATCTCACTTGTTGCAACGTTTAAGCTTTTTTGGACACCCTTCGTGAAATTTCTGGCTCCGCCACTAAATTCTCATATAGGCATTCTTCAAGTCATAAACAAAGAAATAAGATTTGTTTTCCACTGAAACACCGACAATACATGTCACAAAGGGAAGAGCAAGCATATCATGCAACATTAAAAAGAGGAAGATTCCAAATTTGAAATGGATGACACTTTGCAGTTTGACATTATATTACATGAGGCCCTATCATATACAAACACCAGCAAGGGCTGTACGGGATAAACTTTGGTCCCTCCTTTTAGGAGAAAATGTATTTTGTAACCTAGGTAAGTAGGCATTTGTACACAATAAGTGCACTTCGATAAACCATGCATAGTTACTTCCAGTAGTTTACAGGAAAATGAGAGTGATATAAAACCTCCTTCTGTCCAATTGCTGGAAAGGCTGACATGGAGAAGGGGGATCCAGCCATCCCATCTGTCATTTCCCCCCATACAGGTTTTGTATTTTTTATAGGTAGGCCTTTAAAATAGTGACAATTGAACAAGCCGTCTCTGTGTCTTTGTAAGCAGCTCCCTTTTGGTTAGTCTCTTTCTATTTTTTGTTATTTCAATAAGAGGCCATAAAAATTGGACAGCAACTCACTTATATGCTTTTGGGAAATGGCAGCCCAGCACCACCAAGAAAATAAGGACCTAACATTTGAAGGAAAGGGTAAACGATCGATATTGATAGGAGAGAGGGTCTGTCTTCCCCTAGTTAGTGAGAATTGGTCATGTCTATGTCACAAACCAGGTGACAAGTTTAACCGAGACATGAAGTCCTACCTGCAACATGAACAATTCTTATGAACACAGAACACAGCTCATCCATAATAACTTGTGATGCATGATGATCAGTCAGGACTCAGGATAATAGTAGGCAAGTCTGTTATGATCTATCATCCATAGAAAAAAATGCTTTGTCATGACAATGTCAAACTCAATCATAATGCCCTCGATTTTCTGTCTTCTCCACCCCACCCCACACCACCCTTTGAAATTTATCCTTGAATCCCAAAATACCTCTGAGTCGGATCTTCGTATACAGTTTTTGAGCACAACAATATTTTCCAAGAATTGCCTCATAATTCCAAATCAGAAAATTAAGAGTGACTGAGGTTTTGAAATGTTGGAACGGCATATGGGTATGTCAAGGGCTCATTAGACAGTTCAACGTAACAACTAAAGAAACATTTTCTAAAATACAAGCCCCTTCTTTTTGCATCTCTTTTGGTTATGACTACTTACTTGTATGTGCACCAGATCTGTTGCTAGATTGTATATAAATAATCCCCACAACTTACCACGCCCGTCAGTTGTCAGGAGAATAGACAACAAAGAAAAAATAAATAAAGAATGGTTGTTGGTTGGTTGAACTCAGTAAAGTGTGTGAATTTCAGTGTTTAAAAGTACAAGTCAAGCCTCAATTTTAATTATTTTTTTTCACAGTAACTCAAAATCTGTCTTATATTTCATCAACTGGGGATATAAGATAAACTATAATTTGCCCAAGATATAGAGCCAAGGAAAATTATACAATCCTAAAATAACTTTTAACAATTGAGCTCAAAAGCATGGAGACAGAGATCAAAACCCACAAGCCACAGTTATTACGTCAAGGATTGAAACCAAGAACCGGTTTCATCAGTTCTCCAAGTTATGAATTAAATCGTGATCTGTAAAATAGCTATTAAAAGTTGAGCTCAAAAGCTTGAGCACACAAAGAATCGAAATCCACAAGCCACAATTACTACATTGAGAGTTTAAACCAAGAATACTTCATTATTTCTCCAAGTTATGAATTAGACGATGAATATAACATAGTTTAAAAAGCCATAAATGAATTGTGTTAGGAAATAAAGGTGCATATAATTTTCTAAGTCTTTAACATCACAAAAAAAAAGGTTATCAGATTGTCTTTTCTTCAACTTAAATGTTTTTTTTTTGATAAGGAAATAGTAACAACTTAAATGTTCAAGAAGAAAGACGTGAAGACGAGATTTTTTTTCTTTTTTAGTAAGTAAAAATTTGTTTTCTTACACGCTTCCGTGACCTTTTTTTCTTTCGATAAGATAATACACTTTGATGAACTATTTCAAGCATCAACTATGTAGAAAAATCATAATACACATCTTTAAAGGTCAAAAAGTATTGGTTGGATCGAGAGGAAGAGAACTCGGGGACAGTGAGATGGATGCGAATGCCTAATAGTATATTCAACTTCTGTCTTGCTTTCTCACTGAAGGAGAAAATGATTAGACAAGCCAGTATGAGAAATATAGCTGTCTTGAAGTGAACAAACTTACTTATGTGACCGCAGAATGTATTTCCAAACAATCCCAAAAGAAACAGAAAGCAGGGAGGGAAAGGGGGGCAATGACGGGTTATAAGCAGGCGTGAAATGATTCACATTCGTTTACCCATTAATTTGCACAATTTACTAAGTTCCTGATTCATTAGCTGGTTTTCCTAATTTAAACAGAATTGTGTGATTTTGAATAGCAAATAATCCAGTTTTAGAAACTATATCCATGTAGTTCAAGCCAAGCACGAGGTATCATAAATGGACAAAGAAGCACAATAAAAATAGAATAACTCTTTTTTCTCAGAACATCATTGATTCTCTTGGATTGTCATTGTTACACTGTCTATGCGATTCTTACTGGTAACTGACAGTAAATTGTCCTTGGTCAGGATACACATAGACCATGTTATCTAGCTATGCATAATAAATGCATTTATATAATTAATCGTGCAAGAGAAGGGAAACGTGTGAGTAATAAATGCTTTTGTATAATCAATCGTGCAGGAGAAGGGAAACACGGGAGTAATAAATGCATTTGTATAATTAATCCTGCAAGAGAAGGGAAACACTTGAGTGTCACACTCATAGTAATCACTAGTGGAAAAGGTGAGAAAATCAACTTAGTAGAGTCTCTGAAGCATTACTTAAGAATTCCCAAAGGCTACCCAATTAAACCTTCTAATAAAGGTGTTAGGTCATACAAGGGCAAGCAATTCTATCAATTAACTGCCCTTTATAGTAAATCTTTGCGAATGACTTTCATGTATATAGTGATTTTTAATTTTTTTTATGAAGTTCATGTATATAGTAATTAAACATCTATAGGAAGCAAAAGAAGAAAATCAGGAAGTAAATAAGCACTTCGACACCTAAGCTATGAGCTATCGGAAAGAAGATGGTTGCAAAACTCTTACCGAGGCCTTAGCCACCAATGGTATCAATTGCCTAGATTGCTTCATAGCAAGCTCTTCAAGTCGGTGATTTGCTTGGGACACCTGTTATGTTAAACATTAAGAGTATGAGCATGTGAACTTTCTCATTTAAGCCACAACCATATAAACAAAAAGGGAAACAAACCTGGGAAATAGTCTGAGCACAAGGAAGACCCTTTGCGACAGTTTCAGCCATATTAAGACATCTACCACTTGACTTGCTAAAAATTGGAGAAGAAAGTCCAGAAGAGGCAGCTCGTTTCATGGAAGATAGACCAGAGTTATCATTGCCGGCCACTGCTGTAGTAACTGCTAACGCAGATGCCAACTTATTGCCAGTAGTGCCTGATGGACTTGTTGGTATACTCTGAGTCCTGGTACCCAAACCAGGAGATCCGACTCTTCCAAGGCCAGGTGATGCTTGTCGTTTTTCAGTTACTAAGGGTCGGATGCCACATTCAATTGCTTTATCCGCACCACAAACTGAAGCAAGCATGCCATTGTTGTCAGGTAGTTTGATCTTACCAGCATTGCTCAAATTCCTAGGCCATTTCTCACTAATTCTACCAGAAGTCATTGAAGGAGACTGTCTTAACCCTTCCTCAAATATTTCCCAGTGATGTTTCCTCGAAGTATCAGGAAAGTCCCTAGACCTATGATTTCTTAAAGTTGATGTCTCCCGGTAATCGTTAATGTCTTTATCAATGTCTCTGTGATGATTTCTAAAACTATTGTAAGATTGAAAGTTAGGGGAGTTACTACTGTTGGAGCTCCACCGAGTCCGTGATGAGATGGCTCGATCAGATGCAGCAGGACGCCTCCACTCTTTACTGTCCGTATTCACTGACAGTGATCTCTTGTGTGCAAGTTTTGATGGGGCGGCATCATCTATAATGAGAACAGAAAGAAGCAAATAGTTCAAGTGAAATGAAAATGCATGTTTCAGAAAAAACTAATTAGAGCATGAAAGTAACCTGGATGCAACGGGGATGACGCGGTGACGAAGCTTGTCACATGTTTACTGCTCCTTAACCATTGTGGGGCTAATGTAGGTTCACTTGTTTCCATAGCACTACTAATGGACTCCTAACCTATTTTAGTACTATGCCTCCAAGCAACCCAGTTTCTCTCTTTCAAAAATTAAACCCCAAAAGACAAAAAATCATAATCCTATAAGCAATCACACTAAAGAGGAACACTCAACCTCCTTAAGGGTGAGTTAGATGAGTCAATCCAGCCCGAGAGTAATACGATTCGACTACTTGTCTGCACTCCCCATATTTCTCCTTGAATATGCTTTAGAAACAAAATCAGTCTATAGGTGTCAGATTAAAAATGTCCAGAACCCTATATGATTCAAAAAGAGACCACCCTCTAAAAGATTTCAGACAATGCTATTCACTATGGATTATTCATTCTGTGCACTATATATCATCAACAAGAACCCTATTCCATCCTCAACTAAATTTCAATCAGTAACACCAATGAATAAACCAAGAAACCAGAAAACTATGACTCTTCGGTGAAAAATCAGTCCGACCCACTACAGATAACAAGGAAACAGTGAAACCCTAGATTTCAAAACTTGCAAAAGAGACCAATATAAGACGCCATTCACAAGAACATAGTCCAAAACAGAACTTTGTCCTTCAAAAATCCGAAAAATTAACTCAAGAATCAAAACAATCCGCAAGCAAATCAGTCAAATTGAATTAAACCCAATAAAGAATATAATCAAAATTCAATAATAATAGAACCCAATTCAGTTCCGTCTTTTTCTTGTATTTTTAGCGAAAAAATCTGGAATAGATAATGATGATGATAATTATAGTAACAATTAAAAGAGATTAATAAGTCTGTATATGGAAGAGTTATGGTGAGAGAGAAACACTTGTAGAAGAAGAATTTTATGCATCCGTGTGCTGCGGATTATGAAATATTTGGAGATCAGAAAATAAAAAATAGAGACATATACGGAAACAAATACCAGAAAATGGAAAATTTTTTTTTTTTTTTTTTTAAATACTAGTACCCCGTTTTCTGCGTGGGAGTTTGAAAGACTAGAAAGTGTGGTCGCCAAGCTTTTCCTGTTTTTTTTTTATTAGTATTAACTAATTAATTAAAAAAAAACAAAAAAGTACAGTACCGTAGCAAAATGTCCTTCACATTTTTTTCCTTTTCAAAATAAAGAAATATATTTAATATTTAGAAATTTAAAAGCGATTAGAAAAAATGGCATATAATTCGGTGCATAAAGTAACACACATAAACAAATTCCATGTAAAGGTCTACACCTCAAGAAGTGATATAGATAGTATACTCTAATGGAAGTATTAGTGGCTATTTACTAATTTTGTCAAGTTATGCTTAATTTGATAGCATAACAATCATTAACGATCAATTATATAAAATAAAATATTGTGTTTGTGATACAATATCAATTATTAGTACCAAAATAAATCACTAATAAATCACAATACAATTTTTAAATGAATTTATTAGTGCTAGTTGTTTAAATAAGTAACTGATATTATACTCTCTCTGTTCCTATTTTTATACGTCGTACTTACTAAAAATATGTGTTATTCAAGTACTTGTCATTTTACAAAATCATTACACAAATGATACTATTCTTCGTGTTTTTATCTTTTAAAGTTATTATTAGTCTTGAATATGCATTTGACCAACATAAAAAAAAATAGCTAATTTATGTTCATTGTAATTACTTAATTAATTACTCCTACCATTATACTCTAAAAATCCTACATTCGAACAAAAATCTCAACAAACAAACAAACTAATAATAAAAGATGGAGGGTAAAATATATATATATATATATATATTTGCATAAAATACTATACGGAAATTAAGTGTAAAATTTTAAATTTGGGATCAATTCATATTGAAATTTTGGCTCTAATTTCAAACATAAAAATTTGAAATTGTTGTTTAATGCATTTCAATTATAATATACTTCACTTGTAATTTAATCTCCATGGAGTATAAGAAAATAAGTTAAGTTTGCTTATTTATTTTACTTTGTAATTTTTATATGAATTAATGTTGATTTGGACTTTTAAAAAAGTAGATCTTATTTATTAATAGTTAAAAATTTGACTTTAAGAAAATATAAAATAAAGGTACAATAATAAATTTATTTAATTTCTTAAAAAGAACAAAATCTAAAATAGTGACAACTAAATAGGAACGTATGTTTTAATCTACCATATAACTTTGTATTACAATATGTTTCCATAGTGTTACACTCTGTTTGAATCATTGTTACCCATTGTATTGTATTGTATCGTTACTATGCCTATAATGTTTGTTTTGATCGTTACTTAAAATATATTGTATTGTATTGTTAAATTATGTTGTTACGTGACAATGAAAACCCCCATTTTATGGAACAACCAATTTGGTGTGTTCCCATTGTTACTTAATTTATTTTTCCAATTATATCTTTACATAATATTTCAAAATATTATTTTTCCAATTATATCTTTACATAATATTTCATAATACTATTTTACCCTTTACCTTCTATTATTTAATTCTAGTCAAACCTCCTACCCTAGAATAATTAAGGATATTTTAGTAAATTTATGAATTACAATACAATACGATACAGTCAAACCAAATGATCCAAACAGAGTGTTAATGTTTTATATCAATATGTTAATAAAATGTAGTAACACAAAATTTGTAAATAATTATCATGAAATACACATATAGTGTATGCATTTAAGTCCCCACGTAAAAGTGGAAAAAAAAATTAGTTTTCAATCAAACGTTATTTGTATTGTTATACTATGCTTTTATGAGATAATATCTCAGATGGTTACTCAATTATGAAATATTTTCACAGAAAATTACTTAACTTTGATTTTTAACTCAAAAATCACTCAACTACAGACTTTTTTCATAGAAAGTCACTTGACTTTGATTTTTAATTCAAAAGTCACTCAATTATGAACTTCTTTCCCAAAAAGTCACTTAACCTATTTAATTATTTTTTTAAATAAAATTTCTTCACAACTAAAATTTAAAAGATATTATTTAAAGAGCAACTTTCACATATAGCAAACACAAAATTCATATTTGTATGTTATAGCAAAGTTTGCATAATTGCGCTCCATAACAAACATAAATATGTATATTTCACTATACATATACAAAAGAAAGCAGTTGTATAATCTGCTTTGGTATACATATACAAAAAATCAATTGTATAAAGTGAGAGAGGCGAGTGAGAGAGCGAGATCTGCGAGAGTGGTGAGCGAGATCTGGGTGAGGGGAGAGAGGGGAACGAAAATATATGTATATATACAATTTTCTCTCGCTTTATACAAGCACAAACGCACTTTATACACTTGCGTTTGTATAAAAAACAAGAGAGGCGAGGGAGAGAACGAGAGTGGCGAGCGAGATTCACCAGGAGAGAGGTGAAATAGCAACAGTTTGTTATGAGGTACAATTAAATCAAACTATATTTATAGCATTTAATTTGAATTAATAGTTTGCTATTATATACAATTTTCCCTTATTTAAATCATTTAATGACCCGCCCCACTTGATTCGACCCTCTAAAAATATAATTAGGAAAATATTTCCAGGTAATAACCATAAAATCAATATACAGAGTCAAATTATTATTCCTCAATGTAAAATCTTTAAGTAGCACGGCATATTTTTATGGATTCTTTGAGATCTTGCAAATCACATGTGATTATATTTGCCAATTTGACTAGCTAGTTGTATTTATCTATATGTTGTTTAGTGACCAACAATATCGATGAGAAAAAAATCATGATTGGTTAAAAAATTATATTTCGTAATTGAAATCTGAAGGTAATTTTTGAATTGTCTGCATTATCATGTAAATTTATTCATATTATTCCTTAATTTATGTATTAAAGTTTAGGAAAAGAAAGCAGTATGTGAAACTTAATCCCCATTCCCCATGGAAACTAGAGGATGCGATTCCAAGAAGCACAGAAAAAAAAATTAAAATATAATTAAAATTTTCATGTAGAAATAAGAAAATTTTAATAGTTAAATTTAGAGGGGAGGCTTATTAAATAATATTTTTTTAATTTTTAAAATTTTAGTAGTTAATTTCATGTCAACAAATTTTATTGAAAAAATTAATGAAATAAGTTGAGTGACTTTTTTAAGTAAACACCTATTTTTGAGCGACTTTCTATGAAAAAATGAATGACTTTTGAGTTAAAAATCAAAGTTTAGTGATTTTCTGTGAAAAAAACTCATAGTAACTTCTGAGTTAAAAATCAAAGTTGAGTGATTTTATGTGAAAAGAAGTCATAGTTGAGTGATCATTTGAGATATTATCTTTGCTTTTATCCAATGAGGTAAGTATTAGAACAAAAAAAAAGACTAATGAGTTGAAACAAATGCTTAAATATGATCCCTTATCAAATTGAAATGTATTTTCTTAAAAAAAAATAAAAATTCTTATGTTATTTCACAAATTTTTTATATATTAGAAGAGAGAGTTTCAAAGGCTGCTTATTGGTCATTCAATTGGCAAGTGGGGATATTTTTGTCATTCCAACTTCTCAAAGTGATAAGTATTGCATAGAAAAAATTGTACTATGAGCCTTATTATTTGGACCTTCTTAACATCTTTAGAAAAAACCCTACACTTTTCTACTAAATTACATACTATGTCTTCTATCATTGAGTATAGTGGGGTCCATTTAATTTTACAAT
>NW_006239031.1:1698845-1699746 GCF_000226075.1 Solanum tuberosum | reverse complement strand
ATCAATAAAGGCTGCATACGTGTCTTAATACTGCTTTGGAAGAGACACGTAGCAATGCTGCCAAACTGATGTGCATTTAGGACATTCTATGAGAGTTGATGCTCTGTCTCTCTTTTTCTTTATTTTGCAAAGCAAAAAAATCAAGTTTTTCTATCTGGTTTTCCTGCATGTGTGTTGTTGTATAGGTAAATGATTATATTGTGTTATTAAGAAATGTGCAGTTTTTTGTTTTCTTTTTCTTCTTTTTGGTTATATTTTTGGGTTGTGGTTTTGAAATTTCTCTCCATCTTTCATAAATTTTAATGAAAATCAAGACCCAATTCGATACTTCTGTTTTAGATCTGTAGGGTTACCGGTTGGACAATAAGAATTGCGTCTTTGTTGAATTCAGAAATTTGAGATGCTCTTTGCTTCTCTATTTCGCCTCAAATTTGTCTTCGATGTTGCCGTTGATTTTTAATAAAAATAAGTCAGCACCGTAAGTGATTGCATATACATATTAGTTAGTCTAATCATACAATAAGCCTATCATTGGTGTACTTGCATATAAGTAGCAATATCATTCCTTTAAACTTATTGATTCTAAGCTCTTGGGATGTCCCACACAATTTTTTTTCGTTGTTCGAGTTAGAGTTGAGAACAGGTAAAACAGGCTAAGTGTTTGACACTTTCAAGACATAGTTCAACAGCAGTTCAATGTAAGTTTTTTTTTTTGAACTCTTGAATGTATCATTTGAAGTGATTCTCGGTATGTGCAGGGTGTCTTTACTTTGGGCATTATAATCTATTCCTCAAAAGGCCTTGGGTTAAAAGAGCACAAAACTATGATAAAAGACTATAAATCTTAAGCCACAATTGAAGTCACAAAACTAGACTATTCCATTATAGTACAAAAAATCTT
>NW_006239031.1:1641556-1698675 GCF_000226075.1 Solanum tuberosum | reverse complement strand
GTGAAAGTAGTTTGATTATTGTGATCAATATACTGCCTTAGAGCTCATATAGTTTTTCAGAGTATTATGATATATGAGCTACTTGAATTGTGTAAAACAACTACGTTTGTCCTTTTCATTTATTAATTGATGCATTGGAGGTATTTTGGAGATAGTTCTCTGTACAGTCAATCACTTCTTAGTTTACCAATAAAGAGCTGAATGATGAAGGAACTTCAAGTCAAAGTAGTGCCAGTTTGCGGTCATTTTTCTAGATGAACCACAAGAAGATTTGTGCTTGTGTTTTCTTTGTGAACTTAAAGAATAAACTCGTTCGACAACTTTACTTGTATTTGTGTTTATGAATTTGTCTCTGCTTTGGCCGACCTTAGAAACAATAGCTATCTACCTAGCCTTATCAGCCTTGCACTTGGTTCTTAAGTCATTATATTGAAGTAATTGTACACTTGCTTTCATGTATGTACATACCTCCTATTTCAAGCAACTGTGATTTGATTCTTTTTCCAATCTTGTAATTTATGAATAATATTTTTTCTTCTTCTCTCATATGTATCAGGTCTTAATCTTTTGATCAAAAATCAAAATAACTCAATCTGCATCTCAACTAACTTTATATACAATGTATCACATTTTGTTATTATGTAAAATAAGTGTACATAACTATCTTGTAAAACTTAGTTCCTTAAAATATCAACAAACGATTAATATGCAAGGTTATCTTACGCTACATACTTGTAATCTAACTTTTAATTGATATCAAGTTATGATATTTATTATAGAAATCATTTTCTCATTTCAAAAGAAAAAAAAAACTTATTTTATAAAGGAAATATGTTGCAAAAATTTTAGCTCATCAAATATAGAAAATTAACATTTTACAGAACACACCGATAGATTCATCAAATTTTTTTCTCCAATTTCACAGAAAAACAAATTTAACAAAAAAAAAAAGGAATATTACATAATAATAATATTGGGCCCGTGCTGACACGAGCCATTACTTTCTAGTATAAACCTATAAAGTAAAGTTTATTTTTCTTAGATTAATGTAATTTTTCTCTTCGATGTTGAAAACTCCAGCTTACTTTCAACTGTCCAAGAATCCAAGCATTACACTACTTTATTGATTTCTTGTTATTTATTTGTTGTTTTCTTTGATATTTCTTGTTTGAGAGGTCATACATCATTTTTTATTTTATAAAATTGACCGTAAAACAATGCACACCAAAAGATAATGTAACAGGTTTAAACGAACACGCCATGCAACTACTTGGCCTATGGAAAAGGACTTTTTACCTTTCCGTTAACGAATAATTACATTCGTTAGTTAAATATATAAAATAAATTATATAAAAATATAAATTTATTATTTTGAAGAATAGTCATATCGTGTAAAAAAAATCGAGATAAAAAGAGCAAATTCAACTATCATATATAAAATCTTAGATACTATAACAAGATTTGCTTCACTTATTTCTAACGTAACATATATCACTATTCATGTTTTTTCCCCGCGAACAACATTTTGATCCCTTAGCTATTGATAAATTATAATTTAACTTTTTGTGATATTTAGTTAAGCACATTTAACTATGAAGTTAGCATTTAAAAAAAAATCTTATTACTTATGAGTATTTACAAATTTAAAAATTTATCCATGAATTACATTAGATTTGCATTGTTGTTATTGTTACCTATAAATATCATGATTGTTAATGAACATAGTTTATTTGATGCGTCTAGTTTTAAATTCACACTTTAAAAACATTGCCATATTTTTTAAAATCGGGGCTTTAGTTTTTGTCACATAGTAGAGGAATATAATTTGTTAAAAACAACAATGTATAGAACAGCTGTGATTTAGTTGGATTTTATTAGAAGATGCTTTTTTAATTTGTTTTTGTTTTTTTCTTCTCTTGCTATATAGGAGAGAGTTGAGATTGAAGTAGGCATGTATTCGTTGACGTGTCTACTTTAACTAGCATATTTTCAGAAAAAATAAAATAAATATTATTTTGTTCTATAATTTAATTAGTATACAATTTTATTAAAGTTATGAGATCAATTTTAGCCATGTTCTTTAGTTTTAAATTCATATATTTTAGTCATAATTCTATTGTTTGAATATCGCTAATATTTGTGTAAAATTTTGTAATTATTTTAAACAAAAAATCAACGGCCAATTAAAAAGATATTTTAATTATGGACATTCGGATGGATCGTTTCACATTAGATTTGCGAAAAAAATAATAATGAGATAATTGACTCCACAGACACACACATATATAAATTTTAGTTTAGACTAAATTTTTAAATCATTAATTAATACTACTTAAAATTTACTTATATTAAAAATATTTATCAAGTATTTATTTTACAATTAATAAAATAATTTAATTAACATTATTTTAAAAAATAAATCTATAAAGAAATATTGAGCACGTGCGCAAAATAATTTTTTCGTAACTAGCATTCTACTATATTATAAAAGAAAGTTTAGGCCCAAATATAATATATAATATTCTTGTGGGACTTTTAAAAGGAAGTTTCTTCAATATTTTTATATTTATTATATATTATAAAAGAAAGTTTAGGCCCAAATATAATATATAATATTCTTGTGGGACTTTTAAAAGGAAGTTTCTTCAATATTACATATTATATTTATTATATAGTAGAACTTGGGCATAGGGCACCAAATATCTATATATATGTGTCACAAATGGAAAAGTCTCAATCAAGGAAGCAACATATATCATTTACAAATGACTTAAAAGCATTAAAAATTACAATAATTACCAATTTAAAATATTTAAAAGCTATGTAATAAAATAGGTTTACTCTCAGAATTCTATCAGGCTCACATATATTGGGACAGAAAAAATAACACATATCATTTTAAAGTTACCAAAAAAGTATTATAAATAATAATAATTAACAACTTAAAATATCTGAAAGACATTTTAAAAGGGTTAATTTTGTAATTTTATCCATATCACATAAATTAGGACAAAGTGACCAGTAATGTAGGTTATTTGAAAGTTACATAAAAATATGATAAATCACAATAATTAATAACTTAAAATATATATTTTTTAAAATGTGAAAATTTGGATGACTCTCCAAATTTCATTTGTGTCACATAAATTGAGACAACAAAAATAACATATATTGGGTCCATTTTAATTTATTTGTCTTATTTTTTTTTATATTTAAAAATTGCGTAAAAATACTATAAATCATGATAATTGACAACATAAAATATTTCAAAAATGTTGTATGTGGGTAGTCTTATTATGCCTTAAATAGCGTCAAAGAAAGTACTGGTTTGTGATAAAAAAACTTATTCCTTTATCCACGCAAACAATCGCTTCAAAAACTCGGTTATTAGCCCCAAAATATACCATTTATATTATTGGGCCCGTGCATAGCACGGGCAACATTATTTAGTATATATACACAAGTCTGTACAAAGTTTTTAATATAAAGAAAAGAAAATACTCTCAATAATTTGCATTGATTTCTTTCCAGGTCTGTATATATTAGAGTTTTCAATAAAAAATTTCTCAATCCACTGAAGAACAAATCAGCTGATGTATGCATCATCTTGGAGTGTAAAATGTATTGTTAGTATCATAATTTTTCTTCTATTAGTTATGTATAGCATAATGTCACGTAGGGGTAGGGGTGTACATAAGTCGGTTTGGTTTGATTTTTCATTAAAAAAATCTAAACTTATTATGTCGGTTTATTAAATCTAAAAATCAAATCAAATCACTCGGTTTTTTCGGTTTCGGCTTTAGTCGGTTCTTTCAATTTTTTTCGATTTTTCGGTTTTTTACAACTATATGGTGTTTGCAAAAGAGATCAAATATAATTTCACTTACCCGTGTGATAAGCTAAGCTTAAAAAATGTTAAATGAATAGAAATCTGTTAAAAGACGATAAAATTCACATGAGTACAAATTATTATTTTTTGAAATATCAACGTTCAGTATGTTAAATTAATAAGATCAAAGACTACAATCAAACTGAATACAAAACGAAATATTTACAAAGTAAATTGTTAACTTCAAATTTGAAAAAATATAACAATATTATTGTAACTTCTTATCTTAGTACAAAATAAAATATTTACAAAATTTTACAAGCCCAAATTTGAAATAATATATATAAACATTGAAAACTATAAACTAACTAAAAATATATTAACAAAGTAGATTATAAATAATGTTTTTTATCTATAAATAAAATAAAATAATATATTTATATTATGTAGGTTTGGTTTGGGTTTGATTTGACTTTTTTTCTTTAAATACCAAACCAAACCACAAATCGTTTTTTTTTTCGGTTTGATTTGATTCGTCGGTTCGGTTTGACTTTATGATTTGGCTTTGGCTTGTACACCCCTAAATTGTCATGTATAGCAAATATATAAATCGAAAATTGTATCAAATAACTTTTTAATAATAATAAAAATTAATAGACACATTATTTTTTTAATACATTCTATCAAACGATTCAAATCTATTATAATTTATGATATACTCATTCTAATCCATACGCATCACTCCTTTTATTGTGAACTTTCATATACTATTAATATATATAACTTTTTAAATTTTAAACTCCTTTTTTTTTTGGTTGATAATATTTTAAACTCATTATAAAAATTCAAATTCTATATTTTGGTGTAACACTTCCTCTGTTATAGAAATTTGGATTGTGGAAATAAGAAAGTTTCTGTTTATGGAAATCTTATTACTAATAATGTTCTTGCAAAAATATTTCGATGATGTCTTTGTTTAATTAAAAAAAATCAAGAAGTATGAAGATTTTGCACATCTTTCTTGAATAACTGTTCATTTTAAATATATTATGGTGACGTGGTTTTTTAGTTGCTTTTCAAAGAAAATTTTACTCACGCAACATTTATGAATTTTAAATACAACAAAACTATCCAAATACGTTTTCTGGTAGCATGGAAGGTCTTTTTTTATTCTATAAAAATTACTACATAAGATTTCGAAAAGTAATATTTTAATCGGTGAATTTTAGGTGGCTACTTTCATTATTAGTAGGCGTTTGGCCATGCGATATCATATCACGATATGGTATCGTGAGATGAAATCAGCGTTTGGACATGCGATTTTACGCTGATTTCATCTCATGATTCCATATCATGAGAGGTGATATCATATTCTCCAAAAACCATGATATGAAATCACCATGTGATTTCATATCATGATTTGAGATATTTTAATGTGATTTCATATCATGGTTTGAGATATTTTAATACAACAATTGATCCATGAGTTTATATTTTGTTAAAACAACCCCACATTTATATCTACTAACCATTTGTTTCATATGTAAATAAAATTTATAATCACATCATTACTTTTTAAAATTTATTATTCTCACAAATATAAAATTTATTATTACTTTAAATTTGGTGAATATAAATGATAAAGTAGAAATTCATTTGATGAATATAAATAAGAACGAAGGGAGTAACACTTTCTTTATTTTTCATAATAAAAAAAACGTCTTAATCTTATGACTAAGCATAATATTGATAAAAGACAATTTTCATTGGCGGTGCCGCACTTTCTTAATCTTAGTATTCGCAAAATGTTCGTTCACATGACTGAAGAATATCAAGTCCAATTGATTGAGGACTTGGGAAAATTTGATCAATTAGTTATTAATATTTAGTCAAGTGGACTAGTTATAATTTTTTTGATTAAATTTTATTAGAAGTGTTTTTGACTCAAACTTGTGGTAACTTTTTAAAATTTCGTTATTCAATAATATTTAACTATTGATTTTTCTTGTAAATAGTTAGAAGTCAGTGATGTTTGTTAATTTTTATCTTAGTGTATTTAACTTCTAAGTTAATATTTACTCACTAATGTATATATATATTTTTTTATAGGTTATTTGTAAGAGTAGTTGAGAGATATGAGCATATCAAGTACAATTTATGTTCAATTTTTTAGATGAAACAATTACTTAAGTGAAGAACAAATAACTTTGTAATAATTTATTATGCGATTTTATAATTTTTGTTTATTTGATAAGATTGAATAAACAATTGGGGCTATTTTAATAGTTTTACAACTTATGAGATTTTTATGTTTATGAGAAAATATACAACACAAAAATTTCATATCGCATGTCCAAACAAGCCTTCAATTTCATCTCATGATTCCATATCATGATATAGGCATTCATCTCTGCGCAATGTGATTGAACGGACTTTTGGAGCTTGGAAAAATAGATTTAGAATACTGAAACAAGGCATGAACCATTATGATATTGATACACAAGTGAAAATTGTCATAGCTTGTGCAGTGTTACATAATTATTTGCGAGAATACCAAAGTACTGATGAAATATTTATGGTCTATGAGCATGAAAATATAGTTGCGGATGATATTGACCAACAAATGGCTCAAAGTAACAATGTTGGTTCGTCTTCTCGGTCACATGATCGAGAAATGCAAGTTCAACGTGAGGAAATTGTTCGTACTATGTGGGAGGATTATATTAAAGACTAGTACACTACAATTTATGTTCAATTTTTTTTTATTAAATTAAAGTTAGATGAAACAATTACTTAAGTGGAGAACAAATAATTTTGTAATATTTATTATGCGATTTTATAATTTTTGTTTATTTGATAAGATTGAATAAACAATTTGGGCTATTTTCATAGTTTTATAACTTATGGGCTTTTTATGTTTATGAGAAAATATACAACACAAAAATTTCATATCGCATGTCCAAACAAACCTTCAATTTCATCTCATGATTCCATATCATGATACCATATCATGATTCCATATCATGATATCATATCGCATGGCCAAACGGGCCCTAAAGTCTATTCAAAAAGATATTTATTTTTAATATATAAGATTAATTTAATGCAAAAATTATCTTTTGTACTTAATAAAATAATCTCTAACCATAAAATATCTAAAATTTATTAAAAATCTTAATTTTTTTTTATTTTATACACAAATTTAAAAAATCTTCATTTCAAAACTACCTAATTAAACAATACAACATATATTAGAACGAAGGGATATTAAACTCTAAATCAACTTCGTGTTTTTTTTTATTATTATTTTTCACTCGGTGTTCAAAGCTTGTATTAGAGGCCCGATTAGAGTCAAATTGCGCATTGTAGGGTCCATTCAGATGTGACACTCCCAACATGATTTTCTCCATACTCATGGCTCGAATCCGAGACCCTTGATTAAGGGTGGAACATTTCCATCATTGTACCACAACCCATGTTGGTAAATCAACTTCATGTTCAAATATTTGCGTACTAAAAATTATTTCCTCCATTTCATATCATATAATTTGTCCCTAATATTGAAAATAAATATTTTATTTATTTTCATTTGAAAATTCAAATAATTTTATTTATTATAAATATTAATAAGATTAATTTAGTGAAATATGACAAAGCTTTTTTATTCCTTCCGTTTCTATTTATTTGTCACCATTTTACGTGAATTAATTATTTAGTTTCCTGTGTTGGTTAATTTCATATTTTCAAGGTTAATATGAAGAATAATGTCATTTACGCATTAATTTTGTGAAATGACAAGTATTTCTTTTGTCCAACAATAGTTGTCTACTACTCCTATTGACTTGACACAAGATTCAAGAAGTAGTAAATGATAGGGATAATTTTACCAAAATCATCCTTATTAAATACTATAGGTTATCTAAACATTGAAAAATGAATAGTATTATTTAATAACAAATGTAAAATAGACATAACATGATAAATTATTCATTGTATTTATAAATTGGATAAGTATTGTTGGACATCCAAAATAGTACTCCCTTTGTTCCTATTACTTGTCCATTTTTTTACTTGACACATATTAAGAAAATAATAATTGACATAGTGTGTACTATTTTACCGTTATCAATTGATAGAATTTTAAAATCAATTTACTTTAAAATTATTAACTTTCTAAATAAAGTGAAGTTATAGTAATAAAAAATATATTATTTTCTTGATTTGTTAAAAATAATAAGTAAAATGTTAAAATTAGATAAATAAAAAAGGACAAAATAAATAAATAGAGGACAAAGTAAAAATGAAGACGAGCGTGAGACGAAGATATTATTGGAAACTCTCCGCAGACCGCTTACGTGGCACCGCGTGATGATTGTTGAATTATTTTTCGCTCCGCGCTTCACTTAAAAACAAACAAAAAAAAGTTGAATGAAGAGCAAGAGATGACAAATAGCAATCAACTCCAGTGTTTTGACAAATGCAGTCACCGCCGTCTCTTCTGAATTCCTCTTTTTTCCTTATTCACCATTTCTCAGGTAAAAATAAAGTCTCTATCTCTCTCACCTCTCTATGTGTGAAAACTGAAAATTGAGGGATGTATGCGAAGCAGAAGAAGCTAAGGCCTCGACTTGACCGGACAAATGCCCTAAAAAACGTCGATTACGACGCTTCACAGTCGGTTCCGTCTTCGCCGTCGTCGTTAAGAGATCCACCTGCTCACCGGACTAGGTCGCTTGACCTTTATCCTGTACCCGACCGTACAAGTTTCAGAATCGACGGTTCTGCTGGTGAATTCGACACTATTTGCCGCTCTCTCGGGCTTTCTCTTGAAGACTTTGCGATTCCGGTAGCTGCGTGGGAAGCTAGGAAACCTTGCTCTCGTTCTGACAGGTTGCGCAGCACCAGGTTTTCTGATGACAGCCGTGACTCTGATATTAAGCTTGAGGACGCGAATGAACTGTCTGATAGTGTTAGAACTGCTGCTAGGGTTACAGTTGACGCTGAATCGAACAGCCGGTTAAATAATTTGCCCGAAAATGTGATTGAGGTGACGATTAGTGAATCGGATGTAGAGACTGAATGCTCTCACTCTGACTGTTTCGGCTCCGAGGATGAGCTTGAGACTGCTGATGAGGTTAGAAATGGTGTTAGGGGTATTGTTGGCGGTAAATTGAAGCACTTATTATATTCATCACCTGAAAATTTGATTAAGGTTAGGGTTAGTGAATCAGAGGACGATAATTTGCCAACGGATGTGAAGTGTGGAATTAAGGGTTTTAGACCACCAAGGCTGGCTCCTCCAGCGACAGACGTGGAGGATTTCACATCTGCTTGGGATTTTATCAAAAGTTTTGGTCCTGCCGATGATGAAGATATGGTTTCACCGTTACCTGATGAGAGCACTTCTGATGACATACTTGTAAACGAGCAAGTAGAAGAGATTGCTAAGAACGAAGAGCGTAGAGAGGATTTTGTAAGAAATGCTTCACAAGTATCAGAGTCTTCTTCGGAAATATCCACTGATAGAGATAACGACTCCTCAGTCTTGAGGACAGAAAATGATGGAGCTTGTGAAAAGCCATTCGAGCAAGGTGTAAGAGATGCTGCTGAAAGTTCTAAATCACCTAGTGATGATTCCTACAGCCTGATATCAAAGACAAGCTCCAAGTCACCCACCGGTGAATCCGATGACGTTATCTCGGAGATGAGCTCTAAGTCACTGAGTGGTGATTCATATGCATTGATTTTGAAGCCTGTACATTCTGTTTCTCCAAATGGTTCCCCCAGTATAAAATCTTGGCAGAAGGGCGACTTTCTTGGGAGTGGGTCATTTGGAACAGTGTATGAAGGCTTTACCGAGTAAGTGATTACATTTTACATCTATCCAGACTGCGATATTGATACCAAGTAAATATGGATTCTTTGGTCTGCCCTTTGTTCTGTTGCATTTCTTGATTCCTTGCATTTTCAGATAGACTTCGTCTCCTTACCTGCATTCCTTTTAGCTATATATATATAATTTATATGTAGAGACAGAGGCACTAGGACAAATATGTGTATCTGTAGTATACATGTGTGTGTGGGTGGGGTGGTGGAGGTGTATGTCGAGCGACTAGCTACTGCAATATTTGACGTCTATCTATCTCACCATGTTCCTTAATACTCCTATAGAGACCGGCAGAAAGAATGTCATCTTATGTGTGTGTGCATCTTATTCTAGTAGAAAAATATGTTTCTTTTCTTAAGATTCTTTACTTGTTCTGCTGCGTGCAGTGATGGATTCTTTTTTGCCGTCAAAGAAGTTTCGTTGATTGACCCAGGAAACCAACAAAGCCTTTTTCAACTTGAACAGGTATTAGTTGGCCATTTCACTACTTATTTGTTTGGATTTTGTTTTTCCCTTATTCTCCTTACACCTTGTTTGTTTGTGCAGGAGATTTCTCTTCTAAGTCGTTTTCGACATAGAAATATAGTTCGCTATCATGGCACAAACAAGGTATGCTATCATAATCTTGAGTGTGCATCTTCTGCATACTTCCTCTTTGTTGTGTAAGTTGTGAAATTATAGGTCAATTGTGCTGTACACATGGACAAAAGTACTACTATTAGATATTTTGAAAAGACGGAACTCTTTGGGTCTTTTAATTGGTAACATCATCTACTAGATGGAGATCTGATGACGTGCATCTTGAACTGCGAGCTTAACAGAATTATTCTTCTCATCCTTACTTACAAATTCACAATGTTTTTCTATATTCAGGACGAGAGCAAACTGTATATCTTTCTTGAGCTTGTTACAAAAGGTTCACTTGCTAGTGTCTATCGCAAGTATCGCTTGCGTGATTCCCATGTTTCAGATTACACCAGGCAAATCTTGAGTGGGTTGCATTATCTTCATTCCAGAGAAGTGATGCACAGGTGATACATATGTTCTCTCTACCTTGCTGAGTTGTGGTTGTTATTTGTCTTCTCTTGCAATCAATGGGAGCAATGTCTTGATTTGTTGACGTTGTGTGCATGTGGAACTTATCTCTCCATCACTAGAAGACCATTTAGTTTGTCATCATGCAATGTTCTAAATAAATGTATTTGATTCTGAGTGTGTAGTCCGTGACCGTGAGCATTTCTTGCTAAGAAATATCTTGCTTTGATATCATCGAACTACAAATCTCTCGCTATGTGCATGTGAAAAGGCTAAATTGTGCACCAATATGTTTTGCATCTTCATTAAGGCACCATTTGTCTGCATCAAGGCACTTGAATGAAATGCTGTCTCTAGATTTGAACACCGAATGGTTAAGACTGCTTGTTTTTCAACATAATAAATATACAATTCAAATAGAAAAGTACTCATTCCGTTTCAATTTGTTTGTCTTACTTTCCTTTTTAGTTTGATTTAAAAAAACGCCTGTTCTCTTTTTTGGGCACCTCTCTAAACCTAACTTTCCACATGACATGTTTAAGTCTATAAGATTAAAGGGCAAGATATAAAATCCCTTTTCATTTTTTTAAACTCCGTGTCAAGTCAAACAAGGCAAACAAATTGAAATTGAGGGAGTAATTAAATACGAGAAATATATTACTCAAAAAAAGAAGAGAAATATAAATGTAATAAATAAAATCATGGAGGGAACTCCTTACCTTTTTCAATCTAGTTGGACAAGGACCGAATCAATATGCTCATGGAGTGATCTCATTGGGTAACTCTTGGAAGGTGTATGCAATGTGCCTATATGAGCTCATGAAAATTTGGTCCTTGCTGTGTACGGAAATGTTCATTCCTCTGTATCTGCAAAGAAATCTAATTAGGATTTGTCGAATAAATGGTGCTAGTGTTTTGGCTTCTGTAAAAAAGAGGATGGTAGGGGAAAAGAGGATCAGTTAGCTGTCAGCCAGTCATATTTTCCTGTGGATAGGCAGAGTGACCAAGTGACTTTTCTGTGACACTATAATATCTGTATGACTTCATTGAGAATATGGAAAGTCTCTGAGTATATTTTTATGTGATGTCATGGAAACTTCTTCTTTCTAAAACACTTGTTTATGCTCTTCTTGAAGGGACATTAAGTGTGCCAATATATTGGTGGATGCTAATGGTTCAGTGAAGCTTGCAGATTTTGGACTGGCTAAGGTGGGATAGTTGTGCAATCTGTAGTTTTTTCCTTTTCTTGGTCTTATATCAATCAACTAACTTAATCTGAAACTAGCTGGGGTTGGCTATATGGATTGTTTAAATCAGTTCCAACTCTATTCACCCTGGTTCATTACAACACCTAATAATTTGTCCTTTAGAACAAATTAAAACTACTACTTCTCGTCCTGTAACTTGATATTTTATTTACAGGCGACACAATTGAATAACATCAAGTCTTGCAAAGGAACTGCATTCTGGATGGCCCCAGAGGTTTGTTTTCTGCATCACATTTTTTTGAACTTGGAAGTCTATGATTCCTACTCTCTCAACCCCCAAAACCCACAGACCATAGATTTGATGCCTATAACTGGTTAAAAGTCATGGAAAAACAAGTGGATACAATCTTTCAGTCGGTGTTTTTTTAAAAAAATTAATTGGGGCCTCACTTCTATGCAGACTTAGTGCAAAATAGGGCACATAAGAAAAAAGATCCATAATAGGCATTACCAATTAGTTGTGAGTAAGGTTTAGTTCAATAGGAGTCTTCTAATTTTCATAGTGATTTGTTGGCAAAGAGCAGAAATTGTAGAGAACTTTTGGTGCTAGATAACCTAATTTTTCATACGTTGGATTGCTACGGGTATAATTGGAACGACATGGTTAGTGAGGATTCACATAGATGACCCAATTAGCTTGCGATTGAGGCATTGTTGCTGCTCTATAGTCTCACTCGGTGATTTCTTTTCCTTTCTAATTTCGTGCTGTATTGACATATATTATTGATCCATTTAATTTTTGATAATCATTTTAATGAGTAGCTATTGAGTAATTTGCTATGAAGGCTTGGGTTTGGGAAAAGAATGATCAATGCACATTATACATGCCTATACTGTAAAGGATTTGTTAAGTGTTGATGTTGCAATAGCTTGGATGAAGTTGCTTGTGCAATTTATGTAGCTTATGAGATACAATGTGACAATTTAGGAGTATAGTTCCATATATCTTTGTTGAAGCAAGTGTCTGTTGGTAGAAGCAGAATTCCTCTGGTTAATCCTGCCTAGGAAATTTTGTCGTTACTTCACCCCATTCAGTTTGCCATATTTTGAATGATTTCCAGGTGATCATATTTACTCTTTGCCATAATCTATTTGCATCTTTTTCTTATTGTTGGGTTTTAGCAATATAGCAAAAGATTAAATGGGTTCAAGATATTTACAGGGTTGGCTCATAAATTTGTCTTGGTGCTATTTCAGGTTGTTAATAGGAAGAGCAATGGATACGGAACTCCTGCTGATATATGGAGTTTGGGTTGCACTGTCTTAGAGATGTTAACTAGACAAATTCCTTATTCTCACTTGGAAGGGGTATGTTATATCTCAATGATTGAATTTTCTCTATGGAAATTGCAACCACTTAACTTTATGACGTGTGTTTTGCTCGAGTGGGAATATGAGAATGACTTCACAAGATTCAACAATTGATCTCTTGCTTGTTTGTGTATGAATCATCTAAAATATGTAGTCTTAAGTGAAATAGGAGATTATTATGAAAAGAAATTTACATTCATGATCTAGTAGTTGACAACTGCTTGTATGTTAATTTATGTTCTCTTTTAACAACCACTGTAAATTTTCCTGAAAATATTCTTCTATTAGCATGGGTGGGTGTCTTTTAGTATCTTTTTCTCACTTCAATTGTAATAGATCTTCCTTAAGCTTTAAGGTGTAGGCCTGTAGCTGATCTACACAACAGAGGTAACTGCTGTTGCATGACATTGCATAACCAGTTTAAGTCTTTTTATATTCTTGGAAGAAGTCTACTTAGTAATAGTACTAGTAAGCACACTGATAATTACAACAATGAGTCCTGAATGATCTAGTTTCTTTTAGCCCAAATAATGGAACTTCATGACTAGAAAAAAAGAGAAGCTCTAGTTTTCCTCAGGTTTTAAGGGTATTCACATGTTAAGATTTTATCATTGTTTTGTGCGACAGATGCAAGCACTGTTCAGGATAGGCAGAGGTGAACCTCCTCCTATACCAGATACCTTATCGACAGAAGCTCAGGATTTCATAAAAAGCTGTTTGCGAGTTAATCCGAATGATCGGCCAACTGCAGCTGAACTACTAGAACATCCATTTGTTATGAAGCCACCATCAAATTTCTCAGGTCCTTTAGCACCATAAATTCTGCTGTCAATTGTACTGAGGTAAATACCATCTGCATCTGTCAAGGTATAGGGAGTTCTATAGTTTGTCCTCCTTTCCACAAATTCAGAAAGAAAGGAAGTCTCGTGTGGGAGGGGATATAAAATTGCCCTTTTGGTGCATTTAAAAAAACTGACTTCTTTATAAAATGAGCTTATAAGAGACTATTGAGTTAAATTTCACTCTGGGGAAAGAGAAATATTTTTGTTTTAAGCTATTTCAACCTGACAAAGTCATCAGTATTCATTGTTGAGGGGGAATTTCAAGGTCTATTATATGCTTCTCTTGTATTTAGTTAGTTCTCTTTTTTTAACCTGCCTAGAATTCATGCTAGCATTGACATGGTATGCAATTTGCTACAGTGTACTCTTAAGTCTCCAAGCTCTTGCTTTCTCAAAAAAAAAAAAAAGGGTCTGCAAGTACTCATCTGATGCTTTGAGGACCGTGCAAGTCAAGGATCAATTTCAAATGAGATGCTTGTACAGGGGATTGGTTTGTGTTGCATCTAAGAAGTCTGTCAACTGAAAATTGCAAATATTTGGAGGTGAGCAGTTGAATGCTGAATGGTCATGGGTAAGTTGTAAGTAAGATTGAACAACAATGTTCATACATTGCACTTGTGCCTGGTTGTGCTCTGTCTATCCAAGATTAAAAGTAAATTGTTAGTGAAAAGATCATTTATAAGAAAATTGTATATACCAGATAAATGGTATTTCTCGGTACACAAAGGACAATGATTGCACAGTTGGAAATGCTTCTTTTGCTGTTTTTACCTGTTATGTTAGATGTGTAACATGTGATGGACTGTTAAATTTCATAGTTGACCTTATCTGATGGAAGATGAGTGCTTGCCAAGACACCTAAGAATCCTGGTATGATGGAAAATTACCAAAAGATTACTTAACTTTGCAAGTCCAATTCAAAAGGGGTGGTATTAGTTTGTTGATCGAGGTTTGTATTATTACTACTTTCTCTATATTACATGACCAAAAGAACTTCTCCCATAAGTGAGGTTTGTATTATTACTACTTTCTCTCTTCACATTTGGATTCTAGTAGTTTCCACTTCTGTAGCCCAATCCCCCCACCTAATACTGGAGGTTTTGGCTGAAGAAACATTGTCCAGTTCAGTTATTTGCTAAATTGTGGCTTTCATTGTCCATCAGAATTTGAGTGGCAGGCAATTATCAGCCTGGAACTATAATAAGATGCAAAATATCAGGTTTTCAATCACTGGTTTTTTTTTTAAGCCATCACCAGGGTTGTGAGCTCTTAGTGTGGGGGGTTAGGCTTGACCCCGACACTGGTTATGGTTCATACATTGTAAAAGCACGCTGTGGTAAAAAAAATCTGAACATAGCACGATAAAGCTTGAACTATGGACGGCAGATATTCACGAGTAAATAAGTGAGCTAATAATCCAACAATCTTAATACGCTAAATAAAGAGAACAAAAATTCAAAACTCAGCTGATGGGGCATGATAAGTCAACGCCTACTATAATTTCAATTACCATTGTCCCAATTTATATGGCACAGTTGGAATTTCGAGATCCAAATTTCTAAACTTTGATCTTGAATTTGGACAGAGAAGTTTTAATGGTAACTACGTTAAAAGTAATGTAATTCACAATTATTAACAACTTAAAATACTTGAAAGGCATATAACGAAATTTTGACCAACAATTATTAACAACTTAAAATACTTGAAAGGCATATAACGAAATTTTGGTCAAAGAAAAACTTGGTTGACACTCGAAATTTCAACGGTGTTACATAAATTGGGACGGAAGGAGTACAAACTCTAAGAAGGTCAATCGAAAAGTAGTCTATGTAGAAAAGTTGAATTGAACTGCACATCCCTTGATAAGTCATCTAAATTATCTGCTGAGAATTCAATATGCATACAGGCTGAGTGCTAACTTGATATAATGGCAGCTATGACTATTAACTGAATGGTACTTGTAAGCAATCAACAGTGGTGGACAATACAATAAGATATCCTTCCAACCTTGTCTTATTACTCATACTCTTACAGCTCTATTTGGATTTTGGTCCAACTAAACTAGCATGGCAATACAATAAATCCATGCCTAAAGAACAACAAACCTTGGATTACTGGAAACTTAAATCTCGTAATGTCAAATGGAAGTTAACTCACTGTTCTTTCTAACAACAATTAACAGTATAAAAGAGTATGAGACTACCTCCTTAAAGATTGGTTGCACTCAAGCATTAGCTCCTACAGCTTCTTGTACTCATTCCTAGCTGCAGAGTCGAGGTCCCACGCCTTCTCCTCCCATCCATTCCTCTGGTTCTTAATATCTCTTTCCAAAGCCTGGACCTCCCTTTTCATCCTCTCTGCATCCCCGGCATTATTCCCTTGCTCCTCCACCCTATTCTTCAACTCCTCGTTCTCTGCACAAATCATCACCTTGGCTGCAACCTTAGTCTCCGAGCCTTTCTCCTTCTCCGCTAACAGCTTCTCCATCACCATCACATGCCCTTCTAACTGTTCAATCATGGCATGAAACTTCTTCACATCTTCCTCCAATGCACTCTTCTCATTCTCCAACACGTTTTTCTTTGATGGCCCTTTCTTCATCGCCTCCAGCTTCTCCTCTTGAGTCTTCACATTCACATTCTCAATCAACCGCTCCCTTTCTTGTTCCAACTCCTGCTTAAATTGATGTCCACTTTATCATCTTTTCCTCTGAGGTAATGCAAATAACTCTCAATAGCGTAGCTCAACTCCTTATACTCTGAAGCAGGTGGTTGAGCAGAACTCAGCCGGTTATCATCAAATTTACACAACTGAACAAGCCAGTGAATTGCTGCGAATAGACTAGGCCAATGATGAGGTGTCCCAGGGGCGCATAATGCAGATTTGTTCAATTTCACTGGGCAATTTAAGGATTTCATTAGGGTTTGGAGTTTATCTTCTAGTTTTTGCGACTCTAATGAGGAAAATTCAAAACGACAGAGGATAAATTTAAGGGTTTCGGTGATATCTTTGGCAGAAGGGAGAGGAAAGGTACGCATTGATTGTGCGCATAGCAGAGAGTTGATAGGAGCGGTCGGAAATGGGGATAGCGAAGGACCGGGAGTTTACACCGATAGATGAAGGGCGGCTACCGGCAAAGCTTGTATCGGAATCACGGACGCCGGTGGAGAGAAAATGCCGAAGATGGCGGTGGATGTCGCCGATCCGGCACTGCTGAGTTCACACGGCGGCGGCCGGCGCATCTCATTGTCGGAAATTGTGGAAGATGCTGCTGTTGATCTGTATAGTGAAAGGTTTTTGAGTTCCCGCTTTGCAATTGAGAAATAGGTTCCTTCTTTTGGACAAAATTTTGAACTGCGCGCCAAAATCAACTGGAATTATGATATACTGCCGGCTTTTTCCCCTTTTCATGAATTTAAATCATACACTTAGTATTAAAAAAATATTACTATTATTATTATTACTAGTAAAATTATCCGTGCTTCGCATGGGAATTTAATATCACGAAATTTATAAATAATACTTAAAATCTATCGGTCATTAAAACTAAAACACTATATTATCTTACATACAAGATTACGTAGTAACAAACATTAATATTGTAAATGAAAATTATTACATTTTATCATTTATCCTTAATAACATAAGCATAAATTAATGATTGTAAAAGTACATATCGGATCTATAACATAAGCAATGGTATCAGTGAGCCACTCAAAAGGAGAAAAGTAACAAATATTTAATTGTGAAGAAAAAAAAGAGGTTCAGAATTTTTGTTGTTTTAAAATGAGAGGAGATCCCTCTATTTATAGACAACAAAGGGTAGTGTGAATAAATGTTTATTGTGCTTTATCGGAAATGTTACAACTATTTGAAAAAGTTGTAATCCTTCGAAAAGGTCACAACCTTTCATAAAAGTCGCAACTCTTCATTAAAGTCATAACTTTTCATAAAAGTCGCAACTTTTCATAAATGTCATAACTTTTCATGAAAGGGTAAGGCTAGTTTTGGAAATAAATAAATTAAAAGGAAATTCTAGTTTGTGGTGGCGCCACGTAGGCGTGCCTAATGTTCTCTTTTATTTATATATATATATATATGATTATTACAACAACCGCAATGAGTATCTATATCGTGGAATTACAAAGGCTATTTTCAAAAGATACTCAAACTCGAGTATAACAAATTCAAGTAAGAAGAATAAAATGAAGAAAATCATGGAAATTATTTAGCAACTAATAAGGGAGGTAATGCAAAGGCTGCAATAAATGAATAAAAAGTTAAAAATCGTATGATAATTAAAACATAATGAACAACAAACAATGATAGATATCAAAAGCAATAACTAATGCGACAACAAACATCAACATGCCTAAGACCTCAGAAAATAAGATAACACTCCATTGGTTTATTAACCTTTTACCCCAATAAGTGGCCTCCACGTCCTCATGTTTAAGGTCGTATCCTTGGTAATTTGAAGTTAGTTGTTTTGTGTTGTGTCTAATCAACTCTCACAATACTTCTTTTGCCTACTCTACCGCTTCTCGTACCTATTGTAACCAACCTCTCGTACCTCCTCACTAGGCATCTATACATTTTTTTTTCACATGTTCAAACCATCTCAACGTTACTTTCTTCGTATTGTCTACCACAAGAGCCTGCTCTAACCTTATTTTGGATATCCTTATTCATAATTTTATTGCTAATTGTATGTCCACTCTAAATATACTATTAGAGTATAATATATTTAATTTTCATTTTTAGTAGATTACCAAAAAAAAATTATGAGAGATTTATCTTACAATAACATATTCAATGTAATTTTACAGAGTACAAAAAGGTAAATATGTATGCAAATCCTACTCATATAAAATAGAATAAATCGTTTTTGATAGACTCTCGACTCAAGTAACAAACACTACAAATCATAATGAAAAAAGGAAACATTGAGAGAATAAAGGAATCAAGACAATTTTTTTTTAAGAAAACAAGACAAATCATACTAAAAACACAACAGTCTCTACGACAAAATAATACGATGATCGAAGTGCTATATACAATTAAAAAAATGGAATAACAAGAATTTTATAGATAATACCATGACTATTAGAATGAAAGACCAAGTTAGACAACTTTCAACAACTCAATTAACCCTATACTTTTATTAACACAACTATTTTACCACATTACCTTTATTAATTTATGTTTAGTATTAGATTTTAAAAAATGATTCGAGTGATAAGTAATTAGCGCTAAGAAAAAATCATCGTTAAATAGTAGTTGATAAGTAAAAGTGAACCGAGGAGTATAATTTATATTTACTGGCTAGAAGATAAACTTGGCGGCTATTTATGTAAAGACACCTGCAAATCTAACCGACTTGTAATTCGGGTCACAGCCCAATCTCGTCGTAATATAAAACCCTTTTAGATATCCACATATCCCGCAAAAAAAGAAAAAGAAAAGAAAATCCACTGGAAAATACCGTTCCCTCCAAATCTCTACAAACCCTCGTAAAAATCCCCAAAACTCCACAAAACCCAAACCCTCACACACTCAAAACAGAAGAAGAAAAATCTTAAGGCAGTTCTTGAAATTGTTTAATGGGGAAAGACGAAGATGAGATGAGGGGTGAAATTGAGGAGAGGCTGATAAACGAGGAGTACAAGATTTGGAAGAAGAATACACCTTTTCTTTACGATCTGGTTATTACTCACGCGCTTGAATGGCCTTCGCTCACCGTCGAATGGTTACCGGACCGGGAAGAACCGTCCGGAAAGGATTATTCCGTTCAGAAGATGATTTTGGGGACTCATACATCGGAAAATGAGCCCAATTATCTCATGCTTGCTCAGGTTCAGCTTCCTCTTGAGGATGCTGAGAATGATGCCCGACACTATGATGATGATCGGTCTGAATTTGGCGGATTTGGTTGTGCCAATGGCAAGGTTTGAATCTATTCTGTTTTATGCCTTGCTTGACTGTTTTATATGGGTTTTCATTTTCTGCTTTTCTGAATGTTTTTGGATGCTTTATTGTTACTACATTTTTCTGGCTAATTTTAGTTTGAAGGTCTGAGATTTACTTGTTTTGTACTAGAGTTTAGTTGTTCTAGGACTGCCTGTTTAAGAATCTATTGAATTTTGATAGCTTTGGGATTATGCTATATACTATGTGGTTTAAAGTTTTATCAACAACACTATAACCAGTGTAGTCCCAGAGTCTGTAGTGTGTACTCAGACTTACCCCTACCTTGTGGAGTTTGAGAGGTTGTTTCTGATAAGACCTTTGGCTCAAAGTTTTCTCCTTCGCAGCTTAGGTACTAGGGAGTAGTGAATTGAAAGTTGTCAGTTCAATTCCTGGATTTTGCTTAAGGTACAGTTAAAATTTCATCAAAAAAATCACCAAAGGAAAAAAAAGGGGGCCTAGCATAATTAGTGCAACATTTTCCGACTCACCGCAGCACCAAATAAGGGCACCTAATAGGGCAATCCCTTTGGGCAGAGTGAACTCTTTGACTGACATGTTCTTATTGAAATTTTATGCGTTGTAGTTTTTATTAGTCCTCTTCTTTCTGAGTCATGATATTGTTGAAATGTTATCTTCTGAAAGGACACTTGAGGCTGTTATATCATATGAATAATGATGCTTGGAATGGTTTGTAACAAAGCCAATGCTTCCGGATTTGGTTAGAGTTCAAAAACTACTGGTTAAGTTGCTCCACTCATCTGAATGCAAAGATGATTGGAAGCAACATTTTTGCAGGAGAAAACTGATGAAGTTTGAATAGCCAGCTAGAACTTCGAAAAGCTTATGAGAATACTATCTCCTTTTAGTGTAGATTGATGTCACTGTTATAAAAGGTACTATCCACATATAGATTCAGTGGAAAGTTGATAATGAATTCTTCTATTTATGATGAGGGCATGGAACTGTAAAATCTTATTCTCTAAAAAAAGATTTTTAAAATGGTCTGTCATTGCCAATTATCACTTGGAGGCCTTATTCTGATATCTTTTTGCTGTACTACTATTTCCCCATAATATCAGAGTGAACTTCTTGTCTCTGTTTCAACATTGAGTGGTTTATGTATAATGATAAATATTTCTCTTTCAGGTACAAATAATCCAGCAAATAAATCATGATGGAGAGGTTAATCGGGCTCGATATATGCCCCAAAACCCATTTATCATTGCAACTAAGACAGTTAGTGCTGAAGTATATGTTTTTGACTACAGTAAACATCCATCTAAGCCTCCTCTAGATGGTGCATGCAATCCAGATTTGAGGTTAAGAGGCCACAGTACAGAGGGCTACGGTTTGTCTTGGAGTCAATTTAAGCAGGGTCATTTATTGAGTGGTTCAGATGACGCACATATATGTTTATGGGACATTAATGCCACTCCCAAAAATAAGGCTCTAGAGGCTATGCAGATATTTAAGGTTTGCCTGGTGTTTTTTCACGAGTCTGCACTGGATAGATACTGCCATGTTACACTGCATATCATTATCAATTTGTTGCACCTGCTTACTACTTGTAGTTTTATCTTGTGCAAATAACTATGATTGATAAATGGAGAAGAACTTGCATGCTTTCCCTTCCAGCAAACACCCCCAGGCACCTCAAAGTAAAAAAAGATCAAGTGAAGCAGAACAGCATGAGATCTCTTTATTAATATCATGTTACAAAAGTTAAACTGAAACTTCAATAGTGTCCCAACTTTTACCTCAAATGATATTTTTGGTCACGTCATGTCTACTATTTGCTGTCTGAAGCTTCAGTCTACCTAGCATGGACAAGAATCTTGTCTCTCGGATTATTTTCTCATTAAGTTTTTGTCAGCTTTTCTTGGTTTATTCTAATATTTAAAATGTGTAGGTTCATGAAGGTGTTGTTGAGGATGTAGCTTGGCATCTGAGGCATGAGTATTTATTTGGCTCTGTTGGGGATGATCAGTATCTGCACGTCTGGGATCTGCGAACTCCATCAGTAACCAAGCCTATACAATCTGTAGTTGCACATCAAAGTGAGGTGCGGCTTAGACTTCTTAGCTGCACTTTTCCACGTTTATGTAGTTAATAATGCTTTCCTTTTGACTAGTGGAGGAACCACTCAGATATGTCTTATTAACATAGTTGGCAGTTTTTTGATTTTCTTGCATGGAATGTGAGAATCTCGTGCTTACAAAATAATTACAGTTTTTCTTAAAACTAGAATTTGTGTTTTCCAATTTTTACCCGCACTTTTTTTATTCACATTTGTGGGTTTACAATATTGGAATGTGCAAACAAGTAGTATTGCTGTGTGAAAACTATGATGTGATGTTCATGTCTGGATGAATTTTTGTTTCGTTTTATAGTGTGGTGCCTCATGTTGCTCCATTAGCTCTATATCTCCTTCCCCACCTAGCACACTGTAGAATCAGTTGATCTAGTTTTCACATAACACACCTTGAAATAAACCCTATGATATGCTTTTTCCACTCTGTTGTGTTGACTTTAGGTGCATGCTATTAACCAAATATTCTTTGAAATAACATATGATCTATTTTAATAGATATTCGATTTTGATTGCTTCCCTATGTTTGTGAATTTTGACTTTAAATGGCTTAAGGAGAAGGTCCTGCCTTCCATACTCTATGCTGATTATTAGATGTACAAAATCATAGAAGGATGATCACTACTGCACATTGCCTATTAAATGAAAAACATTTCTTAATGCAGTTAGCTAGATTTTAGTATTCGTAAACAAGCATGTTTGTGTTCATGATTCTGCATGATTGACCTCCTTTCTCTTTTGATCAGGTTAACTGCTTAGCTTTCAACCCCTTTAATGAATGGGTTGTAGCAACAGGGTCTACAGACAAGACAGTTAAATTATTTGATCTACGCAAGATTTCTACTGCACTTCATACTTTGGATTGTCACAAGTAAGATGTCTTCCTTACATATACTTTTGTGGAAAATGTTGGCTCCATCATCATTCATGTTAAATAGTATAATAGAAGCTTGTACATCTGTATTTACAGTTGCTTATCATTAATTTCCTTGTAACTTTTCTACAGAGAGGAAGTTTTCCAGGTTGGTTGGAATCCGAAGAATGAAACCATTTTAGCTTCTTGTTGCCTTGGTAGGAGACTCATGGTTTGGGATCTCAGCAGGTTACTCTTCCAGCTATCCTTACTAGTATTTTCATGATATCAGAGTGAATGTTCTGTCGGTCCAGTGGGTGCTTTTATTCTGTCTTGCTCTTTGATGTTTTGAATTTTAGTTATTCTATCTATACGTTAACACCTGCCTTATCTTGCCAGCTATAGTTCACCTATAGTTGGGATTTATCATCTCTATTCCTTCCCTCTTCTCCCACAGGGCGTCAAGCCCCTGTACTCCTTAGAAAACCACCTCATACAAAAGTGGGAAAAAAGCTATGCCATTTCATTGTCTGCTTCTGCTCATTTATTTGGAAAAACACCTTTTAGTCCTAAATTAGTATTTTGTCACTTCCTTTATAGGTTGCAACTTTGTCACCTGACTCAACATGTGGATTTGGAACTCTGAAATAGGCTCATTCTGTTGTGTGTTTGAGTCTATATTGTACTGAATTGTCCTAGCATGTGAAAATGACTACATCATATGCTCTACTGAGTACTGGCAAGTGTAGAATTGAAGTTCCATGTTGATTTGTACACATGATAATCCAGATGTACAATTGTATTATCATGTGGTCTGAATCTGAGTTTCTGATCCAAGTCTCAGTATCTGGGATTGCACTTATTCACTGAATTGTTGGGTGGTATCCAATCCATTGTTTTTGCTTTGTGACAACTTGTCGTATAGAAGTTGGACTTTGACATTATAGATATCATTGCGTTGAGGATTTGAAACCATGTACTTTAAACGGAACTTTAGAAAAACTAGTTTAACCATGATATTTTCTTGTGTAAAAAAAAGCCATTTCTGCTCAGTGATACATTTAACGTCTAGGCTTGAATGCCTTTGTATGGCGTTACATGGGATTTTTTTTAGATGATTCACATGAATCACTAGAGGTTTTATATATAATGTTCCCTTTAAGATCTGCAGGCTGCAGTAAACCTGAAATTTCACTTTTTTTTTAAATTTGGTGTAGGATCGATGAGGAACAAACTCCAGAAGATGCAGAAGATGGACCACCAGAGTTGCTCTTTATTCATGGTGGCCATACAAGTAAAATTTCAGACTTCTCATGGAACCCATGTGAAGATTGGGTCGTTGCTAGTGTTGCTGAGGATAATATACTACAAATTTGGCAGATGGCTGAAAACATCTACCATGATGAAGATGACCTGCCTGGAGATGACCCCCCCAAAGGTCCCTAGGATTACTAATATATCCCTTAGGAGGGTATTGTAACATCAATTAGGAGAGCCTAAAAAATATATGCTTGTTCGGTTGTTCCATTTGCCCCTCTACTCCCCCACATTGTCTCTTTATTTTTTCTTCTCAATTTTCCTTTTGAACTGAGCTTCTCTCTACTGCTGTGATATCTATGGCTGTTAGCCTGTTACTTTAACAACTTGTTTTTCTCTTTTAACATTTCATTTATGTATTTAGGTGAAAAAATATTGAGCTCGCTCCTTTCTCTTTTTTTTTGTATTGGCAAATGATTTGGCCAGCTTCATACTTTTGTAGATTCTATTTCTTTTTTCCTCCATAGTTAGCTGTGATTGCTTAAAGATGAAAGCAAAGTTCATGTGAGTTGATGATGTAATTTTATTCCTATAAAGAATAGGATTGTGACAGGCTAGGCTACTAACATGGGCATGTGACCTAAATTATATGCTTTAATATAGGGGGTGGTGATCCATTCCAGTCCCTCATCTGTAAACCTGCATAGTTTGACAGTTAACAGATTAATTAACCCACAAAAGATGGAACAAAGCCAACCCTATCTGTTTAGCCAAAAAATGATCTTTCGTTTGGTATTGGGACAAGGAACAATAATATCGAAATAAAATGTAGGATTGTTTTATTCCATAATTGGTTAGAGATATTAGTTGGTTTTGTAGATAACTTTGTCTATTGGAATATCAAGTGTACCTTTTTTTATTTAGTCTTGCAAAATACTTCTTCCTTCTTTTGTTAACTTGTCTATTTTAACAAATTAAAAGAGATTTTTTATCCTTTCCATTGATTATTTAAAATATAACTAATCAAGATAATTTAATAAAACAAACCCATAAGAATAAGGAGCTGAAAACCTCTGGGTTTCAAGTTCTGTCCTATTGTTTTCTTTGCAAGAAAAAAGGAAGCTTTTCTTTAGATAATAATAGTCGTTTTGATAAATCGAATTTGTTTAACAATTTTTAAAGTTGAATAAGAAATTATTTATTATTCATATCTACCATTACTGCTCTAATTAATAGAGTAATAATTTAGTGAGATATTAAATTAAGGATGAATTAAAGATAATAGATAATAATCTTGTAGTAAATGCTATTGTACTATTAAATATCTTTTTTGGAGGAGGTGTAAAAGATTTTAAAATACATATACTGTTATGGATCAACCGGAATACAACAATTCATTAATTAGTTGATTTTAAAACTTGTATATTTCGTGATATTTCTTTACGCCTTGGCATATAAAGTCAATTAAATCTTTGATTTTTTTTCTTGATCATTACTATTCTCGAATTGAGATATATTTACATGCACGATCTCGTAAGATAATTACTGAAAAATAAATAAATCTCCCAAGCTAATAAAGTATAATTCTTTTTAATTACGCAATGTAAAGCGTACGTGATCCACCTCATTAAGTATTACTTGTAAATTAATAATCTATATAGTTGAATTAAACTAAATTATACGTGTGTAAGTATGTCGTCATTGTGGATGTGTATCAGATATTAGGTAAAATTATCTTCTAAATTCGACAATATTCACCTTTTAATTCTCGTAAAAATTGAGTTATTGGAGTTGTAATTTTTGAAATTTGAAGTTGTTTTTAGGCATGCATTTTACTTGAATAAAATCTTAAGTTCTGTGAGTAAAATCTGACTAATAATATTTGAAGATCAAGTTTTCAAAAAATTGATCAAATTTCATAATCCAACAAATATTGAAAGATAATTTTTTAAAATTTAATCCAAAATTTATGAACAAATGTTTGTTTAGCAAATAGTATTGCTACCTCTTGCCCATGAGATAGTAATAAATAACCCTACTCAAGTAGGAAACCTCTAGAATTCTAGACTCTATTCTTCCTTTATCTCTTTACTCTTCCATAATGTTTTAGATCAATCTACATTTCCAACTAAATTTTAATTGAAACAAGTTTTTCCATATTAGATGGAACTTGGGACTAGAATGGCCTAGTTGATAAGAGACAAATAAAACAAAATAAAATGAGAAATCAGATCTGATAAATGATTTTTTTGATTAAAATTTTGATGAGAAACACTTATTCTAAGTGAACTTTACACAATACATATATAAATTGATTAGATAAATAGGTCTTGAATGCCGATTGATTAAACCAAAATTTTGTTGAATTAAGGAAGTATATTATATGACTAACCTAGTTTTTGATGTTTATGTTTTGACATATTGTGCCTAAGTTGGAAAAAAAGAGAGGAAGTGAACAAAATAGACTGGCTTTCTATTTGATAATGAAATAATCGCCCAATACATAAGTAAGACGTAATATTATAAACCACAAAAAAAGTGAATAATTAATCAACACTTTAAATCGATGTTTTTGAAATTACCCCAAATATATAAAAATGGAATGAGCCTTTTGGTTTCAAATACATTTCCATCAGTCTTTGGAATTTTTTTTTTGAAAAATGGAGGTTTTAGATTTTATTTTTCTATTATGAATTTGTTTGTTGCAGAAATATATCATCTTCCACTATTACACCACAACATCTTGCATTATCATTTGAAGATTTTTTTATAGCCATACAACAAAGCTAAATTATTTTATAATTTTGTAAAATGAATAATGTATAATAAAGAATTGATTTTCTCGTACAAGTTTAAAGAACATACAGTTTTTGATGTTTTTTATTTGTCTTGGTACAAAAGTTACACAAAAATTATTACTCCCTTCGTTTAAAAAAGAATGATCTTATTTCTTTTTTAGTCTGTTTAAAAAAAAATGACCTTTTTCTTTTTTGGTAACATTTTAATTTCAACTTTTCACGTGGTATGTTTAAGACCACAAGATTAAAGTACAATTTTGTATATTTGACATAACTTTAATTTAGGACCATAAAATTTAAAAGTTTTTTTTATTTTCTTAAACTTTGTGTCAAATCAAATTAGACCAACGTAAGGAAAGGAGCACTTAGTTGTGCTATTTAAAATTGTTAATTTCATCTGATTTTTTTCTCGAAAAATGTGAGAAAATATTAAAATAAGAATATGCTTTAGTACCTCCGGAAAATTAAAGCTGACGTGTCATTTAGCCTAGTAGTCACGATTCCCAATGTTTGATGAAACACCTCACGTCTCAAACAAATGGCAACACCAATAATCTAACCACTCATCACGTGTGGCCTTCACTCTCCACTAATAAACTAAATGCAAACTTTTGGTGATTTACTATTAATCACGTACTCCTTTCGTTTCAATTTATATGATTTATTTAGTTAGTATAAAAAAAATATTAATATATTTTATTTATTTTAGATCACAAATTTTAATTTTTTTTATGTAATTTGATAGACATATTCAAAACCATTAAAGTGAAAAATCAGATAAAGAAAGACAAACTAACAACTTAATAATTATTTGATCTCTCTTTATTTTGTGCTATTTTCCCAACAAAGTCAAACTATTTCGTTTATCATTATCATTATTAATGGTTATGGGTGATAAAATTACCATCGTTATTAATGCTTATCATGATCCTGACCATTATTATCATCTTTCACAATTTCACATTTAAGGTCTTGAAATCGTGATTATTCGTATTCTTTTTCAATATTTTTATTTTAATTTTGACCTCATCAATTTATTTATTTTAAAAGAATCATTTCAATATTTTACAAGAAAATAAAAAAAATTAGGAAGCTATCATAAAAAGATGTAAATCACATATAGAAAATAATGGTCGCGTGAATATCAGTTTCCGAGGCGCGAGTGAAACCGCCACCTAACTGCCGTCGAGAGGAGAAAAAGAGTAGCGTAGAAATGACTCCACGAATCCCATGAATTTTCTCTCTCTACCATTTCCCCTTCTTTTTCGCTTTTTTACTTTCTCTCTCCTCCAAATCCAAAATCCCCAAATTTTTTCTATTTCATTTTTCAATGCCTGCGCTCTAAAGTGAATTCCCTCACAGATCTCTCTCCTTTTTACGAGAAAACCCTAGCTTTCTATCTCTTTCTTTCACCTTTAAGCGTCCTTCCTTTTTGTTGCCTATTCATTCATACTCCAGTTTTAATCAATTCGGTTTTTTTCCCGGTAAGAATGATGTATTTTTTTTGTTTATTTTTATGATTTTCTGAGGTTTGGTGATTGTGGGATATATGGGGATAATGGGACAATTGATGGATTTGATAATTGGATAAAATTAATGGTGAATCTGAGATTGATGGGGGTGATTAGAAAAGGTCAAGGAGAGTCATGTGCTTGGCTTTGTTTTTATGTTATTTAAATAATTGTTTGCTGTACTGAGCTTTTGAATTATTGCTATTAATTTATTCATTTTGTTATCTGTATTCTCGCGTGATTTTGTTCTGCTGGGGCACGTTGTTTCGTGTATTAGATGCATTTTCTGAACCTGTCTTTGCTTAAGTAGTAGGTAGATAGGTGGGAGTTGAATTCTATCGGGGTGTATATATATAGATAGATAGCGTGTACTTTTTTGCTGCTCACAATTATCATTTTTTGGATCCAGATTCGCTCTAAACTCAAGGTGGGTATGAGTCTTTACCTTTTCTTTTTTGATCAATTTAGCTTGATGGTCTGTATAATGTGAATATGTCTTCATTCTTGGTGTTTGGATATCTGTTGTTGTGAGGTGTTTTTCCCAACTGGGTTGTTGATTGATTTTTCTGGGGAAACGATGGATGGAGGTCAAATGGGCTGGTTGTTCATCTGAATTACAATTTTCTAAGAGGATTCTGTCTAAGCTAATGCAAAATTTGATCTTTATGTGTACGGGTAACGTCTTGTCTTTGGTATATTTCAATGTGATTGGGTGGTCTGATCATCTTTTTGATTTTGATAAGAGGTGTTCCTATGGCTCTTAACAGTGCCTGGATTCCCCAATTCTAAATTCTTCATTTTTCCCTCCTCATCTGGTCTTACTTTTTATGTTAGTCTGATTATCATTGTTATAATTCAATTGATCAGACTATTTAATGAGTGTGTGATTTGTTGGCGTTTGAGCTAGAATCAGGGGGGCAGTTCTCTTATGATCAGATCTGTAGCTTTAAGAGTTCCAATTTTATGCTAGGAGCTGACATTTGCTTGAGAGGTGTAGAAATATTTCTTTTTTTCCTTTCTGAAAGATGAAGATTTATTGAGTTGCAGCAAATGGGTTGAACATTTAGGCGTCGCATGTTAGCTTTTCAATAATTGCTGATCAGGGTCTTATTTTTACACACAGGCATATGTATATTTTTACATATTAGCTACTCCCTCTTTTTTAATTTATGTGAACAGTGAACATATTTCCTCTTTAGTCCGCTTAAAAAAGAATGTCCCCTCCCTAAATTTGGAAACACTTTGATTTAAATTTCCGTGTTACCCTTAATGAGAAGTTTTTATAGCCAAACAAATGTTATGACATGTTTAAGACCACAAGTTGGTAAAGTCGTATAGCCACACAAATGTTAGGGCATGTTTAAGGTCACAAGTTCAAAGGTTTTATTTCTTTCTTAAAGTATGTGCTAGCTTCACATATAATTGGAAGTACAGGGAATTGACTAGTGAGGTCCTCCCATAATTCATGTGGTGGTGGTGGTGGTGGTGGTGTGTGTGTGGGATAATATACCATCAGAGACAATTCCTCTTTGAGTTGGATTGACTTTCTGTGCATGTTGAGGAAGTCTATATTTGTCCTGATGCGAATGGAAGTTCTCCGCTCTGTCTGCCGCTGTTTTGTCTTTTTGGCATGGAGCTGTTTTTTTTCCTTGGTCTTGACTTGGTTTTGAATCCTTCACTACACTTTTATTTTAGGGTGGAATTCGAGAATTTTAAGTTGATGACTCCTGAGCATAAAGTAAAAAGAAACAGATAGGATGACAGGGAATGAAGGATAGTAACAGCTGGGTTGCTTTATTTCATTTCCTAAGTTTTTTCCTTATCTTCACTCTTCTGTGATCAAATTCAATTAAATGTATTTGCCATTCCTAGTTTTTTTCATCAGGGAGAATAGGCCCAGGGGGTTACTCTCCTGATGCCTCTAATCATTCTCATATAGTTGGTCTGAATGCATGTCAAGTATTTTTACTTACCAACATATTATGGGCAATTACCCAGGTATGCCGACTCATAATTCTAAAAGATAGGTCTAAGTTGCTTTTTGACTAGATTTAATTTATAAAACTTTATTTTTGTAATCAAGTCATTGTGAAATTTGACTATGCTCTGAATATTAGCTTCAGATAGAGCTTAATTGATACAAAGTAATCATATAGCTAAGCCCAAATACTTTGGGATTGAGGTCATAGTGGACTGGTATGATGTAGTATTGAATTACCAGGCTGCATGATCTCTTTATTAGCATAGGGCTCTTTATCCTGCAGTTTAGTGATGGATCTAACACCCCTTATTATTTCCTCTTTTACTCTCTCGCGAAAGGTCTATCCTACTCTTCTTTCCTTCTTGATCCTCAGATAACGGATGTGACTGCTCTCTCTTTCTAATTTAATGCAATCATGCTAAATTATTGATGTTCTATTCATGCAGATCTGTTTAGGAAATGGCGAAAGGGACCACAGGACGACGTAGGAATGGTTCTCGACGATGCAGGGCCACCCCATACCCTTTGCCATCTGCTAACCATTCTGAACTTGTTCACCAAAAGAAATGCTCTAAAATCTTTGAGAAGAAAGACTGGGAAGATGCAACATGTTCTGTATGCATGGAATATCCCCATAACGCTGTGCTTCTCCTGTGTTCCTCTCATGACAAAGGTTGCCGCCCCTACATGTGTGGAACTAGCTTGCGCTATTCTAACTGCCTCGATCAGTACAAGAAAGCCTACACTAAAGCAATACTGCCAGATAATAATCAACCTGTGCAGGGTGATAATGATACTCCAACTGCTGAACCATTTTCTACTTGGCCTTCTGAGAAAAGCGAGGTCTCAGAAGTTGCTTGCCCACTATGTAGAGGCCAGGTGAAGGGATGGACTGTGGTTGAACCTGCTAGAGAATATCTAAATTCAAAGAAGCGTAGCTGCATGCAGGATGATTGCTCGTTTGTTGGAAGCTACAAGGAGATACGAAAACATGTTAAGGCAGAGCACCCCTGTGCTAGACCACGTGAGGTAGATCCTCTTCTTGAACAAAAATGGACAAGGCTTGAGAGGGAACGAGAGAGGGATGATGTTATCAGCACTATAACTTCTTCTATGCCAGGGGCTGTGGTTTTTGGTGATTATGTGATAGAAGGAAGTCATTATGGTTTTGATTCAGATGATGAAGAGGGTTTTGATGCGAATGAGATGATGAATGGGAATGAAGGTTTTGGAATGGGCATCGATCGCAACTTGATGAATGTGTTTCTGTTTTTGCAGGCTTTTGGTTCAGCAGGGAATATTGGGTCAAATCGGGTTATGAGGCGGCACGAGAGAGACATAAGTGATACTTTGGATAGAGGTGCTGGTGGAGTTGACCGAAACCTCCCAATTGGTGGTTTCGAGTACTCTGATGATGACAGTGACAATAGTGGGGACGATAATGATGATAGTGGTATGTCACTAGTTGGGCGTCTTCGTCGTGAAGGTAGAGTCCTCTTGGGTCGCTCTGGGAGGAGACGAAGACGTAGAGAGGCCAACGCAGGTCGGAGATAGATGTAATTTGTGTATGTTTGAAATTGTGAAAAAAGAAATAATTATAGGTCTTAGTCTAGGATTTAACTGTGCTCTAACATTCTCATGCACATCTGCCTCAGATTGATGTTTGATACATGGTAGATTGTAGGATGGCTCAGAAATATTGGCGGGCACTTGAAGAAAGCTCAGTTTCACTGTGATTTGTAGTTTGTAATTTCCTTATTCTGTCTTTTGAACATTTATCTGTCAATTCTTGTATTAATGCAATTTCTGATGTACATTTTTCATATCTTGTTCACCTTTTCACCATTTCAACTTGTATGAATGTTATTTAGATCTGGAGTTGTTTCTCTTCTATAAACCAGACTAGGCAAGAGCATGTCTCTAGCCCCAGTAGTTGAAACGGTTATATGAAGTTGAATTGTGGACATGTGAAGAGAATAATTTTCTGGTAGACTGGGTACTTTTTTATCCCTTCCCTTGCTTTTTTAGCTCGGCCACTCTTTGTTCTTTTAAGGATAACCTCTCTCTCAAATAAATGTATATATATTTTAATTACCAATTCCATGCGGAGTTGCTTTTCCTTGCTCCCAGAGGAGATTGGGCCTTAAGCTGCTAATATCGTCGTCTGCTTGGATGGTTCAAAACAGCAAAAGCAAAAGACAGTTTTCCCTGTTCACATAATTAGAATAGTGAACTGTTTTGTGCCACATAATCCATATTTACACCATTTAAGACCCACATAACAACTGATTTTGGTTCACCATCCAGTACCTGCACTGGAGGATTGATCTGGATTGGTGTTTGCTTAGGGCCATTTGGGGAAAATGCTATTTTAGCAGAAAGTTGGATATTAATGACATTAAAATCTGAATCAAATTCGCGTTCCAAACTGATTTGACTAGTTCCAGCATTGTGTTGGTTCAACAGGTAACCGCAAAATAAATTTCTAAGCATGTATAATATCCTATCATAATAACTAGGTGATTGCTATTTATCTAGTCAATCAAATATTTGAACGTTTTCCCAGTGTAATTGACACTGATTACATTTACAATGGTAATGTGAATATTTAAAATGATAAGAGATTGTACAAGCAATAAAGAATAAGTGTGAACATTATCATATACATAACAATGCCATAATAATACTACAAATCTTTTTTGCTTATTATTCCTGTGGGGACACCATAACAAACTGGGGCTGCTCCAATCAAAAAAGGGAGAGTGCATGCCTCTCGAGCTTGCCCCATGAATGATCCAATCTTTGGTCTATGGTTACAGTGGTTAGTAGATATATTGTTATTATACATATCAGCTGTTGTATCTTTCTTTGTCTTTACCCTTTCACTTCTTTTTCTATTACTAATTTTTAAGGACTCAAGTTTATCTGAAAGTGTATCACATTGATCACACCTAAATGAAACATTTGATCTCTCTCTCAAAATAGCATCAAGCATGCTCTTCCCAAATCTGTCAATATCCTTGTCTGTCACTTCCCATAAATTAGCTACTATAACTGGTGAACCTGCGAATAGATAGCACAGGGGAGCACCTCGAGGAGCATAACATCCATGCAGATACAGTGATCCGCTGCTGCACCCCATAAGCAGAGTAGCAGCACAACTCTCTAGTTTTTTCACCTCATGCTCGGGGATATATTGTGCTCCTGAAATACCAGCATAGCAACATATGTTATTCCTAAAGGAGCGTGTAGGCAATATTTAGTAAAAACTAATGAACCATGATAATATCGTCAATCAGTTTAAATTTGAGTGTACCGCTTCCGTGGCCGAAGTAAATAAAAAGATCATGACTCCTCAATGCCTCGGCTAATTCTTCTACAGCTGGTGCAGTTCCACACTTCCCCTGCACAACGAAGTTAAATGCTTTTGTTTAACATATCCTAGGAAGGGGCATGTGACAAATCACATTATGGTTATACACTCCAAATATTACTAGAGCCACTTGGGATTTTGCAGATGAGATAATAATGCTCATCATATCATATATCATATATATATATACAAAAATTCTGAACCTCTTCTTCTTCTTCTTCACAATTAAATATTTGTGTACTTGCTCCTGTTGAGTGGCTCACTAACACCATTGTTTATGTTACAGATCCTGGTATGTATTTTTATAATCATTTATTTATGCTTATGTTATTAAAGATAAATGATAAGATGTAATAATTTTCATTTTCCTTTACATTATTAATGTTTCACACTAACCTTTATTGTCTATAAATAGAGGGGTTTCCTCTCATTTTAAAACAACGAAAATTCTTAACTACTACTTCTTCTTCTTCTGCACAATTAAATATTTGATTATGAACTTCTTCTTCTTCTTTTGCACAATTAAATAATTGTGTACTTTGCTCTTCTTGAGTGGATCACTGACACTATTGTTTTTGTATCATTACACTGATGAATAAAATTGTTTCATCCTGAGAGGATCTATTTTTTTAAACCACGGGTACTAGAGGAAATGATTTCCTTAAGGAGACATTGTGCATTCAGTGGGCTCGATTTTTCCTTTCTGTTTCATTATATTATTACAGATCCTGGTATATTTTTTTACAGTCATTAATTTATGCTTGTGATATTAATTTTTGTTTTTGAGTACATGTTTTGAACTTTGTTGTTTATGTTTCTGTAAAATTATTGTTATAAGTATTTGTTAGTATAGACTCTATGTAAATCCAACTACAGCAGATTCACAAATAACTTTTTACATAATACATTTCTGTACAACATTTTCCAAAGAAAACTTTTCTTCTCCAAGAGATCAAGCCTAAAAAATTATATGATTTTTGTTTGTTGTCATAATAATGTTAATATTAACAGGAGTAAAAAAAATATAGAAAGTCAAATGATAGAATTAAAACTAGCAATTGATTACAATTGTATGATACACAATGATGACTATTCTCTCGCACCAAAGTATTTTTTTGAACTTATTTTTCCATTATGCCTTACTTCTCTTTCACCCTTTTAAAGGATCCTTAATGTTTTGTTTGTGCACAACTTCAATTCCAAAATACTATCATAACTATATTACATATGAAATTTTAATTTGGAAGATAGCATTTTAATTATTTTTTTTGATGACAAGGGAAACCCGCAGCCGCTACCCTTTGGGTGCGCACAGGGGTAAAAACCCCCCGCTCCTATGCAATAGCTCGCAAACCACATAGGAAAAGTAACCCGCACCAGGCAAGCCTGGTGCGACGAGCTCGGACCCCAAAAGGCAAAACGCCTTGCTTTCGCTGGCAAGGGGTTTCGAACTTGAGACCTCCAACATGGAAGTCCCAAGCCCAAACCACTGGGCCACCCCGAAGGGTAGCATTTTAATTTTAAAACACATAATAACTACATATTACTTATTGGTATATCATATGATTATGAAACCTTTGCTCTTGATAAACACATTAGTTATATATATATATTTATATATATTTTAAAAAATATTTAATATTTTGAAAGTAATTAGATAGTGTTATACTAACAAAATTTGCAAAGAAGAAAATTGAGAAAAATATTTTCTTGACTCTCTAATTAAAGACACTATGTAACCATGCATATAGATGAAAAAAATAAACTAACCATTGTAAAATTTCCAGAGCAAATTAATGAATCTGTAAAATGAAATTATATAAACTAGGAGAAAATAGTGTTATGATTTGTATTTTTGCATTTTCTTTTAATAAAACAAATGATAAACTACAATTGAATAACCTCTATACTCTTAAAAATAGATTTATATAAAAAATACTATAACATCAAAATACAAGAAAAATTCTATTCTAATAAATTTAAAACAAGAATGTTCTAACCGCGCGAAGCGTGGGCCCATTTACTAGTTTTTAATAAAGGGAAAGACATGGTTAACAACTATGAATTCAGAATTGTTTCTTAGTTCATGATATTATATGCGTATATGTATATATATTGTTTTTTAAGGGAGCAACAACAACATACCCAGTGAAATTAGTTGGCTGATTGACTAATAAGATTATTTGTCCTAATTATTCATAGTTATAAGATAGTATATATCAGTGGAAACAAACTAAAATAATAGAACCACTGCAGTTTCCACTAAAATAAACTACTTTTTGCTAGTTATTCCTCCCATTTAAAGAAAACATATATCTCAATTTTCAGTTGAAATTCATAAAAGATAATAGGGCCCTTTTAGCAATCACAAAAAAGGGAAGAAACATAAAAAGCATAATTTTTGTAGAGTATATATATAGATGAACCTTTCACATACATGCACGTTCAGAAAAGGTAAAATGTGATACTTAGTCGAAGGGTTTTCTTCCTTTTACTGTTCTAATTCCAGGAGTGAAGTAGAGAAGTACCTCAAAATCCTGATCTCTGAACCAGTTTTCAAATTCACTCTGTGTACTGCTGAGATCTCCACTTGGATTCAAAAGATAATAGGAATCCAGTGGATCAATCAGTGGAATGGAAGGTGATGATGGAACCCCTTGTTTCATAGGAGATCCCCCCTTATTAACTTGCTGTTGATCTTGGCAACACTTGATCAGCGTTGCTCTGATGCTGCTAACTGAAGGCATGCGATAAACCTGCTGGTTTCTTAATACCGGTAGGTTCTCCCAAGGAAGCATCTGCAGAAGTTGTCATTATTTTTCTTACCAAAACCTTCTGTTTAAAAAGGTTTACTAGAATTTTGCCAATTAGGGAACAATTAAAAAGAATCTTGCCAATTAGCAGAGAAACTTTTCCAACTTGGAGAAGTTCAAACAGTTGCAGCACAACTGCGTAACTATGCACAATGTATAGGCTTACACGATACAACAAATTGCAATATTTAACAAATCTATCATTTCCCAAATTGCAACTTCTTGAAGCATGGGAGGACTTTATATAAGGAACTTCAGGCATAATGAAGCACAAAGTTGAATCAAGACTCTTCAAGCAACAAATACTAAAAGAATAACCAGGAAGCAAAGATAAAAGTAAACACACCTGCACCTCAAGATCCAAAACAAGAATAACTGGTCTTCTACTCATGGATTCAATCTCTTCTATCTCTTGGGCTTCATCAATTATAGACTTGTATACTGAATCACAGAGACTTTCAACTTCTGTAGATGTCTTAAATAACACTTTGGAGTTTCCATGACACCCTCCATGTAGGTGACACCCTTTATTTATAACCATCTGAGAAATGCAATTTTCTTTCTCACAAGCGTACTTCGCACCTCCAAGAATTACTTTAAGAAGACTTTCATGAACATCTGCTCCAGCTTTACGTCTAAAATGATCATAGAGTTTCTTTACTAGTGAATCCAGGAGCTCGCATTCTGACAATTCCCCCAAAAGCAAGCATCTCCAAGGACCTAACCATGAATCCTCTAGATTCCTGAGGCATATAAATTAAAAATATATAATACTTTGATATACGTTATTTGAAAGTGAATTGGCATCATGATAGCAATGATAAGCATCACATCCAGTGACTTCACTCTTAACTACCAGATGGAAAGGTGAAGACATCAACAATTATACAAAATCATCATCACGACACCAATCTTGCAACTGAACTTTTCAAACAGTCAAAATTCCAAGAATTCAGTATTGAAGATCATCCACATTGAGGGAAATGATCTTTTGCATGGAACACAAAAGTAGATGAAGAATTATTTAAATAAGACTAACCGTAAAAAGTTAGCAAGGCGCTTATCAAGGTGTTTCCTCCACTTCCACCATGATGATCTGCTCTCTGTTGTATCTTCTAATAGGTGTACAGAAGAGGATAAGTAATTATTCTCTAATATATCTCTAAAGACTGGAGCCACATCATCTATCATGCTGGACACCCAAGGGCAATGCCAGTGCTTATCTTTGACTTCAAATGAAAAACTGGAAGTGAATTCAGCAACATCATCTGCAGCTTCTGATGGCATGAAAGACGAACAATTTATGTATACCTTTCATGAATTTACTGTTCAATTTAGAGTGTAAGACTGTATTACCATTTAAGATTGAATGCACCGGCAAAATTACAGTGATGGGCTGACTAATCGAGCTCATGCGAGATAATAAAACCCATGATTGAATGGGGTATGGAGAATGCAACAATTCAGTCAACAAACTGGAAACAGAGCGTCCAAGCAAGCTAAGACAGACGATTGTACAAGAAGGAAGGCTCTCAAAAAATTTCGAAACAAAATCTTCAAGATCTTCAACTGATTCAGGTGCAATCCTGCATTAGAAGAGGAGGAAGATAGAACAGAAATGAACACATCTTCTTAGTGAAGGTGCTTAATTCAAGCTAAGACTAAGAAATACCTGAGCATGTTAAGTTCTTCTGAACTAAGATACGGTTGGCTCGAAGAACATGAACCCTGAAAACGACAAATCCATAGATATAAGTGCATCCAGCACGGTGCAAAGGAAAACTATAATATTAGCTTATGTGTAAGAGAAAAACTTAGATTTAATAGTAGGTTGTCTTTTAGGCTTTAGTGAGATTTTGTAGAAGCTTTGCTGGATCTGACTGAGGGATTACACTGGGTATATGTTGTTGTTTGCTGGCTGAGACTTTACCTTTCCGGTCTTTTGAGGTACGAACATAATGCTATGTTTATGTTTAGGGATCCAAGGTTGCTCCTTAGAGTCATAAATTTTTTATTTACTCTGTGAGTACTGCTCAACATTTTCCTTGGAGAAAAGCGAGCTTCCTTGGTCTGACTTTTCTTCCCAGTTATTAATCTCATTTTCTATCTGATTTATCATTACTCTGTTTGCTATCCTCAAAGAAGATTTTATACTCCCAAAAGATCTGCCCAAGGAATCCAATCCTTAAAACAATATTGCTTCAAGGGGAGAAGGGTAAAGAAGATGACATGCTTGGTTAGTGATTGTTGATCAATAACATGATTATAGCAGAATGATCACAGCAAAAGATAGTTGTCGACGCTCATAGTCACAAACACAAGTGGATAGATTCGGAGGAAAATCCAATAAAAAAAGGTTGTATGTTTATTTCTGACTAGAGATTTCAACTTCATTAAAATATATCAAGTTAACCTAACTCAGATTCAGGCTTAGCTCACTTTCCTACCACTTAGGGGTTGTTTGTAGCTGGATAAGAAACATGTTATCCATGTATTAATTTTCGTACAACTTATACGACGTTTGGTAGGTAGATAGGAAATACGTTATTCATGTATAAAATTAATACGACGTTTGGTTGACAATGTAAAAACCAACATAACTAATGCATCATACATGTATAAGTTATGAGGGAATCTATGCATTATTTTATAAAGGATAGAAGGTGGAATAACTAATCCTTGCATAAATAATACCTACATAAATAAGTACATAGATTCACTCATAACTAACCCCTACATTTACTAACACTTGCATTACTCTAAGCAACTACTAAAGTCCTTGAACAAAAAAAAAATGGCAAGGCACTAGGAGATCATGCTGCCAGTATTACATGCAACCATGATGCAGAACACACAGCAACAATTAGGGGTTTAAACTGCAGACCAAGCACGGCAAAGAAAAAACTTCTTGTAGTTCAGTTGTTGACGCAAACTAAACTAAAAAACACATACCTCATAATCCACATCATGTTCAGCTTTCTGCTTCTTCAACGGGAAAGAAAAGAAGTGTTGATTGAGATGAGTACCAATTGAAGCTTGATGGAAGAACGATGCCCATTGGCTCTCAGAGATTGCTTTGCTAGGTGCTATACTAAAAGACTTAACAGAAGTAGAAAGTACATAAACTGCCGCAAGCAACCTGGAAATCTGTTTGAATTGATATAAAAGTCAATTTCCTGGGAATCAAACTGTTTTAGAGGGTTACAAATTGGAGAAAAACACGATGAATTGTCATATTTTTATTTAACATCTCAACATGCACCCAAAGAATAAGCATACAATGATTTAATATTTACACATTTGCAGAGATCATTGCAGTACAAATCCACTACAAATGAATACCAAAAGATGATTTACATTTACAGCTGCCACCTAAGGAAATCAACCCACACATGCAAGAACAGAAAGCTAAATGAAAGATATTAGAACCTTACTTTGTAAAATACAGTATTGCAACAATCCTTTTATTATTGACTTCAGGACATTAACCTTTGTTACTAGTTAGCAATTTGTTCTCTCAGAGGCGAAGAGCAGGTAAAATTACCATGTATTTGTTCATGCACCTTATGGTTTGTTTACAAGCACGTAATATGAAGCCGCTTAGGGGAATTTCTGTATAGCATTTTGTAAATGTATATACCCAAAGGAGATAATTCCAAGTGAGTGAAAAGGAAGCAGACTGATAAGTAAGAATGCAAGTCTCTCAAAAGGTAGATAACAGAAACAAGATTGTTGAAGTATACACTTAGCTAAGAGAGGAATTTCTAGTACAGATCAACCAAAGAAAGTAACCTTTTGAGAAAGCAAGGGAATCTCACGACTGAGAATGAAAGCCAGCTTCAGCCAACCAATAACTTTTGATAACTTAATGCATGAAAAATTACGGCATTCTTTACAGCTAGTTTTCCTGCATAAGAAAGAATTCAGGACAACAGAAAATATTATTACGAACTAAAACTTAATGTGAATGTATTACAACTTACTACAGGAAAAATGTATACAGCGAGGGAAATATGTGGCAACCAACTCACATATATAGGTGACAAATGGACGATTTGGGTTGAATATGAGCAGGTCAAAATGGTTGAATTGATAAATGGTCAAGGTGGGCTAAACAATGGGTCATAGAGCCACTCAACTCTTACCAAATTTTATCTTCATTATTTATTTTCTTATAATTTGTTTAACTACTAAGCACACAAACAAAGCTTTTCTGTTCTTTATCAGAGCTATATTTAAAATATCAAACAAAAAAAAAAATTATTTAAAGATTTTGACAAAGCTTTTCATAGGTCAATTTGTGCTACATACTTGGCCCAAATCAGTAAACCGTCCAACTTGGGTGGATTTGAGAGAAGTAACAGTGGGACCCAGGAAATTCTCCTATTTAGTGATTATTTGAAATCATTTAAACTTCAATACAGAAAGATGGATATTCAATTTGGAAAGATATGACACTTGGACCTAGCTCAAGAGGAGAAGATTGCTCAATTTCATATAAGCAAACCGCTGGTCCATTCCCCAATCAATGTGGACCTCTAACAGAAACAAAGCATACACAACCTTTGGAGTCGTATTCTAATAGTGTATGGAGACTAGAGAAGATAAATAAGGACTATTGAGCAACTTAAGTAGCCAACACACCAAAAGAAAGCAAGTCACTTAAAAAGTATTAAAAAGCTAACTATAAGCTACAGCGCAAGCTATTTACAGCAGACCTTGAGTTGATTGTGTTTGTGTGTGTTTGTGTGTGGGGGGGGGACAAAAGATAGTATCTTGTTCTTTTACTTCTATAAGGAAAAGTCTCACTCTAAAGAGAGATATATGACCAGAATTTACAGAAGATGTGAAAGAAACATCAAGTAAATAGTCGAACACCGTTTTCTGAAATAAGCTACAAACAGAAATCATCTTAAAAGACAAATTACTGACAATCGGACTGAAGTTGATCCAAACAGATTGGACTGGATACGAAAGATTCAGATAGCCAACCCGAGCTGGAATGGATTGAGGCATAGTTGTGCTATTCACAGAAATGGTCCCACTGCCCTACACAATTATGTTGCTAGAAGCTCCAAAGGATCCCCCAATGCAGAAGAAATGCCTGTACTTGGAGATTTTACAGGTTCTCTCGAACCAAATACACCAAGTGGTGGCAAAAAAACATTCAATCGGCAAGCCAATTTTGCCTCTATCTAAATCTGTTGGAGTTGACTACATGAATATTCTGCATCCATTCTGCTCTATTCAGGTTCATTTCATTTCAGTACTAAATAATTGTTGTTGTTTCATGCAAATTACGGGTTCCCCAAAATTAAGGGAAATAAAGTTCTTAAAACCACAAAAGTCTACTGACAATTCACTCCAGTTCTGTAAATACTTGGAATAACAGTAGTTTCTGGACGTTTTTTAATAGAAGGATAAAAGCGTTAATTTGTTAAGCACTTGTTGAGTCTCCCACCTCCGCTAAGGGATGGGGGACTTGGGCAATCCTCACCCCTTCAGCTAGCTTTTGGTTAAGTCATTTCAAGAACAATCTAATGAACAATGTCTCGGCTGCTGAAGATTGTCAAATGCAACAAATAAATATCGCTGTCGCATTTACACCAGTAATTTGAATTTCAGAATTCATAATAGCAAGTTAGAATTTGTCTGAGATTCAAGATATGACAACTTGCATATATTTCTGCAGGCATACCTGGTTCCTTTGCAAGTATAGCTATTCAAAATGGAATAGCAAATGCGGTAAAGTATAAGTGAATGATCAACGGCCAATTCAACCGCCCAAATATTGTGTCCCATCTGGTCAACCAAGGACATTAGTGGCAGAGAAGAATACTTGGGACAAGACGGATCTGAACTGAACAGCGAAAAGCTTTGAAGAACAAGCTTTTGTGCTTCATGGCTATCACCAGAAAGACCTAAGCATTTTTCTGCCGCAGACAAGATAAGAGGTAAGGCCAATGAAGAAGTTGAAAAGCATAATGAGAGCGAAAAAGATTAGAGGTTTGTCATTGCATGCTTCCAACACTAGAAGAAACCAGGGCCACAAGTCGATCACAGAGTTCACTGCTTCAATGAAATTGAAAGCATGAAAGAACAGCATAAATTAGCTCAAACATACACACAAGCAATATAAAAAAATAGACAAATTGAATGGGTTTTGTCAAAATATATGAATGTGTTCTAAAAAAATGAGCTAACTTCAACTTAACATTATCAAAATACATATGGCTACAAATTACGAATATCAATATGAATGATCAGTTGCACATGTAGGTGCATCGTTTTTATGACAAAATCTCTTTCTGAATTTAGAACCCTCAGAGTTGGACAATTTAGAAAGACATAATAGCTCCTGTAACAGGTCTACAGTTTTTATAATCGCCCCACAAGTGTTAAGTGATCAAAGGCTGAAAAGCTTCGCCACGTGTGCCTTTAAAAGAAAAAAAGCACAAAAATGCAACAGCAAGAATAAAGGTGTTTCTTTCCAAAATTAAGAGCTCAATTTACAGGAAAACAAAATCATTAACCAGACAGGGAACTAGTACTAACTACTAGTAACATCAAATTTGCAATTATCTTCACTAATTTCAGAATCCATTATACAACAATGACAACATTAATCCCAAAAAACTATGGTTAAATATCATCAAAATACAATTTCCACTAACACAAGAAAAGATAACTGCAATTGAAAATTTGATTCTCTTTGTAATGAATCAACAACAACAACAACGACATACCCAGTGTAGTCTCACAAAGTGGGGTCTAGGGAGGATAGAGTGTCCGCAGACCTTACCCATACCTCCCAGTACAAAGGTTGTTTCCGATAGAGACTTGGATCACTCTTTGCAATGAATCAACCATTGAAAAGAACCAGTGTATAATATTGGCTTCCATATTTAATTGCTTTAGGAACTGTTCTAGTAGTTATCTTTAATTGCAAGATTCATTTTCAAGTTTTCCAAAAACTGAGTCTTAATTAGAAAATAAAACGAGATAGAAATAGACAAGAAAACTAGATCATTCCCAGTACTCAGACAGCAAAAGGCTCTAATCTTATCCTCTCTTTTTATTTCTCATCTTCAAAAGTTAATTCAAATATTCAAATGCTTCTAACTCAGATTGATTTAAGCTTCATTGCACGAAGCACACAATTCTTTTAAGTCATTTCGCTTTACCACGAGAAGAGATGACCCCTGCTTCGACATCACTCGGTTGCTTTTAGCAACTGTCCACTGCTATTGAAACATAATAATGTATGACTCCAAGCTCTTTTAACATGGACAACACAAACTTTGAGAAATACTAATAATTTCTTATATGTTAGTGGTATCCATGCCAGCAGTTCGCTGAAATGAATATTCCACAAGGCAGCCTGCAATAGTACAAAAGCACAGGAGTAAACCTCCCATCAAGACTGAAGCCGATGAACTCACATTGAATTTTGTAACCTGCTGAACTTGGAGCTTCAGGATACTCCTACACCTCAACACAAGTAATGTGACAATTTACTCATTATTTTTTCACATTCAGGGAGGAGCTGTGAGTTTATTACTAGTAATCTATAAATGGGAAATAATTTTTAACGAAATTTTGAATTCTGAGCATGTATCATATGTCGCCTACTGAGAAACCAGCCCAGAGCCACAGCTAAAGAAAGTGATAAGAAAAATAAGCACAATCACATCCAGAAAGAACGTCATGCTACCTGTAGTAGTTAGAAGCCTCAGCGAAAGTTGTCTGCGAACAAGCTCCCATTTCAAGTATACAAAATTACTCAAAGACCCAGATCGGAGAATCTCAAGAGGAAGATGGTGCCAACACTTCAATTTGTAGCACATACCTGTGAATTAAATGACCAAAATTGGCAATGAAAAGCAATTTCTATCTTAACCTCCAGCTGAAAAGAAACATATTAGTAAAAGGTGCTTACAGCCTATGTCTTCAGCATCATTAGCATGTTCATCATCCATAGAACTTTCACATTTTTTCATAGAGTGATATCTTGACCGCGTCATCCTTAAATTATGTTCGGCCTCTTTCTTGGTCTTCCTAGTCCTTCTGCCTTCAACAGCATTTTCCAGCTTGTCTTGGGATGGGAACTCCTTCAGATCTGAAGGATCTGTTGAACCATTTGCAAATGAATACGTAGCCTGGTGCTTGGTATGCTGGGAACTTGCTCCTAAAGAACAACCAACAGAATCCTCCCAGCCGAAGTTATTCAGCTTCTCAAAGGAAGATCTATACTTCTCTTTAACACTATATACAAATTCCACTGTGGAGGTAGTATTACAATGTTGGCGTCTCCATAGATCTCCTAGAAGCAGATCAATTGAAACTTCCAGAATAATTCTGCATTTCAGGCAAGAGATGTCATCATAGTTTTCAGCCAATGTTTGCTTAGCAGTATTTAGTTCCTTTTCTGCCAACTCCAAGAGATGTTGTTTAGCATATAGTTTTCCTGATGAATATTAAAAGACACTAAGTTGAAAATCCAGAAAAACATGCATTGTGATATACGAGAAAAAGCAAAGAAGTTGGGAAAAAGAATTACCTAACATACAACAGAATGAAATTATGAAGAGTGGCAAACTCTGAAAACAAGAGATGTCCTTCCCCCAAACTAGAAGTGTCTTAGCCTCAGTTCCATTTCCAAGCATCTCATGAACAGTTCCAACCTGTTGTATTAGTTTATGCTATCATGGTCAATTAGATTCTCCACAACACATCCAAATAAAATTAACGAACTACTTTTCTGTATTTTATAAATATTGACAATTATAAAAATAAATAAAATAATGATAGACCTGTAAAATGCTTTCCAGATAACATTGGAGGATATTCCAAGGAGTAAGCATAGAACCATCAAAGTCAAATGAGACACTTGCAGGAAACCAAGCCTTTGCAGCCACAGAATCATATATCTGGAATTTTGTAAGACCATATACCTCACCCTGCTGCTCTATCTGATATTGGAAGTTTTCTTGAAGTAGTTTACTTCGTAAACGATGGGCTTCTTTTGCATAAGCAAGAGCCTACAGGCATTGTTGACATTAAAGAGCATCTCAACAATTTGCAATCAGTAGACAGTAGCATGCTCAATATTAGAGAATAACTTTTAAGTTTGAAACAAAAATGTCCCTCCACCCCACTTTATGGTCCTATTTTCATATAATAGATGCCAAATCTTCTCTTGGAGCATGGATCCATGTGGTCTCCTAAGGTATGTTAACCCAAGAATAGAAGCCAAAATAAAAATCTCAAGCGGGGGCACCCACATTGGATCTACTTTCCTCTAGCAAAACATTTTAAGAGTTCCATGAATGAGTGATATTGATTCAAACAAATACGGAAGAAAACTTGAAGTTGCAGCCCTATAATCATGCAAAATGCTATAGCCATTATTTTACCTCAATCAGTCGTCCATTTAGAATCAGTCTCTCACTCAAGTCATAGTAAAGATAAGCAGAAAGAAAGGCTGAACCGCTTGATAAAGGAACCTAAGAACAAACAACAGCTCAAATTAGCAGGTACAACCACACTCCGTTAACTTGAATAAATGCAACGGAATTTGCTGTGTCTACGTTAGAAGCTTACAGCATGAATGAGCTCTGAAGCAGTGAGCTTAACTTTATCCTCTGTAATGTCACAGTGGAAAAAGCTTTGATTACTATGAGACACTTTAGAAGAAAGAGAAAGGGTTAGAAAGAAGCTCTGCTGAAACCCAACTAATTGTGGTTGAGATTCTTTCATGCACTTCATCCAGTATTCAACAGACTTGGAAAGTTCACCACAATGGTTCGACAATGTTTTGATGAACATTTCATTCACAGGTGATGTACAGAGTGCATGCCTAAGTCTTCTATATCTCCATAGTAACGACACAGACTTCTCTAATGGAATATTCTTCATAAATATTTGTATCATCATCTCATATATGTCTGGATGAATTTCCAGGTAGCCCTGAAAAATGGAAGCACAAGATGATAGAGTTTATGGAAATTGGCATATCTCAATACCAAAAATTCAGCATTCTTCAAAAAATTTAGACACACACAAGCATGTTTATCGTTAAGGCAGAAAAGATTAAGACCAATCATTATTATGTTTCAGAGAACCTTTGGAGAAACTTTTAGGAATTAAAGCTATTGTTGAACCAGAAGAGTAATTTTACACATTTAAATAAGTGAGCAATAAGTAACTCTTGAAAAATTCCTGGATTTTTTTTTTAAAATCTACTGCGAAGAAGCTTTCTGGAAGCCAACCAATGATTATTTATACTCAAAAAGCATTTCTAGTAAATCCTTATAAACATTTATCTGTCAAGAAAATTACATCGTAGGAAGGGATTCCTAAAAACCACTTCCCGAAGTGAAAGTTGCTCCTTATGGGTCCTACAACTAGGATGATCATCCACATGAAACAAAGCCAAAAATAGTATCACAAACTTCCCGAAACTGATGCACGAGCCATCAAAGTTATAAGACCAGTCAGAGCGACTAGAAAGAGAGAAGTTTGAAGGGCAAAAAAATGTTTTATTCAAATGAATGTGATACAAGGCCCTTTTACCATGTTCATGGCAAATACAAATTGACATCGAGATTAGAGATTACCTTCAATGATAACAAGTCAACAATCTGATGCAACATATTCAACTTAGTTTCAGACATCCTACACTGATCAGGTGCATGGCAGTGGTTCAGACTCATCCAAAGTCTAGATGCAGCACGTATATCTTCATAAAGTCTCTGTTCAAAAAGGAAAGACGGGGAATAAAATAACAAATCAGTATTCAGAACCACAGGAAGGGTTTTCAGAGTCAAGAGAAAGGAATTAACTAAACATAGGAAAAACAATGAAAAGAGTATATTAATTTGTTCGTTTGTTGTGAGATAGAGTTGAAAATGATAAGAAAATTTTCAGATTTCTTCTCTTCTTTAGACCAATCAAATCGTGAAAGAAAATGGACCTTGGACCTAACTCAACCCAAAAAACAAGCTCACGAGGTAAGGATTGCCTAAGAGCATATAATAAGGAGAAAACATTTCACTCCATCAACCAATTGGGGACATATAAGGACCCAACATTGGGTAAACCAAGGATAGGATATGTCTTGCTCTAATACCATGTAAAAAAAATAAACCTTGAGCCTAACTCAACCAAAAGCTAGTTCATAGAGAGAGAACTGCCTAAGTTTATACAAGGAGACAACATCGCTTAACCAATGTGGCATATTCTAACACATTTAAAATAAACAGAAAAGGAAGAACTCCCTCCCTTTCCTTCCAAGTTCCAAATGGAAGGTCATTAGCCCAACTGTTTGCCCCCCAAGGAAACATATCAATGCAGGAGATCAGCCTGTTACGCTGTAATACCTTTGAATCTGGTTCAATCTCACTGGTACAGAGTGCACGTGCACAATATGCATAGGCTGCCAGATGAGAAGCTGAATTAGCGCAGGATAAATTTTCTCCATAGTTTTTCCATTTTAAAGTAATTTCCTGCAAAAGGTATAACCTGACATAATTAACAACATCAACTAGACAGACAATCAAGCTCTGATGACCGTAACTCAGTAGATAAAGAGGCAGACACAAACAAATAACTTACAACTGTAGCTATTGCCTCGGATAGACACTGAATGCAATCTTTCAGATATTGAAATCCACGGGCTCTTAGCACCTCTCCCTTAACAATAAGGGATCTACATCTCTGCAAATAGCTGTCCTTGGAGACATATACTTCTTGTAAAAGAAGAGCTATAATTTTCAAACACATTTCCTGACATAATCTTGGATTTCGTACATTCAAATCTCTATATGCCATAAGCTCCTGATGAAGTATAAGAATCAGTTGTTAGCAGCACCTATTGTTGAGCAAACAAAGCACATTAAATCAAATATAACTGCTGAAAGAGGTTATAACTATTAACAAGCCCAGCCAGGAAGAGTTTGTGTGTTAGAACCTGCTCCAAAATGATTCCAAGAGCCTGTTTTGATTCTACAAAAGGTGACATCAAAGAATACAACATAGTGGTACCTTCTTCAATATCCACATCGTTAACTTTCAATTCCATCTGAAAGCAGATCCACATCAGAGAAATTCATTAACAAGAAGCCAGAAAGACCAATATAATTTTCACTACTGCATAAAATGGAAGGATGGTAAGTGAGGCAAACAAGCAAAGCTTTGGATTTTACCTTCACAAACTGTTTCACTACAGATATGGGACTTGGCAGTTTTTTGAACAAATGCTGTGCAGCAGACCAACTTTTAAGGCTATCAATGAGGATTTTTTGTACCTTACAATCACCACTATGTTGGAGCACCTCCAAAAGAAAAGCAGTTTTCTCACACGCCTCATCAATGAAACCAATCACATCATCTTCTGACAGATCATTCTTAAGTTTATCTGATTCATGTTTAAATGATTCACACACACATAAGACACGATTCCAAGATGCTTTGCAGCATAGCTTCAAAGCTTTAGCAGCCTGGAAAGGAAGAAACAGTATAATCAAAAAATGGACTGGAATATGCAAGGACATTTTTTCCCCTAATAACAGCTGATACACCATATTAACGTATTTATGCACTATGACTGTGCAGAGCGATATTCAGAAAGAACGTCAATAAAATGATGGTACGGAGGAACTAGTTCACCACTTTTAAAGCGTTCTAAGTACAAATAAGAGGAATAGGAAATTAGATCTCCCTAGGCTCATCTTATCATTTCTTAGGAGTAATAACAATTGGAGAAATAACGAAGGTAATGAAGTTAGGGAAGTGTTGGCAATATCATATGCTGTTTCTTTGTGTCAAAAACTTTCACCCATTAAAAATTATTCCATGTTTTTCATTTTTTGATAGGTAAATTAATTAGTGTTGGCAGTAGGATTCGAACTCCCGCCACTTAGGAGGAAAAATTATTCCATGTTTTCTCTCCTTTACGGAGTAGATTTCCAGACATAAACAAACTATCTCAGTTTCCTATCTCTTTAGCTTTCCAGCAGATGTTTGTCACTTTCATCCATTCAAAATTTCCAGAAGTGCATCTGCAATTAAGTTAGCTTATGGACCAGATCTCACGTTGGTTTATGTAGCCTCCTATTGGAATAAGAGCATCTGCTGCTAAACATCATCACATGTCCATTAAAGTTCACTCTAACATAAAAATCTTTCAGAACTACAACCCATGCTTTTCCCCCCATGCAACTCTATCTTGTGATGTTTTGGATACGACTGGCACTTCTTAAACGTGTATCAAGACTAGCTCATAGTTCCACAATATGCCATAACACAGGCATGTCCCTTCTCTCTCATCCACCCAATATACTACAATACTCGATGACCTAAGTGACTTCATAAAGGTAATTTTGCTTCAAAATTGACAAAGCATCAAAATTTTGAAAGTGAATATTAAACACGATCATCTTCATTATTAATAAACCAACCATGTGGAAAGTAAAAACAGTGGAAAAGGATTAGAAGAATCTCTACAGCTGCCCATACCTCTTTCATTTGCTTGTTTCTGTACAATAAGACAGCAATGTTGTAAAAAGAGGTGAAGAGATACTTAAGTCCATTGGCTTGAACTCGCTCACTTGAAATGAGATATTTGAGAAATCTAACAGTCTCCTGCAAGTACAAAGAAAGAGAGAAGATAAAATTCATTGTTAAAGTGGAGCTAGTCTGTTTCTATTATTGAATGATATATAATATATCATATGGGAGAGTATTAGTGGTACATGATGTCAACAACAATCTTAATCAACTTAGTAGCACGAACAACAACAGAAACCTTGATATCACGTTTTGTGCTTAAAGAGAGAGTGAAAGCAGCGACTGCTACAAGAAGTAACACTTTGTTGTTATCTTCACAAGGATCTTGCTTGCTATCAACGGCACTGCATTAAAAAAAGTGAACAACATAAGGTTTACATAACATAGCCTATGGAGAACTCGATTAAATAGAAGTACCAAGACAATCTTAAAGATAAAAAAGACCAGTAAATAGCTAAATCAATTTTAACAGAGAAGCTAAAAGATCAATTTAAAAATGGAAACTGAATTTGTTCATAAAATACACAACATACCGAGTCCAACGAACCTAGCAATGGCTCTAGAATTCGGAATTCCATGTCAAACTAAAAACTTTAATTCGTTGTATGTATAATCTAGAGAAATATAATAAGTTCAAATATCAAAATGTAAGCTAAAACCAAACTTAGTAGATTGCAGGACTTGTGCTATATGCTAGTGGTGTACCTGTTGTGTAGGAAGACGTTAATGTACTGCTTGAACACATCCTGGATGATTTCTAGGTAAGTATTGCAGGATCCAGCCTCTGTTACACTAAGAATTTCTTTCCTTGCTGAGATAACATACTCCGCAAGTGGCTGGCACAGAAACCTCAATGCATCAAAATAAGACGGAATATAGAGCATTCTCTTCTGTGAGCAGTTGCCTCCTTTGCTGTCTATTTCAAAATAAGATTTTGAAAAGTTGAGCAAACTACTTAATTTCTGCAGCGCATCATTGCAATCCAAGGAGAGAGCTCTTGAGTCATGAATACAGGACTCATTAATTAGCAATCCAGTAGCATAAACCCCCAGAATCAAATCAGTGGGTAGCTCATCCTTCAAAAGAACCAATTCTGTCATAAGTAGGACTTTCCTTAACCAAAGTCTTCCATAAATTCATAGGACTCGTTAAAGAAATAAATAACATCAATAAACTGCTAACGTGGTTACCTGAGAACCTGTTAATTCAACATAATATTTTTTCACGTGCATGGCTAATTCTTTTAATTGGGCAGCCAGGATGCTACAAACATTTGAGTTAACACTTCGGCATTTATGAGCACAATAACAAACAAGCTCCAGAATCTCTACTATAGTGTTCTCCTGTCCAACCTGACATGTAAAATTAACACAACTTCATTAATCATACTACAGATGTAAGGACAATTCTATCATCAAATAAATAACATAAACAGTGAAAAACAAGTTCTAGAATAGACCATTGACTTAATAGTGCATTGTAAAGAAACATTCTTGAGATTATCTTTAGCAGAAAATGAGTTTAAAGATAACCATAAAGATAATGATTTGGATCTAGTCATTAACCCAGGAAGAAGAAAAAAGCATTTCAGATCAGAAAACAGTGCCATCTATCCCACATTATCATATATTTCATAATTGGGCTGTCGCAAGGATGTTTATAGTTTCTTTTTTGAAAAAAAAATACAGTGATGCTCATATCAGTTTGTGCACACCTCGACTAATGAACTGGGTACCTACTATCTCCCACCAACACAAGTATCGTGTAGCTCTATCCAGTATCCACCAAAGCTTAGACGAATAGGAAGAAATAACCTAGCGCTTTTCTACCTCTGTTTGATTTGAACCTTGGTCTCCTATGGTTCATACATCTTGTTAACCACTACACTCTTGGGTGCAGGATGTTTAAAGTTTACAAACTAGAAAGTTCCTTCCTAGTCATCTATACCTTTTTTTCATAACCGTTACATTAAATAAATTGGAAACAATAGCCAGTTTATACTAGTAACTTACTAATTAAAGTTCAAAGTTTTCAAAAAAATTACTTTATCTCTACTGATGGATCTTCTCCCATTTAAATATAATAAAATTGCAACTTTAAGGTAAAGAAAAACTTAAGTATCTCTATAATAGGCAAGTGGAGGGATTTAATTGTCTTTTGAGTTACTCTGATAATTGGTAATGTTGATAAGTGAAACTAGATTCTTTTGACCAATTAACAGAGTAACTCAAAACGCAATTCAAAATGGAGGGAGTAATATTTAATAGGCAAGTCAAGGTTTGTGTACAATCTACCCTCCCAGACCCACTTGTGGGATTTTACAAGGTATGTTGTTGTTGTTGTTGTTGTTGTTGTTGTAACTCATGGTTCATTTTGATTTAGCATGATTATGTTAGAGATTCAAAAGTGTATTGATCATATTGCATTATGCAGTAAATAGGGTCACTGAGTCCTACCTATTTATAATTTCCTTTGTTTTATATGGAGCAAGTTAAGTGTAGAAGTTCATTTGAAAATAATAGTTAAAAAAGACATAAGTAGAAACCTATGAATGTTTTAGGTAGTTGAGCAGTCCTGAAGAAGGCGAGTTAATTTCTGCGGTTTCCTTTTCTTTTTTTTATAATATAATGGCATCTCTTTTAACTTAATTTCTATTATTCTTGTGGAAGTATTATTTACTGGTTTTAGCAAATGGTACTTTATGCAAACTTACTCTGGGATTTGCAGGGATTCCAATAGGACTAAGTGGAATTCAAAATATTTTTTCATTCCTGCTTGTTCCCTTTTAAGTCTCCACATCCTTTACTGGTCACATACTACATTGAACATCCCAGATCTGCACCAAAAACAGCGACCTCAAACATCTGTCGCTTTACTAGATCACATAACATTTGAAGCCTCGTAACCTTATTGCTGATCCAACCTTGATTCAGCAACCATATAACCAGAATAAGCAATGGGTTTGATGTACTTAAACTAGATTATTGTATACTTCAAGTCCCCCCCCCCCTCTTTTGTGCTACAGAAAACTGTGAACTTGCTTACTTACTCATCTAAAATAAATTATTCATTTGTATGTCATTGTACTGTCTCCTGTATTAGGAACCAGAGATAAAGTAATGAAAAGAATAAATACTGGATCCTACAAACAGCAGAAACATCCCTGTTCGGGGTCAATAATCTAAGAGAGGGTCAATATAATACCTTTATTTCTGCAGCCATGGTGTCCAGCACATATTTTAAGGTGTCAGCAATCCCAGAGAATTCATCATGTTTTTGTGAGAACAGAGAAGAGCATATCTTCTTTGCGAACTGTGCACATATACCTGTTAGCATGGACAGAGAAGACATCTCTAGAATAGGCAAATGAAAAATATGAGAGCTTCACCTTGAATAGTTGATCCTTAAGGGGTGATTGTTTAATTTGACACAAGGTTTCTATACAAAATTTACACACCAAGTCCCCGTTGAATTTTGTGAAGTCCCCAACCATAATCAGTGTTATTCTGTTCAAATATGTCACAAGCACCCGAGGCAATTTCTCACGAGCATTCGTATCCAAAACCCTGAATTATCCAAAGTTTGTAAAATTCAATCAGTCAAACACGTTTTCTAGCATTGCAAGAACTATAACATGGTCAAGATTTTCAAGTTTTTGGGTTCAAATATTTCAAGAAATCAATCAACATGAGATATAAATTAAGTAAATGAATAAAACTCACTTTAACCACGGCACAACTTCTTTGACCAAATCAAGAAGTCCATCATATTCATGGACAGCCTTGTTCTGAATTAAAGAAGCACACTTAACAAGTGTAACGACAATCTCCACGACCAAAAGAGCAAATTCTTGATCCACATTCTCTTCATCCAATTGCGGCAACAACCGTCGTGTTGATCTTGACTTCTTGACTTCTTTCTTGGTTTTACCAATTGCATTCTCCCGAAGAAACTTAAGTACGGAAAGTCCTTCACATTCCACTTCCTCGTATTTCCCCCATGAATCCAGACAATGAATGTACCGGACTCTTTGTGCTTGAACGGTGTAGGGTTTACAAGACAGCTGCGAGGAGATACTCTCAAGGCAGTTAAGGCATAACCTGTAAATATCAAACAAATGAGGGGCAGATTCGTCAGGGAGTTTGGGGGATTCAGATAGGCGTTTGGGCAATAGTGATAAGGCTGTATTGAGGAACGAAAGAAATTGTTTGGCAAGTGAACGGATTGTAGTAACGTCGGTGGATTTTGATGGTTTGTTTGGTTTGGATAGAGTGGTGAATTCGTGGAGGTAATTAGAGAAGTTTTTGTAGGTATTGGTAGTGAAATTGGTGGAGGATTGAAGTTCTGTGAGTAGAACAGTGGCGGTGGAGGAACCCATAAGAGAGGCTGCGGCCGCCGGAGGGCAGGGCAGCGGCGGAGAAGACGCGGTGGGCGATTTCGGTAGTTGTCCAGAGAGAATATTTAAGGAGCGGGAAAGTGTACCGCTCTTTGTTCTTCAAAACATTGAATAGTGAACGGAGAAATATATACACTTTTTTAAAGGAGTCTAACCTTTCTTGCTTGGCTAGTTTTCAGAAATTGACTAACGAGTATTATTTTAAGGAGTACTTACTTCTTTTTTAATTGTAGTAGTGATTTTTTTTCATTTAAGAAAAAACGTTTTAGAAAGTAGAAATTTGAGTTAGGATAAAATAAGCTAGAATAGACTCATTTGGCTTCAAGAATACTTGGGAAAATGTGGATAAAATTTGAAAACTGGTATTTGGTCATATAACTTGACAAATATATATTTGCCAAGTATCCAAGTTCCCAAATACTAGAAAAAACTAATATTTGGGCCAAGTTCTAAAATTACCTCAAATTTTTATATTTTATAAAAAATACACATTTTTTATTAATTTCAACTAATATTTGTTACTACCTTCTCCGAAAAAGTTTAAGTTCTAATTTGAGTGATAAAATTGAGAAAAATGAACAATTTGTATTTAATGAGTTATAATTATAACTGAATCAGTGACAAGTTTGAGTATGCGATTAATGTATGTCTTGCCTATATTGTTATTTTGTTATTGTTGATTGTTATCAATTATATTATAAAGTTATTTTTTAACAGAACATGTTCATTATAAATGATTCTATAAATTTATGGGTATTTTTAATAATTTTTAAAACTTATGGGTATAAATCATATTTTTTTGAAACAATGAAATATTTTTGAAAAAATTTAGGGCCAAACACATAGTGAAACTTCACCCAAGTGTCATTTGCCAAGAATATTTGAAAACTTGAGGCGAAACGCTAGCTAAGTGAATTAGGGTCAATTTTTAGAGTTACAATGTTTAGAGCTAATTTAAAACTCTTCAACATTTAATACATTAATTTTTTTTACAGTAAAACCTCACTAAATTAATACTCGGTTAATTAATAATCTCTCTAAGATAATAACTTCATCCGGTTCCGACTTGGGCCAATGGAAAAAATCACTCATTTCGATAAGATAATATATTTTCATACGACCCTTGTATAAATATATGATCCCATTAATATTATAAATTAATAATTCTTTAAAAGTACAAATATATCTAAGAAAAATTAGTGAAATGTGATTCTATTATGCTCTATTTTTTTGTTAAAATTTAAATCTAGTTGAAGCTTATCTCTAACTTTTCGTATTGCATTGTCTTTTTAAATTTCACCATAAATTTGTGAAGAATTCTAGATGCAAGTGTTTTCTTACACGTAACTGATTTCAAATGTATTGTATCATCTTCAACTTTATCATCAACATTGTTTTTCCAATGATATCCACAATTTGTTCTAAGCTCCGGACCTCTAAACATGTATCATTTTCACCCATCCAATAGGTTATTAACGTCCATTTTATTGTGGCAACCAAAATCATTAATCATTACCTTAAGTTTATGAATGACGTTTTGTAATGACCCTCTGATCATTTATGTGTCTTGCCTTCTGTGTGTCGTTTAGAGCGTTCCTGTAGCAATCCCAAGTCATTTATGACTTGTTGGGACTGACAGTTCGGTCACCTGGTCGTTCGTTTGGTTTTGGTGCGAGTTTTTGTGTTTTGGAGCATATGAACCTTGAACGATCATTTTCGATCAAAACTTCAAAAAGATGACATCGGAATCCATTTCTAATGATTCCATTAGCTCCGGAAGGGTTATTTTAGGCTAGTAGCATGGTCAGCATGACTCCGGAGGTTTTCAGTGTAAGTCGGTGCGATTAAGCGTTTTAACTTTAAGTTTAAGCCTAAGTTTGACTTTGGTCAACATTCTGAGTAAACGCGCTCGGATGAGAATTCCGTCAGCGCAATTAGCTCCGAAATGTCAAGTTTGGTCTAGATTGACCTTTCTTTTGTGTCTCGAGGTTTTTCGATATTTTTCGGAGCTCTTTTGTGGTTTTTGACTTAAATTGGCATTTGGGTGTAGAACCCACTTTTTGTCAAGATAACCTCGTATGGGAATTTTGACTGTGCCATTGAGTCTGAAATATCGAATTTGGTATGGTTGCATATCTCGTTTGCGTGCACGGGGTACCGAATGAGATCGGAGCACCCCGTCGAAGTTTAAGTTTTGCAAATTGTTGCAGATTTTCTGCAATAAATGCAGAAAATCAGCAACATATTCCCAAACTCTTAAAACCCTCATAACTCTCTCATCTTTCATCTGAATTAGGCGATTCAAAGTGCGGGAGCTTCGTATTTTTGGTGGCTTCG
>NW_006239031.1:1611908-1641478 GCF_000226075.1 Solanum tuberosum | reverse complement strand
CTTGTTTTGGTCATATTTCACTCATTTTAACTAGGTTTTGGGTGATTCGAAGTCCCACATGTTGAGAATTGTTAAAAATTCATCGTAGAGTGATCAAAGAGTGCTGGGCACCTTTTGATTTTCGTTTATTTCGAGAGTTTAGATTGCTGCAATATTTTCTTTTTAGTTGATTAAAGTGTGATTTTCTTGCTTGTCGGTTTTTGCTGCGTTTTGATCTGAATTGTGTTCCATTTTGGAACACAAGTTTGGGGTTGGTTAGGACCTACTTTTGGGGTAATTTCAGAATTTTCAGCGCGGGTCCCACGATTCCCGTTTTGACTCCAAAATTGACCCGTTTCCGTTTTGTTGTGATTTTTGTGTCTAAACTATTGTGACTCTATTTTTTATAGCGAGGCAGAGTTTCGAGGCCGTTCGGAAAGGGAAAGCTCCGGAGAAGTGATTTTGAAGCGCGTGTGATCGGCCTACAGTTTCCCTCTCTTAGATTGAACTCGAAAATGTAAATGCATGTTGATTAGTGGGGATTTGGGTTGGGTAGTTATTGAATCACGTTTAGGGGTTTAAAAATCATGTTTTTGGCCTATTTCAAGAATTATCGGGTAACTGTGAACATGTTTTGTGTTATTAATTGACCCTTATCGCTATGTGGAGTGCTTGCATGCTTAATTACTGTTTATTTGAAGCATGTTGGGCCTTAGTTTAGGTTTGACTAGGGCTTGCCTTAGAAATACATGATTCGGATTTGATAGGCCTTAGTTTTGCCCCGACGTCGCTCGGGTGGCTTAGATCCTTGTAAACTGGTATAGCAGACTTGAGTATGATAGTTTGGGCCTTAATTAGGCGAAACGCTTGCTCCGACTATAGTTATTCTTATTTTTCCCGATGTTACGGCTTTACAAGTTACGTTGGCGACACTAATTTTGCTTCGCGATTTGAATTTGATTTTAGATTCGGTTCCAAGGACTTTCATTGATTGGCTAAGTGTGGACGGATTTCCACGGACATTGTGAGCGTGGATCGATTATGACTCTTTCAGCAGCTACATTGGCACTTATATAGAGCATCCGGTTTAAGGTCCGACCTCTATATCCCAGATACTTATATAGAGCATCCGGTTTAAGGTCCGGCCTCTATTGCCCAAATAATTATATAGAGCATCCGGTTTAAAGTTCGGCCTCTATTGCCCAGATATTTATATAAAACATCTGGTTAGAGTTCCGGCCTCAGTTACTTAATACTTGTGATTGGTTACTTGGGTACTTCTGGTGAGCATCCGGTTCGAGGTTCGACCTCCGTACTGTCAGATTCTACTAATTAGGGTTGAGGTTCTGGTTCGATGTTCTCCGTTCTAGGGTTCTTATGTGCAATTCTCTTTAGTTATAGTTATTATGTGTACTCGTCGGGCTTATAGGGGTCCGTTTGGATTTTTATTTAACTTGCGCACGAGTGTACATTCTGGGCTTATGGGGGTCCAGTTAGGTGTAGTTAGCTTATAGATTACTTTAATTAGTTCTTTCTACATTCGTGTGCATTCCATTGTTAGTTAGATTTTTGTTCTTGACTTCGATTTGTGTTATTCCTTCTTTTCATATTGCCTTTATCTTTCAAGTTCAGTCGACTTATGATGCCTACTGGGTACCTGTTGTTTTGGTACTCATGCTACACTCTGCATCTATTTCGTGATGCAGGTCCGAGCACCAGTGGCCAGCGTTGATCCAATTTGGAGTAGTCTGATTCGAAGACGGGGGTGACCACACGGCGTTTTATACTATTTCAGTCTCCATTTGTGTATATAGACTTGTCTTTTACCTTTCGAGACAGTCCAGTGTCTGTGGTCCACTTTTGGGACTTGTACTCGTTTTGTTAGGAGCTCTGTACTAATGACTTTCAGGTTCTAGGAGGGATCTTTATTTGTATATATTTTTTGGTTTGCTTCCGCCTGTTTATGTTGTTATCTTAAATTTTGCCTACTCTTGTTTAGTTTCTGCCCTCAGACCCATTACTTGTTGTTACGGGTTGGCTTACCTACTGGTGGGTTATAGTAGGTGTCATCATGATTCGAGAAATCGGGTCGTGACACGTTTTCACAAGTGAGTTTTTTCAAATTCTTTGAGATTCCATCCTTGAACAATTTTTTCGGTGTCGAACACTCTTTAAATTAATAAATTTTAATTTATCTATTAAATAATACATCTACAAAATAATAATATTTCATGGTCCCATCTATATTAATTTATAGAGGTTTTACTGTATATCTCTACTCTTCTCTCACTCCTTGTCTCTCTTATACTTAACTCGATTTCGATTTACTTTTTATATTTCATTTCTTCTTATTGCGATTTTTTTTGAAAATTTGTATTTGTCTTTTAATCGTTGTCGACATTTCTTGACATTACAATTATTATCGCTATTCACAATCATCAAAAAATACCCATCACGAAATAAAATTGATGTTCGACCAAATGCACGACACTCAACCATCATTTCACACACAACAAACATTACATCATATAATGTGATGGAAAGAGCAGTTGTAAACCTAGAATGAGAAAAAAAATAGTTGAGGACTACTATTTGTAGAAAAAATGTCATTAAATTAAACATGATATTATATATATTAATATATATTAAGAATAAGTGAGAATCAAGATATAAGATTCAAGTATAATTTTAAAATCTCTTCTATATCTTACTTCTCCAACACTCTAAATCAAAAGTATTAGATGTCTCATAATGTCTCCATCCTCTTTGTTGACATATCAAATAGTATAACACAAAGTCATTTATGAATCATGACAACAATTGTTATATAATTATTAAAAATAATGATCAAAGACATACATACGAATTATAATTTTTTACGAGTTTCATGTTTCAACTATCACTTGCTTTATTTTTACATGAACTTATCACAATTTATGTATTAAAACACATCTCAATGATCGATTGTTCTGTTTTCCTACATAAATAATGGCAGTAGTTTAGATAGAAAAATGAAACAATTGATATTTGATGTATGTTTTGCTACATAGATGGTGATAGTTCAGCTAAAAAAATAAAGGAAAAACTACATAAATGGGCCATAAAACTCATAATAATTACTTGTTCATATCGCAATCTAAAGTAATTCATGAAATACAAATTCTCTAAAAAAATTACAGCCCATACTCACCATTCATTAAGGCTGATACTTTTCGCTTAACTGATACTAAATCAATATATGTATACTGTATTGATATCATTAAGGTTTCTTATTCAGAAATTACACATTAGTTAATGATATTATAAAAGTATATATATATACTCCTACAATATCATTGACTAATGAATAATTTTTAAACAAGAAACCTTAACAATATCAATACAGTATACATATACTGATATAATATAAATTAAGCGAAATTATCAGTTTTAATAATACTAATACAATATATGATACTGATTTAGTATCAATTAAATGAAATTAGTTGGGTGTATATAGTGTAATTAATTAGTGGGATATGAATATAAAAAATATATATTTATAATTATTTTGATTTTGTGTGGTATTTGCTTAGTTTTTCCAAAAATAAATGAACTAATAATTAGAGTGTGAAACTCGCGTGAAAACAATAGTATAGTTCAAGTATGTTTGTGAGTTGTTGTGACAATTGTGATTTTGTTCACATCCCTTTGACCCATGGGTCCAATAACGCGTTGTTCTACTACACAGCCCAAAATTTCAGTTAACTGGGCCTGTGAACTTTTAGGCCCATTACAGGCCTAAACCAGACATAAAACTAAACGCGCGGCTAGGTTTAACTTATTTTTTTCGAAAGCTAAGCAAGAAGTAGGGTTTTAGCTTTCACAAGAAATCAAGACGCAATGCCGAAGTCGAAGCGTAACAGAGTTGGTAGAGCAATTTTCCATATATGATTGATGAATTCATTGTTGATTAAGTACTTTTTTGATTTATGTATCTATTGTAGTGATTTCTTAGTTGTTTTTAAGTTGATGCGTTGTGGATTTTGATTGCAGTTACCTTATCTAAGACGAAGAAGAAGGGTAAGGAGCACAAAGAAAACATTGTCAACTCAATAAGGGAATGCGCGGAAAAGTATAGTTCAGCGTACGTATTTAGTTTCGAGAACATGAGAAATCTCAAGTTCAAGGAGTTCAGAGATCAGCTCAAGTCTTCTAGCAGGCAAGTTTTTTCTATTTTATTCGGGAATTGAGAGACAACGCACTTTTTAGTAATAGTGATATATCTTAGTTGCTTAAAAAGATTGTAATAACCTCATTTCCAAGTCAATAAAACACTTTTATTGCTAGTATAGAAAGGTTTGTTGCAACTAATAATGTAGTATACTATGAACTTTGTATGTATCTCCATTGTTTAAAAAAAAAACAAATTTTAAGTACCCCTTATGGAGGAACATGGTATTTGTTATATGTGTGTTTAGATTTTACATGTGTGGCTACTACGGGCCTAGAATTTTCAAAGCCTGATACTTTTAACTGTTCTCCTTTGCAAGTGGGTAACTTAGGAAGTTTATTTTACTGAACCTGGAATTGGCCTGTTTGGCCGTTATTGCTTGTTTCAAGAGTACATTTTTGTGCATACAATGGTTATTTTATCATTGAACCACTACATATTCTAGAGGATTATCAAATAGAAATTGGTATCGAGTTTGGAAGCATATATCTTGATGGGGAACTTTATTGGTTTTCCATAATTAACTATCAGCAGCATATTAAGCATTGCTTCTTTCCATTTCAGATTTTTCCTGGGATCGAACAAAGTCATGCAGGTAGCACTAGGTCGGTCAGACTCTGATGAGATTCGTCCCGGCCTCCATAAGATTTCTAAGGTATCTGTTATATATCCATTTTAATGAACTTTCTTTTTCGATATGTTATTTCTACTCTAAGTCATGTTTGGATTGAAATATCCCGTCTTTACAGCTTGTACGCGGCGATTCAGGTCTTTGCTTTACTAACTTATCGAAGGAGGAGGTCCAAAGGTAAAACCCAGATTCAATTATGTATTTTAGATACCAAACTCTACATGTTATAACTCTGCTTCTTGATTAGTCAAAGGGAGGTTTTTTTTGGGTAGGTGGGATTAGTTTCACCCCTGTCCACTGTGTAGTGCTATATCCAAATTGTTGCTGATTGTGTTCACAGCTTGACATTTAGTAGTGCATGCATGATATCTTGTTTCCAACAGTTCCTTTATCAGGTCTTTCACTTGTTTTCCACATTGTACTGTAATTTTGTTCCTTGCGTGGACGTCAGAATTCTCTGGTGGAGCGTGACCCCCCTGCTGTTTGCTTCCTGCTCCTTCTGTTGCTCTCAATTTTTTTGCTCATCATTTTAAACGTTGTTAGGTTGTTTAACGAGTATGAAGAACATGACTTTGCGAGGACTGGCACTACAGCAACTGAAAAGGTATAGCAGAAGGTTATTATGTGAATACAAGTTTTTATTTTTATTTTATGACTATGGTTCAAATGTTTCAAGAAATTAATCAACAACATGAGATATAAATCATGGTGTCCACCTTGCATGCACCCTGTGACTAAACTACTGGGAACCACCCACTAGCATAGGTATAGGGAAACTCATTCTTGTGGCTATATGTCAATTTTTGATCTGTAAAGCTAAATGCCATTTTGGCTTTATAAAAAAAGAAGCTAAATGCCATTTCGGCTTTATCAAAATAGAAGAAGCTAAATGCCATTTTGGCTTTATCAAAACAGAAGAAGCTAAATGCCATCTTGGCAACTACAATTAGGGCTATTTGTTCGAGAGCTCTTAGATAAGATGTTTTCTCTGGTCCAATTTGATGCCTTTGGGTACCCATGTGTTGTTTGGTCTATAATAATTGAACCACAACGATTATTATTGCATTGAAGTGTAGTTCAAGTAGATAGTTTGGGTATATTTTTTACTAAAGTTGACCTGAGCACATCTAAGGTATCGTCACATATTATCTTGCCCCAATTTATATCTCAAGTACAATATTGGGTTTTTATGTTTGGTTCAATCTATCAGGTGGAGCTACAAGAAGGTCCTCTTGATCAGTTCACACATGAGATGGAGCCATTCTTGCGGAAACAAGGGATGCCAGTGCGGTTGAACAGAGGTATTAATCATTACTCTTTTGTTTTGCTGATTGTAACTGTAACATGCTTTTGGTGGTTGATATGCCAATAGTTATCTTTAATGCTCTCTGATTCGTTGACTTTTGTCATGCGGGGTGAGCAGGTGTCGTGGAGCTCGTGTCTGACTTTGTTGTATGTGAAGAAGGGAGGCCATTGTCACCAGAGGCAGCTCGGATACTGGTTTGTTGATTTTCACAACTATCAAATTTCTGAATATAGTTACATTCTGTATATTTCTTGCATCATATTGCAATTGCCTGAAAGCAATTACCTTGTCACTTGCAGCGTCTGCTTGGTAAGAAGATGGCTACTTTCCGGCTCCACTTAATATGCAGGTGGTCTCCTGATGAGTTTGAAATCTACAGAGAAGGATTGGAAGAATCAGATATTGAATCCTCATAGACTGCTCTCAGACCTCACATGTTTTACAATGTTAAAGTTATGGCATCCGGAGATACTCCTATAACCTCTTGCTGCTGAAGTTATAAATGGAGTGCTCTTTTACTTTGTTCTCAGAAATATTACCTTGACCGGTCACAGTTTTGGCAATGTTAAATTTGGCATTCAGATCTCAACTCAGTATGTGTGTTATGCGTTTGAATTATTTGACTGTTCAATGCAACAACAGTTTTGGCAATGTTAAATTTGGCATTCAGACCTCAACTCAGTAAGTGTGTAATGCGTTTGAATTATTTGACTGTTCAATGCAACAGATTTTTATGTAAAATCTTTTACTGGTAGTATATCGTGGCAACTTCATATTTTGTTCTCAACATTCTTTTATGGTTTACCTTGTGTCAAAGATATACTTGTGGGTTCAGTTGCTTGGTTTAAGATCTCTCTTGGTATATGCCTATTTGAGGCAATAATAGCAGTAAAAACATCTTTAGATAGTTGGGATTCCAGTTTGATGTAACCCCAAGACATCAAAAGGATAAGTAGAGTACTAACGGTATGAATTCAAGAAATTGCCAACTGGTTCAGCTGAAGACAGTTGTTCCTAAACTTCATCTCAAAATCTGAGGTGTTTTGTATGTACAATTATCCAGACAACACAACTTCTCTCCCTACTTCAGCTTCAGAGAATTCTTCCCGACTCACCTTCAAATTTCTGTCCAAATAACATTCATGTCACAAGACTATTAGTGTAAATAAATGGTATTTCAACTGCTAGTTTCATTGTCTTTAGAAATAAAGGACAAATCAGATCAAGCAGCAGCTATGTCCTCAAAAATTGGAGTACTATCTGAAAAATACCATAAATTAGATCCTACATTGCTTTGCTCTAGCTAGTGCACAAAGTACAAAAATACACACAATTCCATCAACAAAATCCGAGTGTGTTGAATATATTGATGCAGCAATAAAACGCCACCAGGCTACCGCAGATTCAAACCAAGCGTTTCTTCAGCCTAAAATTCACGATGCTTCCAACTCAGCCTTTTTATCTTCCAAAAGCTTCAACTCTTTTCGCCAGCTTTCCAGCTTAGCCATTTTCTCCAGCTGCTCTGGCTTCATGTCCTTCTCGTCAGTCTTCTGCTGTTGAGCTTCTGTCAGCCGAATCTACAACAAATAAAACAGGGTAAAGTTTAGTGAGCTCAACAAAAGATTAAAGCTCCAGCAGAGACGGGTAAGTGCATCTTGAACTTCAAGGTTCAGAAGAGCTGTAATACAGATAGATCACCAGTGATTACAACGTTGATTTTATTTATTTTTTCTCAGATCATAAAAACCCAAATCATTCTAAAACTACAGATTATTTTCCAATGACCAGATTCTAATTATCTGCAGTTTTAGAAAGATGGGACTATCAGTAGAAATCAAATGAAATACTCATATCATAGTTGGACAGCCAATAGTTCTGATATTCCCATTATATGACATTTGCCAGTAGTGTTGAAATGGGAGCAGCACCTTGGACTGAAAAATGCAACTTAAAAGTGGATATATAATGAATCATATAAAATGAATAGCTGGAGGAGGACATGGATTTGAACTAGCACATTTAGTGGACCATACCATTTTTGGTTTACAAAAGAATGCACAAAACCCATCATTACCTTGAAACAAACTTGAATCATCCATTTAGTACATCAAAACTGAAACAGAGAGTCTATTTTGACCATACAGTTGCGAAGTAGAAATAGCTGAGTATCTCTAAAATGCTTTAAGATGCATCGAACTTACTTCATAGATCTAGAATGATGGCATACTATCAGAGAACTAGAAGCACAAGAGTACATACCTTTTTCTTCAGAGCTCGGATCTTTTTGTCAATGTCCTGCACACTATCTCCCATGCCAGAAGACTCGGTTGAATTTGAAGGAGGGACGACAGGATTTGCAGATATGGCAAGATTGTTTATCTGGGACATAACTGACTCAACCTGATCTGGACCATCAACTGAATTTTCAGCAGATGAGACCTCATCGTTCTCTGGATTCTTACCCTTTTCAAGGGCAGCCTGCCACAAGTTGTGTTAATCAAGCTCAGACATTTTTTGTGTGATTAATCCTCGCGAATATTACAACGAGATCATGCCAGTTTGTATACAGTTCTAATCTTCTGAAAGATCCATCAAAATACATACACAGAAGGCTTGGTCCTCTTTATAACAAAATATAGGCGAAAAAGTAAAGAGATTCTAATCATTATTAGTTCACCTATATAATAGCTCATATTGTTGCACAATTGTATTCACATGTGTAAAAGACCAAGAGCCCCAAAATTTCTTCATTCTAAACAAGAAGTTAATGTAATAAGTCAATTCTTGCCTCAAGAGAAGGCTAACAGTCAAGAAGCAGCTTTCTTCAACTTATGATAGCAGTTTGACAAGAAGCATATTGGATAGCTGAAAGCAAGAGATGGGATGGGATGGAATAGAAAAGTCCTACACAATTTTTCATTTTCAGTTCTTAGTCACCTGCGTTACATATAATTGTCCATTGACTTCCACAAACGTGTAAGAAGTTTTTCAATGATCTCATGTAAGATTCTACCTTCCTTCTTTCCACCTTTTTTTTGGATAATGGTTTAAAGTCTTAGATTAATGCTCAGTACAAAGACTCTACCTTCCCACTTTCCACTTTTGACAAATACAATAAGAAATTCTATTCATAGAGCCAGTAAAGTACCTAATCATAGGGAACCAGTGTCCTCCTAACATGAAGCAAACAAAATAAATAATAAAGAAAACAGAAGTTACTTCAAACACCATATTGGTGCAATATAAGATACTTTTGAGTTTAGTTTAAAAGATAATTAGAAAACAGCAAACAAGTAAGAGAAGAACCCATGCTATTTGTTTCCTAAAAAAAACAATACATATGTTATTTGACTGTTTTATTTTAAGCGTAAGAGATATCAAAGCATATGCTATAACATTATTGAGTGTGGCCATGGAGACACATTAGAAACTTAAAAGGAGAATTCAGTCGCAAATGGACTGGAAAAAGTTCTAACAGAATCCTTGGTTTGGTCACATCTCTCTTTTGATAACCAAGAAATCCGGAGGGCCAGTGGCACACTGTTCACTTCCATAGCTCAATGCAAAGCAAATAGTAGTAGGAATATCAGTTTTAGAAGGGAATTTTAGATCTCATAGATATCCTACAGGAATAGGATAGGGATACTTTTGGGGAACTGTCAATTGCCTTTGACATCCCATTCTACATATTTCACCACAGTCTCTTAGAGCTATGTTTATAAAAAAATACTATTCTTAAAAAAACAACAATCAGTTAATCAAGAAGCTGACCACTGACATCTTTTGGGGAAACAGAGAAAATGACTTTATCAAGTGGAAAGGTTTTAGTAAAGGGAATTTCACTGCATAAAATTATTGCAGCTTGATTAATCTTGGAAGGACCTCTAGGACTACGCAAACAGTAGCACCTCTTGGTTTCTTAATTTGTTTAAAAAGCACTATATGAAGCACACTTCTCCCAAGATAACTTAGAAAAAGGGGTAGACTTTGTGCAACAGGTGCGCTTCATGTGCGAAAGTGATGTGGTCACATAGAGAACCCTAATCATCTCTACCTGCGAAACAAGGGAGTTCTGATATATGTTCACTTTTGGATTGAACGGGTAATACCTCGACTTCTAATAGCCACATACATCAGTAGGGCTGGTAGGAATCCATTTCACATCATTCATCTTGCCTTTTGTAGACTTCGTTGTTATGTTTATTTAAATTCTGAAGAGGCATGAAATTATGCCTTACAGATTGCTCTTGCTGTTTAAGTTGGACTATGCCAACGTTTGGAGAGGGTTTCTGCTTATCTGGGCTTTGCTCGAGGAAGATAGACTTGGAAGGAAACTGATACCTATTTGCTTTTTCTGGTGCATCCACAAACAAAGAAACATCAGAACCCTCGAGGGGTACTATGCTGAAACAAACTGTATCAGGAGTCAGGACTCTGTCCTACTTTAGATCCCCAGTAAATGTCATTTTCTTTTACGGCCTGTAGTCTGAATATAAAGCTGTATAGTGCTTACCATATTATACACACCATACAGCGACTAGCAGCGTCCGTGTCAATTGTTTGTTCTCTTTGAAGCTAAAGGGATATTTAATCACGTACTGTGACATAGGAAGCGGGGTTATTGAATATAGTAGAAACTTCAGGGAGGAATTCAAACCAACATATCTTTTGCAGCAGGGGATGATTGAACATAAAATTCTGACGTGGTCGTGGGCTTGGTCATACTCCTTTGAGGAAAGAATTTCTCGACTTAGTTTACCTCATGTCCTCAACTTCCATAGCTTAGTGCATTGCAAATGGTAGTTGGAACCTAAGCTACTGTCAGAAACTGAAGAAAGAATTGGATTAGAGATAGGTTGACTTATCATCTATAAAACGTGACAGTACAAAGGAAATTCAATATAAAAGATAGCTATTACGATATGCTTAATCTTGCAAGGACACTTGGCAAGGCCTTCGCCTTGGAAATTGCTACTCCAAAGCCAAGCCCATCTTAAAAGTTTCCCTTTTGGTTGGATACCACTACATGAAGCTGTCTAACCCAACATAATTTGAGGAAAATGGGATCATTCCATTCAATAGGTACTCTATATAAAAGGTACTGTATATCAAGGACCCTAATGATCTTTTCCCACACTGTGTATTGGCAAGGTAGAAGCAGGATATGTTTCTAAATCTATTTGTGATTCAATGGGTGAAGCCTAGATCCCTAATGGTAACATAACTACAGTGGATGCACGGGTGACGTAGTATTTCCGAACAAAATATACAGGCAATGTAAACAGTGGTGACTATAAGTATAATAAACAAGAGAAGCAGGAACTTAGTATTAACCTGTTGACGCTTTTCCTTCTTCCTTTCATTCCGCTTGGCAGCTTTAGACTTGGGCTTTTCATCCATCACAGGATCATAACCCGGCGGAACATCCTGCAGTGACTCCATTTCTTTCTTCCACTGACATCTCCCCAGGCACCAATCAATCAAAACAAAAACACACAACATAAATTTTGAAAAAAGAGAAAAAAAACAAGTATGTTACATACAATAGCGCCTTTAGATTTGTAAATGGCGACTTCATCTTGAGGCACATAACCAGCCCTAATTCGAATAGGTTTACGGAGTGTTCCGTCAGGGCGTCTTGTTGGTGCGAGTAGTCTTTCCCCTTCTTTTAGGGTTTTGCCTAGCTCAGCTGCCAATTGTTTCGCTTCGTCCTCTCCTCTGGTCGTGCTGCTCGCCATTGCGTTTCTCTCTTCGGTGAGGTGATGATACTGCTGCTTTTACAGAATCACCATATTTTGATACACTAATTTTACTCTGATTTTTTTTTTGTTAAACTTCTGATACCAATTAATATTCCTACTAATTACTACTTGTCCATTTTTTAATTGACATCTATTAAGAAAATAATAATTGATATAATAAATTTATCATTTTACCTCTATTAATTGAAAAATAAATGAATTAAAAACTTACATTTTCAAGAAGTTCTACCATTAATTAAGGATATAATAAGTTAAAAAATTCATCAATTTATCAAAATAAACAAGTAATTATTATGTTCAGTGTCAGAACTAATTAGTTGAGTCCCTTGAAGTTTGTGAGAGTCGATGGGCCGAGTTTCTATTTGTTAATGTTTTGGGCCATAATAGTTTGACCTAATTTAACTAATACACTAATTTTACTCTGATTTTTTTTCGTTAAACTTCTGATACCAATTAATATTTCTACTAATTACTACTTGTCCATTTTTTAATTGACATCTACTAAGAAAATAATAATTGATATAATAAATTTATCATTTTACCCCTATTAATTGTAAAATAAATGAATTAAAAACTTACATTTTCAAGAAATTCTACCATTAATTAAGGATATAATAAGTTAAAAAATTTATCAATTTATCAAAATAAACAAGTAATTATTATGTTCAGTGTCAGAACTAATTGGTTGAGTCCCTTGAAGTTTGTGAGAGTCGACGGGCCAAGTTTCTATTTGTTAATGTTTTGGGCCATAATAGTTTGACCTAATTTAACTAATAGCCAATATTAATAAAAATTCAAGGCAAAGCCTGGTTTGCTTCTCTATTTTCTAGTTTCAAACGCACAGCAACAAATGTCGAAAGCAAAACTTATAAAAATCAAACTCGAGGAGTTTCGTATAAAACTTGAATTTTTGAAATTAGATATGTATGTCTCGAGTTTAGGAATAAGGTTTTTTAGTATAGAGTCCAAACTTTAGAGAAAAGTATCAAAAACTTGTTCACGTAATTAATAGGCTTGAATTTAAATATTTTCTTACTTTTAAATTTTATTTTTATAAGTGTGAAGTTGATCTTGAAAAGGCTGAACTTAACAAAAAATTATACATTTCAATAACTAATTCTCAAATTGTCTATTTGTGCAAGCTCGTGTTTGCTAAGAATTAAGATGGATAACCATTCTTGTTATTTATTTAAAAATTAACCACAAACTTTTAAAATGTTATAAATGTAACATTTAATATTCTTCTTGCTTAACTATTTATTGGTTATTTATATAAATGTTGGGGTATAAAAAGGAAAGAGGTAGAAATGAAAATGAGCGATTTGTGATCAATAAAAGTACCATTGAATTTCATACCCATTAGTCTTGGTTCCTCACCTTAAACAATTTCATTTGGTTATGAAAGAAGCCGATTGTTGGAAATGAGAGGATGAGAACTCAACAAAAATTCATAAAAGTTCAAAACACCCTGTTAATTGGACATTTTTATATAAAGATTTTGTAAAAATTTATATTCGAAAGATTAAATTACGGTCATTTAATTTTGTAAATTGCTAGAGAGATTTTTTTTCAAAAGAGAACTTCAATGTTACATTACTGAACATAAAAATATGTCTTAATCTGATTGAAATTTAATGTTGAGACAGATAACCATGAGATCATTAGATTGATACATCAAAATGAGGAATCAACAAAGAAACATGTATGTTAAAACAATTTCATGTTGAGATCTTAATTATTTTGATTGAAATTTAACGTTGAGAATGAAAATATCAATTGCCCCTTTTCAGATAGGCATGAGATCATTACATTGATACATCAAAACAAGGAACCAACAAAGAAACATATATCTTAAAACAATATTATGTTGAGATCCCAACTTTTTCATCACATACTTGAAAAGTATTAGAAATCTTTTGATTTTGTTCACTGACAAAATCAAGTCTTGCATTAAAGTAAAAAACAAATATTGGCGGAGATGATTCAAGGTGAAAAATCAAGAATATTTAAAATGTACTGAAAGACAAACACGTTGAAAAACCACACAATATTTACATAAAACTGAAGATGAATAAATATGAAAAGGAAATAGCCCATGTGCAAAAAATTTGAACGGGAAGAAGAAAGTTGAAAGTATTTTGAAAGAGAATCGTTTAATTGAAACTTAGTTGCTTTTACATATTAAACACCTATTAATTGGACCAATTAATTCGGATAGTATGAATATAATTGGACAAATATTGCGATCCAGATTGACAAACAAACACTTCCCTTAATTTTTCAATGTCGGCTTAATAGTCATTTAAGTGAAACAATGACTTGATGTCCCTACATTTCAAGGCTTCATTTTTCTCTATATTTTTTTTTTTGAAATATAATTTCCTAATTTATATCAAGTCATAAATATTTTTTTGACTGTAAAAAATTATACGTCATTGATAGTTATTAATAGTTAATTTACATCTAATATATATATTCTTTTCATTTCAATTTATATGTTTTAGTTATAACACTAGAGAGTCAACAATATTTTATTTGAATATGATTTTTGAAAATGAATTTTTAGATATTTTGAATTATTAACCACCGTGATTATTAGTTTTTTTTTTATATATATATAATTTCTACGCAAGTTTTATTTCAAAAAATGAACGAATTTATATTTAAATTTACCGAGAACATTAGTTGAATTTGTAACCTTCTTAATATTGTTCCCAAACGTTAATTTGTGGTCATGTTTTTTTTTTTAAAAAAAGCATTAAATGACCCTTTCCGCAAATGACCCGAAATCAAGAAAATGGATCCAAGCTCAACTTCTTCTCTTCTCTTCTCTCTCCTTGTAAAAAGAGACGAAAAAATAAATAAATTCCAACTTCCTTCAGCGTTGGAATTTTGCCAGTTCTCTCCGAGGGAAATAATTAGTATGTTTCTCGTTATTCTTCGTTAGATTCTCTCTACATATTGTATTGATTCTGCAATAATTATTAGAATATTGTAAAACACGATTTTATAATTTTTATTTGTAAATTTTACAGGTTAATATGTGATAATTGCTTGAAGGTTTAATGATATTTAGTTTTTCCTATAATATAATTGAGTAATTAGTCTAAACATGTTCTAGTCTTACCCTCGATGAATGACGATGATTTCTTCTCATATGTTCTAGTCTTAGCCTTGATGGATATAGTTACTTGATAACTGTGGAGCCTCTATGGATAGAGTTACCCGATACCTGTTGCTTTGGGAGGTGGCGCAGGTTAAAAGAGGAAAGTATAAATTATCATAATTTTTGGCCAGAGCCAATATTTGAACCTTATTGGTTCTGGATTCTAGTACATGGCCTCAACCCTCAAGTGCAAGTAACTGAATTCTGAATTTAATTTTTGCGCATATTTAGTGATTCTTTTAACACAGGTACACCGTTTAGATCAAAGCTACTATGTTATGCCGAATCCACATGTATGTACTACATCTGCTCTGCTGTTTTTAGCAGATGCTAACTCAGTACAAACACTGGCCTAATTGGTGAAGCGACAAGGTTTAAAAGATAAAACTCTCATTTCCTCATGAAAAATGTAATGACTGCATGAGAGCACATTTTTTCATCAATCTGATGTAGGTGAAAATTCAGAAGCTATTCATATGAAAAATTGCCAGGTTTTTTTTCTAGTTATCAAACCTTAACAGTTGGTAAGTCTTTTCTGAAGTGCTAGATTTCCAGCAATAGAAAGAAATATAAAACGATTTTTAGTGCTAGTCAAGATTTTGGAAAAATAGAAAGTTCAGTGCTCTTTGAAAACTCAACAAATCATCAATGCTTTTCCAATGCAATAGAGTAAATCACGAAGACTCTGTCCAATCAGCATCTGGAGTACTAGTTTTATCAGGTATTACACACATCTGTATCTTAGTTACCAGGCACAGGATGTAAAAACAATGTTCAAATGTAGCAAAGTAAAATCAAGTATCATAGAAGACATTATTGTTGGAATGAATTTAGTAAAGGAAGCAGTAAGGTGCAACCGATTCCCATTTTTGCCATCTGTGGTTCAAGCATTTGAATCTTCGTCTGATCTTCCGCGATATGCTCATTCAGATATCTATTAGACAGGAGCTTTAAGCCTGCGAACTGTCATCTGCTGTTTCAGACTTTCTATCCTTGTCGAGATTGCCTGCAAAATTCATGAGTGGCAAGTGGAATTTTCTGTGTGAGAACTTCTCTCCTTGGGTGGTTAAAGAGTCACTTCTGAACTCATGTGAATAATAAGTAAAAGATACATAGAGATAAATTTAAAAACATGCTATTGAAACTTCCATGCACATACAATATTTTTTCTAATTATGTATGCACGTACAATCTATTTTAAGTAATATGTCCCTCTGCTCTCCCTTACCACATATTGATTAGATTCCTTTGTACTTGTAGAGATGATGGAGACATTCTCTTCCCTCTTTTACTCTAGACTCTATATGCTACTCTTACTACTTATTATGAATGTGATCAAGGAATCTGTTGTTTTGGGAAACTTCTTAGGAAATGTCAAAGATCATGCTAGAACAATTATCATGATATGGCTACAATGTTGAGAATAATCTCTATTAACTTTTGTAACCGACCCCTTGTTCCCTATAGATTGTATTGTTCCCTTTAAGGTTAGTTGCAAAATGCTTTCCGCTTTCCTAAATTGAAAGTATTGTTCCTTCAATTAAAATCTTTCCAAAAAGGATTTATTGCTCTTTTTGTTTTTTAAATGCTTTTTGCTTTCCCTTAAATCAAAATTTGGCTTCTTTTCCTATTTATCCCCTTTTTAAAATTACACTACAAAAAATATTGATATAAGTTTAGCACCTCTATAGAGCCTCTGTTAATACAACTCTCCTTGATTAAAAACAAAGTTATATGGAGATCATTTTATTATTCTACGAATCAACTTATGAGAAAAAAATGAAAAATCACAAACACTATACTTGTCCAATTTCTCTATGTTTTTCAATTTTCTCATGGTCAGAATTTTTGCAAAACATTTTCTCTAGGGTGTGGATAGTGGGAGCAGACTCGGAGAACTTCCCAGTCATGATGCGGTTACACCAAGGGTTGACTCTTAGCCCCTTTCCGCTCTGGTTATGATGGATGTACTGACATGGCATATCCAAGATAGGCTGTCATGGTGTATGTTATTCGTAGATGACATAGTACTGATTGATGAGACTCACAGTGGAGTTAAATGCTAGGCTGGAGGTTCAAAGACAAACTCTGAAGTCTAAAGGGTTCAGGCTGAGCATGACCAAGACTGAATGCTTGGAATGTAAGTTCAGTGATGCTACACATGAAATCGGTGTGGAAGTGAGGCTTGACACTCATGTCATCCCCAAGAGAAGATGTTTCAAGTGTATGGGGTCTTTAATTCAAGCTAGTGTAGAGATCAATGATGACATCACACATTGTATTGGTGTGGGATGGGCGAAATAAGATGGCCTCCGGTGTCTTATGTGTTAAAAAGGTACTGCCAAGACTTAAAAGTAAGTTCTACAGCTCTTTGTTTCATATTATTTTGTTGTTGCTATTGCTCTCATTTCTACATTTCCTTTTCCTAGCTGCTTGGATATGCTTTATTTTTAGCTGAGGGTCTATCAGAAACAACCTCTTTATCTCTATGAGGTAGGGGTAACGTTTGCGTACACTTACCATCCCTAGACCCACTTGTTGTTGTATTTTCTCTAGGAAAACAACTTCCTAAAAACGAGGAAAATGACTTCCCTAGTGGAATTAGGGAAACAAGTTCCTTAAATGTCATTTCACACTAATTGCCTAATCCCACCCTCCAACACCCCTAGCCCCATAGCCCCCATCCCTTGCCATCCAAACCAACCCAATATTGTTTGCTTATATATACAAATACTTTTGGGACAATGTTTTCTGCATATATACCTGAACATCAAAAAATAAGTAAGAAAACTACTTATTTTCAAGGATAACATTTTCCTTTATACCAAACACACCTAACATGATTTCAACTTTTCTCCCTGCATAGCAAAACTAGTCAGTAGAATTTTCACAATGGGAGTATGATTCACATTTTTTTTTTGTGTAGATATACCAGCACTTGTCTTTCAAATATGTGATGTTCGTTTGATTTCAATTTTGTAGAGCTTTCTAAAGGAGATTTATTAACCTAAACAAACTTAAGCAGATATGTACCTTGGGTTGTGGAGAGCCGTGGTCGTCCTCTTGGCCTCTTAACTGGGCTTCCTAGGTTTGCTCCATCTCTCTGAGAGTGTAGTTTCTGGCCGGAGACCTTGAGCAATGAATGTCAAGCAGTAACCAAATAAGGAATCTCAAGTAGTTATGAAATATGTAAGGATGTACCAAATCACAAAAGAGGTTTAGCATAGACTATTACCTAAGTTTCTGTGACTATAATCCATACATTAACATTAGTTTGAAATTCACAATTTGATTTCTAGACTGCAAAGAAGATTTGCCAATGAGGAAACACTTGTATATTTGTATTTTCATGTATATACCAAAAACAGAACAGAGGTGGCATGTCAATTCTTAGATAAAAGCCAAAGAGATGTTTGGAAGAAGAAGCTTCTTAAGAATAAGAAGTGCATTGTATCCGTAGACTACGTTACCATTGTGTTTCAAAATCATATGTTTTGCTGTTAATGCTGATAATGATTATTTTGACAAGTAAAGGAATTTTATATGGTGTGTGGAGCAACAATAATAATGAAACTACACGTACATTAGCTATTTTCTATGTCGTCTACTCTGACCTTAGTTGTAGTGTCTTATCGACTTGTCGTTATAACTTAAAAGGAGATTGAAGAGACTTTTTGGTCGACTTAGTTTTAAAACTTTTTGTGGTTGATCATACCTTATCCTAAAGCTGATATACCTATTTCTTCAATAATCAGATGTTCATCTCCGTATGAAGAAGAAAATCCAATAGTTGTAGCATTTACAGAACAATTTATTGACATACCCTTGATATAGTATGATTAGTATCCATATGATGTGGGGCGAGTCTATTTTCACGTGCAATTGCTTTCCCCCAGTAGTTTCATTTTGCACAGCCACATGATCCAGTATATTATTGTTTATCCTGAAACAAAGTATAATGCAAGGCATTATAGTTGTAATGACAAGCATATGTAAGTCAAATTCACTTTGAGATGTCACAATGTAAGTCTACTGTGAAGTCCTCACAAACTAACAAACTTGTAGGTAAGCACACGGTGATAGACATCGGAATTGACATATTAAATGCACCTAAAAAGCAGAATTTGCCATATCTAATTCATGGAAATTCCATCCAATAAAACGGAATGTTCCCCGGACCCTGCACATAGCGGTAGCTTTAGTGCACCGGGCTGCCCTATTGAATCGTATGCATGCATCTCAAAATTCACTTACATAAATGGATTTTCTACAGGAACATTCATTGAGGAAGAGACATTATCTTCTGCCATTGAAAATTGAGACGTCGAGCGTTCTGTAGTAGTAGTTGGTGATACGAGCAACATAGCTCCAAGACCAATCTCATTAGGAGGAATGTATTTGTTCCTTGCATAAATTAGAGTAACATCTTCATCCCCGTCTGGTATATTTTCAAATTCTGGTTCCTGTAGATTGTTGTAAAGTTGCCTCTGGAGTCTTTCGACAGGTGACAAAATGCGTTGGGTAAGCTCTGATCTCTTTCTTTTTGGGACACTGTTAGGATTCCAGAAAGGATCTTTGTCTGCTTCTCCCAACAAAAGGTAAATGTTAGTGCACATAAAACAATAAGGTATTAATACAATAGATTTTTTTATTTTGGTCAAGCTAGTATTATTTGTATGGTTAAAGTATAGTTGGACCGGTCAGTTCATATCTGAAAATCCAAATTACCTGAAATTTGTCAATTTCAGTTCATTGTGTAAAGAAAAGTTAGTTATCAAAATTTAGGGGAGACACTATAATTAATGGCCTATGAGCAAGAAAGAAACCGAAGATTGTGCTTGTAGAGTATCATATGGTAATTACTTCCCTACGGCTTATTTGGTAAAATCCTGAATGTGATTTGACATTACATACTTTGACAAGCACATCACAATAATCGGAAAACGAAAGGAATTTCCTGCATAAAAATAAATCCAAGTGTCGTGAATCTTGATACATGCTTATCAAGTTGTCTTAGAGCTCATGGTGTAAGTGATTCTTTTGAGAATTAGACACCAACAAAAAATAACCACTTGGACAGTGGGAGAATGCTGATAAAATTTTCTGTCTCACTGTTAAATTTGTTGTGTAGGGCGCCAAAATTGGCTTGGTTTCAAGATGTAGAATCTATGCTGAATCACCATTTGGCAGGGCTACTAGGACTTGGGTCTCTCTCTTGGGCGGGGCATCAAGTACATGTCTCTTTACCGATTAACCAATTTCTAAACGCTGGAGTAGATCCTAAAGAGATACCACTTCCTCATGAATTTATCTTGAATCGAGATCTTTTGGCCTGTAGATTCTTTTCCTGTTTTCCGCTCCTTTTTTGGGGGTGGGGGTTCAAATTTGTCCATTTCTAATCAATAGAATAAGAGAAGTTTGTAATTGGAATCATAATAATATTGGGTGAACTGTTTCTTCCTTTTCTTTTGAATCAGAATACTATGCACTGCAGGATTACTTTTTGGGAAGGTGTATCTACATTGATTTAGTTGCCTAAATTCATCTATCTCATAATTTTCTTTGAGACTAAGGGCTCGTTTGGTACGAGGGATAAGGGATAACTAATCTTGGGATTAATTTTAGGATGAGCTTATCCCATGTTTAGTTGGGATATATCACGGGATAACTTATCCCGGAATTAGTTATCCCGGGATTTTAGTGTTATTTTTATCCCACATTGAAGGTGGTGGGATAACAATCCTAGGATAACTCGTTCCCCAACCAAACGTGCCCTAAGAGTTTTGCGCTTACTATCATGCAAAACAGAAGAAAGAGATTGGCCAGAAATTGAGTAGGAAGATATTAGTTTTCCATTTTTTTTAACCCGTACTCTTAAGAAAGGATTTGATTCAGAACATGTATCATATTTACTGAGACAATTTAAAGTGTATATGTGAAAGTATTTTACCATTTGTTTCTTCCATCTGCATGCAGTTAACTGAGGATGATCCTACTGAAACTAAGCTTGGTATGCTATTCATTTCCTCTTCAAGACAAGCTGAAGATCCCTCCTGTCCAGAAACCTCTACTCCAACTTGTAGCCTTTGGTTATCTCGAGCTAAGAGACGCGGATTCATCTCAGCAGGTAACTGATTGCTCTGTGTTTCTCGGGCATGTCTGGGAATGTAGTTCTGTAGTGTCCCCCTAATGCGCCACCTTGATCCACATGCATTGCAGAGCACTGGTTTTTCAGCTGGCCCAGGTCTCCAGTGGCGGGTTTCTGTTTGAGTTCAAAATTAATTAGTGTTTAAACTGGGATAAATATGAATAAAATTCAACTAAAGCACAATGATCATTAACAATTAAGATTTTCTATAAAAAAGGTATAGAATGTATTGCACGAGAGCGAAAGCGTCATGAAACTAGAGTATGTGTAAATTAAAAATAAGAGAAAATTTCCTTGTGTTAAACATGCATAGACTTTTAGGATGCTTCAACTGTTTCTTTACTCACATTTTCATAACCATGGTAAGGAACCATACAAAAAAGTTGACCTTTGAGTTTGATGGTAGAAAGATTGAAAAAGATTTGCTTGATATGTTGAGGAACCATGCAAAATAGTTAATCTCTTGACAGACTGCATTTTTTTGCATGAAATTTTAAGGAGGAAAGTTACCATCTTAACCGATAGTAATTACGGTATAATATTCAACAGGTACTCTCTTTCTCTAGCGCTCAACTGTAAACCCCCCCTCCGCAGTGGATCTGCACGCCACTGAACTGACCACCGGCGACCATGTACGATTTCCTCCAGAACACTATGTGTAAGTCTTTCTTGTTGTCCCTAGACTGCTCCGCTTGGGTAACCCCTCAAGATCCCTAACACCTTTCTTGTTGCTTTCTTGATTCAGTCAATTGTCTTAGCCCACATATTATCTGCGTCCTCGCTAGCTCCATTGCCTTTTTTGTCGTCTTAAACCTCTCACTATTCCTCCTTGTCTAAGCTTTCACTAACATCTTGTAAGCAACCTTCTTGTCTTTCACTGTTCCTTGGACCTCTTCATTCCACCACCAATCTCTTTTGTGCAGCTGGGTAACCCCTCGAGACCCCCAACACCTCTCATGTTGCTTCTCTGATGTAGTCAGTTGTCCTAGCCTATATACTGTTTGCATCCTCACTACTCCCTGAAATCCTCAAAGCCACTAACTTTTCTCCAATTTCCTAAGTATTGGCTTCAATCAGGACTCCCATTAAATCCTTGGTGGGCATATGCGGTCCTCTTCTTCTTCATCCTATTGATTTCTAAATCCATAACCACGAGCTTATGTTGGGTTGTAAGATCCCCTCTCCTGATCCAGTCCTTGCATAAACCTCTATCACATTTTCTAAGGAGCAAAGAATGTATCTGAGTCTTAGCCACCACCCTACAAAAGGTCACCAAGTGCTCCTCCCTCTTCTAAAAGCTGGAATTAGCTATGATCAACTCGATAGCTTTCGCGAAGTTTAAAAGCATAACTTCTCCATTTCTATCCCCAAAACCGAAAGTGCCTTGTACATCATCATATCCTCTCGAAGTGGTCCCTATGTGACCATTAAAATCCCCTCATAAAATTAGTTTCTCAGTATGCGGGATAACTCTCACAACCTCGTCCAACTCCTCCCAGAACAAAGAAGTTTTTTTTGACCTCCTCGTCCAAACCTGTTTGCTGCACATATGCACTAGTTACCTTAATAGTTAGCCCTCGCAAAACTAGCTTAATGAACATTATCTTATCATTCACCCTCCTAATCTCTACCGCTTGCTCCTTGAGTTCCTTGTCTACTAAATACCTACTCTATTTCTACTCCTCGATCTTCTTGAGTACCATAACTTAAATCCATCTACATCCCTAGCCTTGGTTCCTACCCATTTGGTTTCTTGAACACAAGCTATATTGATCTTCCACTTCATAAGAATCTTCACTAACTCTATCGGCTTCCTCGTCACTGTCCCTATGTTTCAAGACCCAACTCTCAACCTCTAGGATCTCCCTTGGTACCCTTACCACCCCTACCGCTGCCAATCAAGTACATGACCATAAACTACATCAAACCCTGAAGCCTTTTGCGCCAGTTATAAAATAATCAAGTGTACAATAAACAACAAAAAATGGGCAACCCTTAACAACAAATACCCTAAATCTTAAAATTGACAGTTACACAATACAATGATGAAAATAAATAGAAGCAATAAACTATTGAAAAGATATTGTTCAAAGTAGGAACCAAAAAATGCAGTAGTATTTATAAGGGTGCAGCAATAAATTCACGAATGCAATATCAGATTAAGGAAATCAGTTAACAAGCAAGCAAGAATAAGGGGCTGCGCAATCTGTTAAGGAAAAATCAGATTTAGACAGGCGAATCTAGGATTTCTAGAACATGGGTGCATCACTAAAAATAGAAGGAAAAAATGTATTGAGTGCCAACATATAATATTATTTAACCAAGTGATTCCAAGTCCTCTTAAGTAAATAACTAAACATTTAACCAAGTGCACCATTTAACCTTTTTGTAGTATGGGTGCCAACATATGATATTATTGGTTGCACCAGGGATCGACCCTTAGCCTGTTCCTTTTTGCCTTAGTGATGGATGAATAGACACGATATATTCAATGAAAGGTATTGTGGTTTATGCCATTCGCAGATTGACATAGTATAGAATAATGAGACATGGGGTGGAGTTAACGAAAAACTGGAAGTTTTGAGACAGATCATAGAGACTAAAGTTTTCAGGTTAAGCAAAACTAAAACAAAGTATTTCGCGTGTAACTTTAATGACGTAACACTTGAGGCAGAGGTGGAAGTGAGGAACGACTCACAAATCATACCCAAGACCAAGAGAGGAAACTTCAAGTATCTTGGGTCCATTATTATAGTAGACAGAATGATTGATGATGTTTCACATCATATTGGAGTAGGGTGGGTAAATTGAAGGCACACATCCCTGGGTACTTTGCGATAAAAATGTGTTGCCATGGCTAAAAGGTATGTTCCATAAAGTGGTGGTTAGACCTACATTGTTGTATGGGGCACAATGCTTGTCAGTCAAGAACGTCCACGTTCAGAAGATGAATGTAGGAGAGATGAGAATGCTCAGATGGATTTGTGCGCGTACTAAGAGAGATTAGATTAGGAATGAAGTTATATTGGGCAAGGTGGAAGTGACCTATAGAGTTAAGTAAGGGGAGGTTCATGCTTGTGGTGCATGTAAAAACCCTAGGTAGTGGTGAAGAGTGGTGTTTTGGGGTACATCATCTAGAACGTAAGGACGATTGGTGTCAAAAGATTCAATAGATGGGAACTAAATGTGCATGTATGGCAGGGATTGGGGACCAAATCTACAATTTTTCCTAATTGACCTCAATTCCTGTTAGATTAATGGCAGATTTACTGAAAATTAATTAACATTTGTCTCAAAAGATGAGAAAATTAAAGAACTCTGATTTATTTTTAACAGATGCACCATTTAGGGAAATTAGGGTATTTTGTGTTTCATGCATGTGAGTCTTCAAAATTTAATTGCTGAACATCAGGCACATAAATCCTAAGCATAACTGAATCAAGTATCCTGTAAAGCATAAGATTATTGATAAACATAAAAGATGGGATATAGGTGGTGAATAGAACTTACGCTTGATGCCACAATGGTGACATGGACCTTGTCTCACCATAAGATCTGATTATGAATGATTCAGTTTAAATCAGGTTGAATTTGCTGTTTCTAACCATTAGAGTTCGATTTGCTCTCAAAATCTAAAATGTCTGTGTGAGGGATGGGTCACAAGATATATAGACAGATAAGAATTTGGTAGACTACAGCTGGTCCTTTATATGGAAATAGATGAATTATGATAGATTTGTCATTAACTTCTGTCTATTCTGAATTATTCTTTTTCCCCTCACGACAGCTCATCAACTTTGATTACGGTAATTTCTCAACTATTTACACTATAACTCCAATGAGAGAAGTCTTAGATTCTCTATCAAATGCAAAGGGGGTTGTGATTTGGGGGGTGGTGTAGGTGGGGTGAATGCTGGATTTGGTGAATCTTCATAATTTTTGGCCTTTAATCTAGTGGTCAAGGCTTATTAAGCAATGAATCTTAAGTCAAGGAAGTGTTAAATAGTTTCAAGATGATAATTCAAATATCTAAGGGTGAGAAAATAAAAGAGTTTTCAAAAAATAAGGATGTATAATGCAATTTTTGCCTGCGATTGTGGAATCAGATTAAGTATTGAAAAATCAAAGGAAGGCCCTCAGATTACATTACTGAGAGCAGATCCAGAAAAGAATGACTACATTCAATTTATTTCCAATAATGCTTTTTTACATCCATTTCCCCTTGCACTAGTACAATAATCAAATCGATCGTTTTGCCTAAATATAAGATGGTCTCATTAATACAATGCAGGTGAGAGTTGAAGTTCATACAGGTGGCTCCGTGACTGATAATTGGATAAATTTCTTATTTGGTGAGTATGCCTCAACTTGTGAATTAAATTGAGAATATACATATATTAACATAGAGCTGGCTATTTCCTTGGAAATTTTCTTTAAGACTTTGGCTCCTTGATTCTGATATTCTGGTGCACCCGAAAACCACAGTACTGTCGGTTTGCAAAAGCTCAAACATCTTAAGGAAATGTTGGCCAAGTAAAAAAGGGCTTTAGAAAGAACAAACCACGTTTGTTTGCTTATCAGGACAAAATTGTTTTCTAGAAGAACAAACAAACATTTTCAAAAGAAAAACAAAACAAAAAAAACTTTTTGTCGGTTTTGTTTTACTCAAACCAAAATTAAACCAACTTCTAATTAGCGCCCAAATTCTAAATATTATCACTTTGACCCTCTTCTTGTAAATGAATTTACTGTTTATAACCTTCTTTTCCAGAAAGAAATGAAAAGAAAATCAGTATCCAAAAATTTCCCAATAGACTGTTTGATCACACCTTAGTGAGTTGCCAAATCATAGATGTTCTCATTTTTTTTTGGGCAGTTTTAATGTCAATTTAAGAGGTCCTTATCTTAACATTAGTCCTGAAAACTAGACTCATAATTTTTGGTATGTTGATATTGACTCATCTTAAAAAGATTTCCTTGTTCTTGAAATGCAGATATCCTATTATGGTCTTAGCAACCGTTTTATGTTTAATCGACTCGGTTATGAATGTTCCCTTTTTAGGTGAGAGTTTCCCTGCTACTGAGATGCAGCAACGACACTTATTTTTTCCATCTTACCATGCTTGCGCATTTATATGCCACCATTGACAGAATTTCATGTATATATCCCTTTATGGCATTAGAGGGATTGAGTAAGATGAGGAGCCCAACGTCTATTCAAATAAATTTTTTACCCCTTTTCTTTCTAATTGAAACTTTATTCAAGATTCCGTATTGAAATTATTTTTTATTCAAGATTCAGTATCCAAGACTGGAGAAATTCGTTTTAAGACAATTTAGGAGAACCCAAGAACTCGCCCATATAAATATGTTAAGTAGAAATTTCCAATCCAAGCAAGAATATTACTGCAATTATCTTTTGATAGTAGTATTTTGGTCGGTGTTTATTTGATGGTGTGGATTGTGCTAAGTTCTTTATTAGAGGATGCAGCTATTAGGTTGTGAATATAACCTATTTGGGCGGTAACAATAATTTGCTGCTTTCCTAGTAAGAAAAAAAGGGTTTTAGAAGGAGTAATCTTTTCCACCCTCAGTTCCAGTAGTTTCATTTTGCATAGTCACATGATCCATTATATCATTGTTTATTCTGAAACAAAGTACAATGCATGACATTGAAGTTGTAATGACAAGCATATATAAGTCAAATGCCCTTTGAGATGTCACACATCTAATTCTACCATGAGGTCCAAAAAAAAAACTAACAAAATTATAGGTAAGCAAACAGTGGTAGACATCGGAATTAACATATTAAATGCACCTAAAAAGTAAATTTGACATATCTAATTCATGGAAATTCCATCTAATAAAACGGAACCTTCCCAGGACCCCCGCACATAGTGGGAGCTTTAGTGCACTAGGCAGCCCTATTGAATCTTATGCATGCACCTGAAAATTCACTTAGAGATTTGGATTTTCTACAGGAACATTTATTGAGCAACAGGCATTATCTTCTTCCATTGGAGATAGAGACGTCGAGCGTTCTGTAGTAGTAGTTGGTGATACGAGCAGCATAGCTCCAAGACCAATCTCATTAGGAGGAATGTATTTGTTCCTTGCATAAATTAGAGTAGCATCTTCACCACCGTCTGGTATGTTTCAAATTCTGGTTCCTGTAGACTGTTATAAAGTTGCCTCTGGAGTCTTTCGACAGGTGACAAAATGCGTTGTGTAAGCTCTGATCTCTTTCTTTTTGGGACTCTGTTAGGATTCCAGAGAGGATCTTTGTCTGCTTCTCCCAACAAAAGGTAAATGTTAGTGCACATAAAACAATAAGGTATTAATACAATAGAATTTATTTTGGTCAAGCTAGTAGTTTTTGTATAGTTAAAGTATAGTTGGATTGGTCAGTTCATATCTTTATTGAAAATTCTCAATTTCAGTTCATTGTGTAAATGAAAGTTAGTTCTCAAAATTTAGGAGACACCATAATAAATGACCATTTAGCAAGAAAGAAACCAAAGATTGTGCTTGTAGAGTAATATATAGTAATTACTTCCCTACGGCTTATTTGGTAAAATCCTGAATGTGATTTGACATTACATAGTTTGACAAGCACATCACAGTAATCGGAAAACGAAAGGAATTTCCTGCGTAAAAATAAATTCATATGTCGTGAATCTTGACACATGCTTATCAAGTTGTCTTAGAGCTCATGGTGTAATTGATTCTTTTGAATATTAGATACCAACATAAAACAACCACTTGGATAGGGGAAGAATGCTGATAAATTTTTTTGTCTCACGGTTAAATTTGTTGTGTATGGTCTGTATATTCTCTTATCCTATTTTCCGTTCCTTTTTTGGGGGTGGTTCAAATTTGTCCATTTCCAATCAATAGAATAAGAGAAGTTTGTAATTGGAATCAATAGTATTGGGTAACTGTTTCTTCCTTTTCTTTTGAATCAGAATACTATGCACTGCAGAATTACTTTTTGGTAAGGTGCATCTAAATTGATTTGGTTGCCGAATTTCACCTATCTCATAATTTCTTTGTGACTAAGGGCTCGTTTGGTACGAAAGATAAGGGATAACTAATCTTGGGATTAATTTTAGGATGAGCTTATCCCATGTTTAGTTGGGATAAGATCACAGGATAACTTATCCCGGGATTGTAGTGTTATTTTTATCTCACATTGAGGGTGGGATAACAATCCCGTGGTAACTCGTTCCCAACCAAACGTGCCCCAAGTGGTTTGCGCTTACTATCATGCAAAACAGAAGAAAGAAATTGGCCAGAAATTGAGTAGAAAGATATTAGTTTCCACTTTCTTAATACTTGTACACTTGAGAAAGGATTTGATTCAGAACATGCATCATATTTGCTGAGACAAGTTAAGTGCTCTCTATATATGTGAAAGTATTTTACCATTTGTTTCTACCATCTGCATGCTCTGTGTTTTTCTGCTTGCATGTCTGGGAATATAGTTATGTAGTGTCCCCATAACGCGCCACCTTGTTCCACAAGCATTGCAGAGCACTGGTTTTTCAGGTGGCCCAGGTCTCCAATGGGGGGTTTCTGTTTGAGTTCAAAATTAATTAGTGTTTAAACTAAAGCACAATGATCATTGACAATAAAGATTTTCTATAAAAAAAGGTAGAGAATGTATTGCACGAGAACGAAAGTGTCATGAAACTAGAGTATGTATAATATTAAAAATGTTAGAATAGAAATATGTATATATTCCTACTTAGAATAGGAAGAAGAATAGGAATAGGAATCCTAGTTAGAAAAGGATTTCAATGTATATGTATTGTCTATAAATAGGGTCTCAATGTAACAATTTAGATACACAATTCAATATTATTTTTCCCATATATTTCTCACATGGTATCAGAGCATTGGTGAGAAACTTCAAGTCACCGTGTCAAATTCCGGCGACGACGGTTGGGACTGATTTGTGTCATCTTTCGTTCTGAAGGTGTTGTGCGAAAGACAACACCATCACGAGGCTCGGGAAGCTCAGGCGACTGAACCCCAAGAATTTCCACCGGAAAACAACCCCCACGCGCCCCCACGCGCCGATCAGAGGTGGAAGTTTTCCGGCGAGATCTGTTCACGCGCCGGCGCGTGAGTACTGTTCCGGTCATCTTTTTTCGAGTTGTTTTCTTCTGTTGGGGTCGCCCAGTATTTCCGACCAGAACCCATTCAGTTGTCTCTAGATCCGATCACCGGAATTAGGGTTCCGGTGATTTTCAGGCAGTTTCCGGCAAGTTCCCGGCGAAATCACAAATTTTAGGCCACTGTGGGTAGATTCCTGCAGTTTCCAGCGAGTTTCTTACTCTTTTCAAGTCAAATTTCGAAAAAA